>NC_069661.1:182423653-182734038 GCF_027244095.1 Hemicordylus capensis | reverse complement strand
CCTGATGTGGATCAAGGCTGCAGCACAGGAAGGGCAGATTCTATATAATGTCTTCATTCTGACTAACCTTCTTGAGTGCCCCCCATGGAAGGGGAAAATGTACAGAGCCATGGCGGATGAAATATACAGACACAAAATCTTGCTTGTATGTTTTCATCAATATGGTTAATAGAAGCTTCCAGAAAGCATTTGGATTAGGGTTACAGTGTTGGGGCAAAAGGATAGATCCCTCTCCCCCTGCACTGCTAGATACAAGTCATCCCATTCTCCTATGGCTACTTTCGGGGGTGGGGGGGAGGATGTTCCAGTCACAGAATTTCCATGTAAAGTCTATTTTGCCCCAGGTAATGAATCTAAAAGATGTACAGAAAGCAGAAAGGTTTACATGTTCAGCAATCTGAAAATGCTTTACAGAATAAGTGCACTATTTCCTGCTGGAAGAAATCTGAGAAAGTCATACATGTACACAACACCCTCGTTTTTTGTTTTCCATTTTCTCTTCACTTCACCAAGAGGATGTGAATATTGTGGAATGCAAGGGTTCTGCTTGTGTGTGTGCACACACTTGATCCCTATGTGAATTCTTGTATGCAGCAGTTGGCATACAGGCCTATATTGCACTGTGCATGAATAATTTCAGCATGTGACACAAAAAGACTGGAAAATATAGAATAAAAACAGCCTAATAGGAAAGTTGTCAGGAATATGTGGCTTCCCTTTTTTGAAAGCTACACAAAGGAGGCCTGTTATGAGACAACATAGAGCAGATACTACAAAAAGACACATGGGAAGACCAGAGGAAATGTAGCCAATCTGGGAAAATAAACAGAGGAGAAGATGGCATCTCAAGGGGAGAGAAGTGGGCCTGCCTGAAGTACTATTCTTTCATGAGAGTGCAGCTGGCATATACAGGTATATGGTTATATATGCTAGTGAGAGGTGAAAAGATGAAAGCTAGATGGGAAGCATCAAGGAAATACCCATATGAAAACAAGGCACCTAATCAAGGACTAGTATAATGGTGAGAAATGTTATTGCACATCACTGCCTCACTTATCTAGCATAACAAAGCATCACAACATTGTTTTGTCTGATGCAACAAAAAAACGAATACCGGTGAAACCGGCTAGGCGAAAGATTTGAGAAAATACCTTCTGGACTGAGCTTCTTTAGTGTATCCACTCATTCACTTAATTCACTCCCACTGTGAGTCTCAGGAAGTATTTTATTTTCATTTGTATTATTCAAAGGTTTTTAAATAACAGCCTGAAGCCAGTCATCTCAAGGGACAAACACTTTTGTGCTTGTGCTTTAATTTTCTGTCTTTACCTCAAGGATAACTGACTCCAAACAAGGGGAAAGTACTACAACAATATTTATAAAAGAATGGAGAGGTGAGAAAATTCTCCCTCCCTCTATCTCTCATCTTGGCAAAAGTTGCTCACAGACAGTGGGATATCTAAAGGTTAGTTGATGTCTTCAAATTTAGCTCCAACCTCTTTTCACTCACTCTGCCATATCGATGTCTGTGACAGTAGTTCTAAGGAAATAACCACCAGCCAATCACTTCAGATTCCATTTTGTATCAAATAATCTATAAAGCAACAAGTGTGTATGTTTGAAATGTTTTCATAACCTGTTCGTCATGTGGCCTTGAGGGGGCTTTCATTTCTGACAAGCTTTGGTATATTTATTTTTATTTTACACAATGGATTTTCTAGGATTATTGTTGTTAGAGAAAGTGATTGCTTTTGATGGAAGCTTCCCCCAGAAATGTTTAAATAAGTTTTATTGTCTTTTATAAATCAGACTAGAAGATTTAGCCTCAAGAACAAGAAAATAAAAAGAAAGATATTTTTAACACAGACCCTTAGGCCCACAGCCGGCATCCAGGTGATGCTGGTTGATGCTTAAGGCACCATCACTGACAAAGAGGCTTCTATAGATCCCTTCTGAGATTGTCAATTACCTTTTTGGGGGGGGGGAGTTCAGATGATACTTTTCATCCTCAGAGGAAGAGCAGGATATAAATGTAATAACAACAACAACAACAACAATAATAACACCTTCCCCCAGAGAGGCACTACCTTGGCATGGTTGTGGAGCTTGCGTGCTCTGAGGAAGGTGAGCTATGCCAGAGGTCCAACCATACTGGGCAGGTCTCACCAGAGGAGCCAGACAAAGAGTGCCTCTCCCATCAACAATATGGTGAGATGTAACTTTAATAAATCTATACCAGATTGGTCGTCGCCCGGGTCAACAACGACCGCGCCAGATGCTGTAGTCCCTGGACATCTGTTGGCAAGTGGGCAACAGGACTCAGGATCTTCAGTTGAGCAACCAGTGCTGGAGACTGCAAGGTTACTGGAAGAAATGTCGCTTCAACCGAAAAAATATACGAAAAATGCCAACAAGGAAATAATGATCTGCTATTATAAGTCTAGTCCAACTAGAAGAGGTTATTTAAAAAGAATGTACCAAATTTGGAAAGAGAAGCATCCAGATACAGAAATAACAGAACAAAGGCTAGCAGACCAGAGAAGATTCATAATAAGAAATAAAGTATTCACAGGAGTTGAGCCGGAAGAACTGCAAAGAGCAATACAGGCTCAAGATATGGAAGAAGAATTACCACCAACTGAAGCAGTTGCTCAGGTGCAGGTGGAGGAGGTGTTGGAAATAGAGGATGCCACTGTTGCTGAACTGTTTCAAAATCAAAACCAGGCAACCTCCCCTTTGCCTTCACCTCAAAAACCCAAATGCCGTTTAACAGAAAAGCAACAAGAACTAAAGCAAAAGACCAGAATAATCCCGGTGGTAATTGGCGCCATGGGTGCAGTTCCAAATGACCTTGAAGAGCACCTCAACACCATAGGGGTCACAGAAATCACCATCAGCCAATTATAAAAAGCAGCTTTACTGGGAACAGCCTATATTTTGTGACGTTATCTATAACAACAGCAACAACATTGACAATAAAATTCAGCCATCCTAGGTCCTTGGGAAGGACTCGATGTCTGTATAAAACAAACCGGTCAATAACACCTGTCTGACTGTGTAAACAAGAAATAATAATAAGATAAAGATCTAAGTGCCCTCTGAGTGTGCATGTCTCCTTCAATAACACACTGTTCCTTAACCATTTGGTGGGGGGAATAGTCCATCTGAACTGCTTCCCTACACACTATCCAAATGGTTTTCAGATGAGGAGTGTCTCCACATGTATAAGAAGTGATTGGGGGGGGGATGTGCATGCTCATGGTATGCTTTATCATTTTTTACATTTTTATCATGTGGGGCAAGTTGACTGGGGAAGGTAGTGGCCCTTTGACTGTGTGGCTGATTTGGGGAATGGGGTGGGGCTAGGGAAGGTACAGGCACAAGGAGGGATGTAGAGTCCTTGACCCTTCCTCAGTCCACTGGACCGCCCTGTTAACTGGAGAACAATGCTAGGCTTTTGCTTGAGGATATGTGATTGTCCTCCTGCAGTCCAAAGAGGTCTAATCTGTTATATTACTTCAGAATTCCACCACTTCATTCCCATCTTGTTTTGAAACATGTAACAGACCAGGGCTTCCTGCTGCATCTGTTCAATTGCGTCCCTTTGGCTTCTTAAATGTCTTTGCATGACTTTTGCTTTCTATGTTCTACACACTGAACAAACATCTTGGAATATGATATTTTTTAAGTGGTGGTATAGATAATGGTTAGAGTATGAGCTCTATCTGAGATTTTGTGAGAGTAAAATCACATGGCATTGTCAGATTAGCTACCCATCACAACACTCCCTGTTCTTTGAGATTGTATCGGCACATGGGTTGTATTGTCAGAATCATGTGTAGATCTACCCACATGCCACATCACTGAACTTCAAGCAGCCAACACCAGTATGTAACGTCAAATGCTTAAAGCTGGCCCTGGACTCTATAAAAGATTGTGTGCAAAGGTAATATTTATTTGTCGGGTTGAAAACCATAGAAAGTTATTTGTATGTACCATCCAGAATTTTGTCTATCCCACAACGATTTATTATAAAAATATATGAACCACCTTGTGGCCAAGACTCTCAAAGCACTGTCTAATTACAATAAAAACAAGGATTGCAGCATAAAAAGGAAAACAGCACATTAAAAAACAACAATATCAATAGCGGAAAAGCTATCCATCACTCACAGGATGGATATTCAACAACCCTGAAGGCCCACCTAGTCAAGGCTTCACCTATTCTTCATCAGTCTGTGGAATATCAAGAGGAAAGAGAAGAGGCAGGCTCCAGGCAGTAGCCAAAGCTTGGGAGCTACAGACAAGGCCCTGTCTCATGTACTCAGTACCTGTAGTTCAGATGGAAAATCGATGCGGAGAGCTCCCTGGCTGACCTCGAGGAGTGAGGAGTATCATGAGGGAGCAGGCAGACCTACAAATACCCTAGATCAAACCATTTCAAGATTCAAAGGTGATAACCAGTACTTTGAACTGAAGTATAGAAGTTCTTGTTGAAGACTGTGAGGACAAACATTAAAACCCTTACAGAGCAGACTGTGCTCTGGTGGTAAAGAAGTTCATCCCAAGAGACATTAGGTCGAGTTCAAAAAATAAATAAAGATTTATTAAGAAACTAAAACATCACATACTCAGAGAGACATAGAACATACACAAACAGGCACTAGCCTTCAAAAGCAACGGAACAATTCTGACTCTAACTGACCAAGATAGACCTATCAACATTTCGTCATGCCTTTAGTGGACAGAAGAGGTTACTGCAGTGCTAAGAACAATGCTTTAGTTTGTTTTACTCTTGTTTACAGGGAACCTTTACTACTATGCGAGTAATACATAGGTATGTGTGTTCTAGAAATGTCCCCTGTTGTAAGCCCTATCTACACATTATATTCAATGCACCTAGCCTTATCAGACATTAAGGTCGTTCTCATGACCTTCTTAGACGGGCGGGGAAGCAAGATCAATCTTACCTTCCCTGCAGATGATCTGAATCCTTGTGTGGGACGCGTGGCTTGTGTGCCCACACTAGCCGTGCTGCTCCCAGAAGCACAATGTTCTGGAGGCCAGGAAAAGACAGCCTAGCCCCCAGATATCCCTAAATGCACCCCTCGAGGACCTCAGTGCATTTAAGGATTCTCCCTCAGTCGGGCACTCTAGGTGCACACAGCTCTGTGTCTGCCCAGGCTGCTTACAGCCTAAGTGGATACATGACCAGGTAAAAGCTGTGGTAAAAACCCTGGCTACCTGGCAGGGCAGAGCCGGGATCGGCCACAATCCCAGTGCTTCACACAAATAGCCCTATCCTGGAAGGGCTGTGCAGGCCCAGGTATGGCTGCTCATATGAACTGCCTCATTATCTTATACATGCATAGATGTGATTGTACACTTGTATATGTTTTTGTTTGAATTACTGTGCATGCATGCATTTTAAAAGTGAATCTGGATACAGGCCCCCTCAAATGCAGGGTATAGATAGGAAGTGTATTACTTTAAGTGTGAGAACATAAGGTGTGAATAACTGCACATGTGTACAGATCTGTGCATGTGTACACTGTACACAGATTGTATGTTCATTGAGCACAATGTATGCATTGGACTTTACTCTCTTCTTGAAACACACATGAATGAACCACTGCAAAAAGTGCACAGTGCACACCTATGAATAAAAAATCATCAGTGCTAGACTCTTCAATATATATTCTCCTTTTATATTTTATTTTAGTATTTCTTGAAAAATTAATTACACTTCTTCCACCTACAGGGTTTGGGTTTTTTTTTTGGTTTTTTTTTTAAAGTGTATGGTTTATTCCTTCACAAAATGTTTGATACAAGGAAATGTTTTCATTGCTTTTCTAATTTAATTCCCCAAGCACTCAAATTGAATTCTTTGTAAGTCATTTCTTATGCTTATTCTTTCACAGCCTGAAATAGTTTGTCTGGGCATGTTTTCTATCACTGTTGTTTGTATTGTTTCGTGGCTTAAAGTATTAGATCACAGACTGAATCAGCTTGAAACAAACTAGGCTTAGAAGAAGCTGATGGTCCATCTCAGAGTAAGCAAAATATTTTCTCATAAACATATATGTTCTTTGTAATCTATTCGAAAGGAATGAACCTGTTTAAAAATTCATAATCCTCTTGAATAAATGAATGCCCTTTTTGCAAATTATCCACTTCATGCATTTTGTTAAAGCAGCCACACATCAATGTGCAGATAATTATCTTCAGCCCCAAAGAGATCTTTGTTAAGACCCTAATCCTAACACTCACATCACAATCCTGAACATTTTTACACTGAATAAAATCTCAGTCAGTGTAGGCTTGTTACCTGGGAAAACTCTATCTGGAAGGTCCCAAAAGGTCATTGATGGCCACGATCTGCCACAAGGAAAGACTAGCAACACATCAGCCCACCCATCCAAAACAAAAGTCACACAATCCAGAATGCAGTGCACACATTGAGGGCAGGTGTGCTGCCAAAATGCACCTACAGAGCGAGCAAACCAGACAACCAAGCCAAGTTGCATACTGAAGAAGAAAGCAAACAACAACAAACAGGCCAAACAAATAATGTCTTCAATGCCACTAGCTAATCAGATTTGGAAGACAATTCCAGATTCCAATATGGAAGACATCTTTGACAGTCCTTATATGGCAATCAATCATACCTGAGTGATCAATATGTACAGCAGAGCAATTACACACCCTTCAATTGTTTTTATAGAACAACTCCTATTTTCTGGTTCCTGTCCCTACTAAATCACTGGCTTTATGTGATTGTCCTAGCCATAGGCCACGACCACTGTGGTTTACATTCTGTGCAAGGAACTGACAATCCAAGTGAGAGATGTATGTGCTGCTACATATGTGAGCCGCTCCAAATTCCACCCACAGCTGCACCCCCGCAATAGCTGGCACCATCTGGAAGCATTCTCTCATTTCCAGTTGGGTGCTAGCACTGCTAATGTCAGTGGCCAAAGGGATCCAAAGGTAGGTTGCTCATATATCCTCTCTTGAAATGAACATATCTTAATGGCTGGTCTGGTTCTGGTCTACTTTTGGTTCACGTCCTGTAAAGCTTCAAGTTCTCACAACCTGTTCCAAGCCTGCTTTTGTAGTCACTTTTATTACAGACTGCGATGTCTGGTAAATAGTAGCAGCCAGTGAGCACTGCTCTGTGGTGGGGGAGGTGAGGGTGGGAAAATATCACTTTAACCAATGGCAAACTTACCCACCACCAGCACCTGGAATGCTGATGTACATTCAAATGGCCTCCATGCATGCACAGATGCCAAGTGAGCAGAAGGGTCAGGGCCACCTCCCCACAGGTTGATGGGTTGGGTGCCTTCACACCACATAGCATTTTGCGTACTGGTGGTGGATAAGCTTGTCGTTGGTTAAATTGCTTCGTGATGCTCACCAGCCACTACTTCTGGGAACCATGACTGCTAAAGAATGAAATAATAAAAAACCTTCAATTATAGGCTGGAGTTATTGCACCCTTGAGCTTTTCTTTCTTATTCCTTTCAGTTTCTAAGTAGTGTGTTTAAACAGCAGTAAAGAAGATTATTTGTTTGACTGCAATAAAATATAAGTCAGAGCTTATAGGGATGTGCACAGAACTGGCTAGCCTGGTTCGGTTCGAGTCTGGACCGGACTTGAACCTGACCGGACCAGTTCGGTCTGGCACCCCTTAGAATCCCCCGCCCCAGTTCGGTCCGGGCAGGGGTTGCAAATTTTTTTTAACCTCTAGACCCTTTGGGGGGGGGCTTCCTCTAGGCCACGAGGGGGGGTCCCCTTCCCCCGCTGGCCTTGTTTATCACCGCTGTGGCCCATTTTAACTGTTTTTTCAGCCCATTCAGGCCTTGGTAAGTTGGCATGGCGGCTATTTTCTCTGCCACCGCACATACACAAATGGCCTCTGTGAGGCCTGGCATGGCCCCGGGCCTTGCAGAGGCCATTTGCACATGCGCAGCAGCCATTTCTTAAAAAAAATATTTATTTATTTTTTTTTAAAAGGCCACCGTTCATACGCAAATGGCCTCTGTGAGGCCCTGGGCCATGCCAAGCATCGCAGAGGGCTTTTGCGCATGCACAGCGGTGGATAAAATGGCTGCTACGCCAACTAACCAAGGCCCGAAAAGGCCAAAAAAAGCGGTTAAAACAGGCAGCAGCAATGATAAATGAGGCCGCCGGGGGGGAGGGGGAACCTTTGAACTGAACCTCCCTCGAACTTTTTGCACATCCCTAACGGCTTATCTCTTCTGGGATTTGGGACCCTTTACAAAAGTGGCAAAAGAAAATCTAGTTATAGAATCCTTTTGTTGTTATTGTTAAAATATTTGTATGCCACTTTTCAACCAAAAACAAGTTCTCAGTGTGGCTCTTATGTATCATAGGAAAATTGTTGCATTTATTTATTTATGCATTACATTTCTTGGATGCCAAAAACAAATTTATCCTGGTGGTTTGAGCCAGCAAATGAAGGTTGATACCAATATACTGAAAGACTGGGTCACAATTTATTCTAGAAAATCTCTACTGATAAAGACAAACAGAAAGCATTTTTTCCCTCAGTGTCTATGGCAGCAAAACATGTTCCCTCTTAAGAAATCTGCTATTTGAAGCCAAGAGACAGAAGTCTAGCAGAGCTGCAAAATATCTTAACAGAACACATACTCTGAAGCCAAACATCGTTGAGGAACAGTTTAAATTCCATAATGGAATAAGAGAAGCAGAAGAGTTTATGGCAGAATATGCAGCTGAGTTCAAAAAGCTAACTGAAACTGCTCTTTTGGTAATGTCCTGGGTGATATGTTGAGAAAGAGGTTTGTTGTGCAGTAAATGAGGAGAAAAATTCAAAGGATATACTGTAGGCAGAAACCTGACCTGGGCTAAAACTCTAGAATTGGAAACAACCATTTATTTACATATTCATTCATTCATTCATTTAATTAATTAATATGGAAGACCCATACCCCATACCCCATATGCAAGTCCCTGGGTGGTTCATAAACTAAAAACACAACAATTAAAACATTAAAACAGTTTAAAATACAGATTAAAATTCTAAAACTTAAAGCTTTAAAACTATAAACTAAAAGCCTGATCAAACAGGTAATAGGAAAATCTTCTTGCTGAGGGCTTCAGGAAAGTACCTAGTTCTACAGCACCTCATTGATCTATCAGTACCTAGTTCTACAGCACCTCATTGGGAAATACTCCTCCTGCAGGGTGACCTCTCTTTATGCCGCCTTCATTGATCTCAAGACAGCATTTGATTCCATCTCACGTGTCAAATTATGGGAGAAGTTGGAAGCCTCTTTCATTGACCAGGGCATGATATACCTTCTTCGTACTCTGCATGTAAACATATCACTCAAGGTGAGGTAGCTCCCAAGGCCACCTCACAAGAGCTGTTACAACTCAGAAGGACGTCAAACAAGGATGCATTTGGGCCTCACTCCTCTTCAATTTTTACATTAACTCTATGGTGGGCCAGCTCAGCAACCCAGATTCCCACCCTCCAAAGCTTGCTCGGAGACACACTGCCATCCTGTTATATGCGGATGATGCAGCCATACTCTCAAGGACCCCCATTGGCCTTAGAAGAGCACCGAGGGCCCTGATGCTGCACTGCAGGGAAGACTGCCTGGAAATCAACTATCACAAAACTAAAATTATGGCCTTTGCCAGGAGGCCCAATATCCACTCTTGGTGGATTGAGGGGCATTAGACTGAGCAAGTTGCACACTTCAAATACTTGGGAGTAGTTTTTCATTCTGGCGGCTCTAGGAAAGTTCATGGAGAACATGTAGCTTTAAATGCCCAGAGAAGCTCCTATGCCATTCTCAAATTCCTGCGGACAAGAAGAGTACCTTCTTCTTATGTACCTGAGGATCTTGAACTATTCAAAGACAAGTCGCTAGCTCTGCTCCTCTATAGTGCTCAACTGGGCCCCTTCCCCAACATTGCGACTCTGGAACTTGTACAATCTAAATTCCCGCAGGCAGCGCTCCAAGTATCGAGATGTCCAAGTATCGAAATGTGTCTTCAGTGCCACTCTGCGCCTGGAGACAGGCCTGATCAAGCTGGAGGCTAGGGTGTGGCTGGCCATTCTCTGTTATTGGCTCAGACTATCCTTTTGCCCAATTGATCTTGCCCCCTTAACTCTACATGATGATTACTAATCTAGCTGGATTCAGACAATTGAGACAAAAATAGCTACTCTGGGCCTTTCCCCCTTGACCTTGCTCAGCATGGGCTACGATCAGGCAAAAGCAACCATTAAGCAGCACATTATAGATATTGAGCGCCAAAGCAATCGCAGCAGTGTCTCAAAATTTCGTATTAGTGACGGGCTTAGATATTCTGCTTCTCCAGCAACATATCTCACCCAACTGTTCCAAAGCACAGAAGGGCGTGCACTTTGGCTCACTGTCATGGCCTCCCTTCAGCCGTACTAGAAGGCCATTATAGAAGGACCCCATTTGCAGAGCGACTATGCCCCTGTGGCCTAGGGCAGATCGAAACTACTGAGTATGTTCTCCTCTACTGCTTGTTTTATAGAGAGATTCGCACCTCCCTCATCCTTCCATTGCTAAGCAAGTATCTAGGTTGTCCGAGCCAATTCTTCAGCTTCTTGCTACTCTCTGACTCTAAGCCTGCCATCCCATATAGCGTCACTTTCGATCAGCATTCATCGGTGGATGACAGGCAGTGAGTCCTATCAGCCTTAATCTGACCCTTGGTGAAGTGGGGAAGTGTAGTCCCATCCAAAACAGGCAGATCTAAACCACTTCCTAAGTCCTGACCTTCCACAATGAGTTCCTCCATCTTGCTTGGATTCAGCCTCAGTTTGTTCACCCTCATCCAGCCCATTACAGCCTCCAGGCAGTCATTTAGGGAAGTTTGGCCATGTCTTGATGATGTTGACATGGAGAAATAGATCTGGGTGTCATCAGCATATTGATAATACCCTGCACCCAATCGCCTGATGGTTTCTCCCAGGGTTTTCATGTAGGTCCTATAAAGCATTGGAGAGCCCTGTAGGACCCCATATAATAGCTTTCATATTGAAATGCAACAATCTCCAAACAATGCCATCTTGAACCTACACAAGATATAGGAGAGGAACCACTGCAAAGCAGAGCTTCCCACTCCCAAGTCCTTCAGGCTCTCCAGGATACCATGGTCGATGGTATCGAAAGCCGCTGAGAGATCCAAAAGGATCAGCAGAGTCACACTCCCCCTGTCAAAGCCTAATTGGAGATCATCTAACAGGCCAACCAAGGCCATCTCAACCCCACAGCCTGCTTGAAAGCTATTTTGAAATGCGTCCACATAATCTGCTTCTTCCAAGACTGCCTGGAATTAAGACACTACTCAATCACCTTGCCCAACCATGGGAGGTTGGAGACAGGCCTATAATTGCCTAATTCTGAGGGATCCAATTTCTTCAATAATGGTCTAATAATTGCCTGCTTGAGACAAGGAGGCATCCTGCCCTCCCTCAGAGAAGCATTAACGATCTTAACAAGACCCTCTCCAATGACCTCCTTGCTGAATCGTATAAGCCATGTTGGGCAAGGATCAAGACAGGTAGTAAGGTGAAGTGTCCCAAGTACATCCAATCCTTGGGAGTCACAAATTGAAATTGATCCAATTTAAGCACACAAGAGGAGCTGATGGACACTTCCATAGTAGGCTCTGCAGTAACAGTACAGACTAGCTCAGCTTGACTATGAGAGCTTCTATATGCAAAAAACTCATTTAAAATATCGCCAAGGGTAACTGATGGATCCAAATTTTTATTCATGGGAGGAGGGGTATGTACTAGGCCTCTCACAACCCTAGACAACTCTGCTGGACGTGAGCTTGAAGAAGCTGTGTGGGCAGAAAAGAACTGCTTCTTTGCTGTGCACATTGCCAGAGCATAGATCTTCAAATGCACTGTATGTCAGATTTGAGCTGAGTCTTTCTCCTTTTGTGCTCTAGCCATCTACCTTGCTGCTTCAGCCCCCATAGTTCTTCTGTATACCAAGGGGCTAATTTAGAAGCAGGTTAAAAAAGGGTGCTTAGGGGCAATCATGTCTACCTCCCTAGTAATTTCATTACTATTATTCCAAATCTGAACCAGGGCATTGACGGAATTGCTGGCAGAGCCAACCTTAAAGCCTTCTAAGGCTTCTTGGAATCCTGTTGGATCCAATAACCCTTTCTGGCGGACCATCCTAATAAGTCCTTCACCCCTGTGGAGGAGGGTTGTGGCTATGAGCCCACCCTTAACCAGATAGTGGTCCATCCATGACAATGCGTAAATCAAAGGAGTCCCCACCCATGGGAGACCATCCTGATTTTAAAAAACCAAATCGAGAGTGTGACAAGCAATGTGCATTGGTCCTGAGACCACTTGGGATAGGCCCATAGTTGTCATGACTGCTATGAACTCCTGAACTGATCCTGAACATTCAATTCCCCCAGAACTATCAGTCTGGAAAACTCCAATACCAGCTCTGCAACCAAGTCATTGCTTAGCAATGGAAGGATGAGGGAGGTGCGAATCTCTCTATAAAACAAGCAGACTATGAGATTTTGGGAGACAGGGAGCCATTTATTTATTTATTATATCTATGTAAACTGCTTTGGAAACTTTTGTTGAAAACTGGTATATAAATATTCATCTTATTCATCATATTCCGTGTACAGAAGATTTGCTGGCAGTGCTTGGAGGGGGTTTACTCTTCAACAAATCAGATATGATTTGTAATCAGATATGATTGTAAACTGCCCTGAGCCATTTTGGAAGAGTGGTATACAAATCAAATAAATAAATAATAAATAAAATAAATATGTCCCAGGTCTACCAGCAGATAGAACTCTGAGAGGGGGCATATCCAGGAAATTTACCACAACTGAATTTACCACAATAAAGACCACCGAAGACCCATGGAGTTTTGTACCATCTGTGGAATTCCAGACATTCGTGGCAAATCTGTTGAAGGGAATTTCTGGTAGTGAGAACTGATAATATTTCCATCACTGGCAAAAGTAATCAGGTGATCTCAGTTAGTCAAAAGTGATCTCAACACTCAAGAAGGTATTTCAAAGATTGTACACTACTTAAAACAGAAGAAATGGTTTCTCATGGGGCTAAAAGTTCAGTATTTGGGATACAAAGATGAAATTATGATTCTGTCATTATACTTTGGGTACTGTGAAAGTGAGAAACATGTACTTTGGGTTCATGTTCAAGTCTATATCAAAGGTTTTAGTAATTTTCAGTCAATCTGGATTCCAGCTAGGATCCACAAACAAACTTTTTATGTTTTAAAAAGTTGCTTACGTAAATGATGTTAAAGATTAGTGAACATGTCCACAAACAAAATGAATATCCAGAGTAACAGAATCCATGAATTCATGTATTGTTAGTGAAGTGTCAGAACTTGTGACTTGGGGACATCCACAAAGTCACCATGGTAGGAAATAAGTGATGGATGTCATCTATATCACAAGAGAATAGTTTCTGATTGAAGCCATTATCCACCAAAGGAAAGAAGAACTACATATTTGAAAGACTATGTACAAGTTGTAAATGTACAAGGGGAGAAATATAGTGACATGGCCATTAAAGAATTAAATATCAGAACAATCTACTGTGGACTGAGGTAAGATTCCACTATTCAGTCCCTTTTCCCCCACCCGGTTCCTTTCAGTTACAAGTAATGTGTTTGCATAGTAGTTGGAAGCTTATTTATTTGACTGCTATAAAGTATGAGTAAAAGATTATATTTTCTGGAATCATTGTCTCTGTACAAAAGACCCATGATATGAAAGATAATCTAAAAGCTGCCAGGTCCTTTGAAAGTTGCAGAGTCACTATAGATAAGGCCTATGACATCAGAGCTCCAGTGTTTAACTGATTAAGTAAACAGGTGATCAGCCAAAAGTACTGTTTGAACTGGCATTTAGTGTAACTTCTTCTTGCAGTTGTTATTAACAGGTGCAAAACCACGCACTTTACTGATAGAGCAGGAGGACTTTGTGCAAGTCTCAAACACACACAAACAAATCCATGCATTTGGCCACTTGAACATATTAGACCATTAACGTGTGATTTGTGAATAATAATAATAATAATAATAATAATAATAATAATAATAATAATAATAATAATAAACAAACAAACCATCTGCTGTACATGGATGATCTGAAGTTGTATGAAAAGTCCCAGTCAGAAATCAAATCACTGCTAAACACTGTCCGTATATTCAGTAGCGATATAGCAATGGAGTTTGGACTAGACAAGTTTGCTGCATTAATAATGAACAGAGGGAAAATAACAAAAACAGAAGGAATAGAACTGCCCAATGGAAGCAACATCAAGAACCTGGAAGAGAAGGAAGGTTACAAATACTTGGGCATTCTCCAGGCTGATAACATTGCACATGCTGAAGTTAAAAGAAAAAATGGAAGTGAATACATCAGGAGAATTAGGAAAATCCTAAAGTCCAAACTCAATGGTGGGAACACCATACACCATAAACACCTGGGCTATACCTGTTATCAGATACACTGCAGGAATAATAGACTGGACCCAGGCAGAGCTAGAGACACTAGATCGTAAGACCAGGAAAATCATGACCATCAATCACGCTCTGAACCCCCGCAGTGATGTAAATAGGCTATACCTCCCTCGCAGCTCAGGTGGAAGAGGAATGCTGAAAGTCCATCAAACAGTAGAGGAGGAGAAAAGAGGCCTTGCAGAATATATCAAGGACAGTGAAGAAGATGCACATAAGATGGTCAATAATGAGAAACTATTAAACACCAATGAAAGAAAGCAGGCCTACAAGAAAGAAGAAGTCAAGAAGCAAGCAGAAAAATGGAAAAATAAGCCACTGCATGGTCAATATTTGCACAATATAACTGGAAAATCAGACATCACCAAGACCTGGCAAAGAGGGTTTAATACTGGCTGCACAAGAACAGGCACTAAGAACAAATGCAATAAGAGCAAAAGTCGAAAAATCCACAACAAACAGCAAATGTCGCCTTTGTAAAGAAGCAGATGAAACTGTGAACCACCTAATCAGCTGTTGTAAAAAGATTGCACAGACTGACTACAAACAAAGGCATGACAAGGTAGCAGGGATGATACACTGGAACATCTGCAAAAAATACAAGCTACCTGTAGCCAAAAATTGGTGGGACCATAAAATTGAAAAAGTTGAAGAAAATGAAGATGCAAAAATACTATGGGACTTCCGACTACAAACAGACAAACATCTGCCACACAATACACCAGATATAACTGTAGTTGAGAAGAAAGAAAAACAAGTTAAAATAATTGACATAGCAATACCAGGGGATAGCAGAATAGAAGGAAAAGAAATAGAAAAAATCACAAAACACAAAGATCTACAAATTGAAACTGAAAGGCTGTGGCAGAAAAAGACCCAAATAATCCCAGTGGTAATTGGCGCCCTGGGTGCAGTTCCAAAACAACTTGAAGAGCACCTCAACACCATAGGGGCCACAGAAATCACCATCAGCCAATTACAAAAAGCAACTTTTCTGGGAACAGCCTATATTTTGCAACGATATCTATAATAACCAACAGTATTGATGATAAAATTCAGCCATCCCAGGTCTTTGGGAAGGACTCGATGTCTGGATAAAACAAACCAGTCAATAACACCTGTCTGACTGTGTAAACAAGAAATAATAATAAAAACTTTGTTAGGCGCCCCATCACTAATTGTTCTCTGGGCAGCTTAAAAGACAACATTAACACATGAAGTAAAAAAACCCACATTAAATCATAACTGATCAAAAAGGAAAATACAAAATACAATACAAAGACAATTTTTAAAACTTTTTTAAAAAATCAGTTACAATCAGATCACAATTTGTAAAATTTTAAATTTTAAAGGCCTGAGTGAACAAAAAGGTCTTTACCAAGAACAAATCGATGAAGCTGGGAGAACCTCATGGGGACGGGGGGGCGGGGGCGGGGGCGGCTATTCCATAGATGGGGTGCAACCACTGAAAAAGCCCTCTCCCTAGTGGCCATCCCTCTCACCTTGTTTGGCAGGGGCAACCAGAGAAGACCCTCTTTAAGGACCAGGTTGGGACATATGGGGCAAGGCACTCCCTCAGGTAACCCAGTCCCAAGCCATTTAGGACTTTAAAAATTAAAACCAGCACCTTGAATTGGGCCCAGAAATGGACTGGGAGCCAGTGCAGCTGGTGAAGCACTGGCTTAATATGCTCAAAACATCCAGTCCATCAATGTGAGAGAGAAAAGGTGAGTGTTTGCACTTTTGTGAAAGCAAGTCCACTGCATTTTTCATTAGGTGAAATGTAACTAGATGACTTAAAATCAGCAATGTGGCCCTCCCAGATGAACAGCAATGCCTTTCCCCCATTCTAGATTGATGTTGCACTCTTCCCTGTACAATGCAGATTTGAATGAAATCTAAAACAATTGTGTACAGTTTGGCAAGCATTCTTTCAACAAAGTGACTTTAATGAAGCCATTTTAGCATTTCATGAATGCTCAGTCCTAGCAAGTATGAAATGTATATCAAGACATATTTAAACACATGCTTAAATGCCCCTAATCACATGTCACATCTGTTGCAGAATGTGAGCTGTCTGCGTGGTTTCAGAACAAACACCAGAGAAACGTTTAAGATAACTTGACTTGTGAGACAAACAAAAGAGGCACTTAGAAATCAGTACAGAACTTGCTGATTCATACACAGGAACTGGAACTGGAAAAGCTAGCCCAACCAGTACTGAGGAAGCTACAGTGCCCCCTCTGGCTTCATAGCAGATTACATATTACATGCAAACTATATACAGTAAGTTTGTCTGCAGCTTTTGCATATACCAACCAACAACATCCTGTAAGAGTGCAGGAGCACTTGCTAAATAGTTAAGATTCTCTTTTGTTTTTTTAACTTCCTTTTGACATGTGATCATTCGCTCCTGATGCTTCTGAAGATCCTTGCCTTTGTGGGCTTTTATGTCAGACTCTTATTATGTTAACAGTGATTTTTGGATTCAATCTGCAAAAAAATATTATATACAATTGTTAATCAGTGTGTAACCATTTTTCAAGAACACTTCAAGTCATGCTTCCAGCAGGTCAGCCTTATGACAAAATAATTGATTGCTTAGTTCTTTCATCGTGCCAAGAGCCTTGGAAATACTCTGTAGTATTGATTAAGGGTTCAGGCTCCCTGCGTGTGAAGGAGATTATGTCTGGCAGCCAGCCAACAACAGGGCACCAGAGGCTTGAGATAAGCTAACACATTTATTTTTAAAAAATAAGGCTTGTATTGATTTGTATTTTTATTACATTTACTGTAGTAGTTTGGATGAGCAAGGAGGGTACTTCCCTTGTTTTCCATCCCTTGGGGAGAAACCCCTAGCAATTGTCATATTCGCTGAAGAAAGGTTCCTATTTGCTTGAGAAGCCGTAGAGTAATGAATACCACAGCCATCTCCTAGTTTTCTGGACAACATACACTTTAGAACTTCTCCCCTGCAATTCAGATATGAAAGTTCTAAAACTGAAAAATGGAATCAGTCGCCTGACAAGAGCTACATTTAAATGGTGCACTGATCATTTATAACGAGCTTCAAACCTGCACTTGCTCATTAAAAGCCTAATGTCTTTGGAAAGAAAATTATATAACGTTCTTATGATTCATGCCTTCTTCACATTTATGACTGCATTATAGCTTCCGCTCTAAGTTTTTAGCATCATAATTACTTCTTTTTTTGGCTTTTGCAAAATGTCACTGTTTCTATTTGGCCAATAAATCACATGCTGGGGAACAGCTTTACCTGCAAGTCTTGCATTATTGGACCAATAAGGATGGCAACAAAATGGTCTTGCTCTTTATCTGCCTCTCCGTTAACAAGAAGAGCTGCTTTTGAAAGACATTTTCAGCTTTTAATTCTCCCTGCATTCATGTAAACAAGTGATCAAGCCAAAAGAAGAAGGGGGGAGCTTCCAAGCAGATGTTCAGAAAAATACAGTTGTTAAAATAATTGCTGTGTATCAGTTCCTAACAATAGATGAAGCAATATTTTCACACTGTGGTCTAGCAGTAAGTGAGGTATTATGGACATATTTGGATAGATAGATAGATAGATAGATAGATAGATAGATAGATAGATAGATAGATACACACACACACACACATCAGTTTACAGTTACAGTTAAGAAGCTTTCAGTTTTTACTCATGCTCTAAACACCATGGAGATTGCAAGTGAAGATGATCACTTTATTCTCCATGCCATGTAAACACTAAAACTTTGTATAGTATGTTATTCTGGCTTTACAAATTAGGCTCCATTCATTCACACTTGGCCTTTCAGTTGACAGTGAAGAAAGTGGCAGGGGGCACTCCCCCTTGTGCCCAGCAGCAATGAGCTACTGGGTTCAGTGGAGGGCCAGTGAGCAACCTCACACGCAGTGGCAACCCAGTTGTCAAAAATGATGGAAGGGCAGTAGGTGGTCCTTGCACCTAGCAGTTACTCAATTCCCTTCCTTTTGCAATCACTCCTTGTGGTGGCCTTGCCACCTCATGAAATTTGGGAGGTGGGGTGTACCATGCACCAGTATCTCAGCCAGAGGTGCCTCTAGGTAATTTGGAGGCCTAAAGGCCTTTGGAGCCCCTCCCCAAGTTAAGCATCATTCCCCTGTTCACACACACTGTGATATTCAAGGAAGTTATTCCCATGATCAGTAGAAAGTGGGCTAAGGGAGCCTAGCCTACTTTCTACTGATCGTGGGAACCACTGGGTTCATGGGCAAGCCTGGTGCTTCTAAGGCAGCTAGCCCACCTAATTCCCCCTCCCCTTAAATGAGATTAACTGAGTGAGCACTCGGTAGGCCTCATTTTTCTTGCTCATGTGCCACTGTGGCCGCAGCGACACACAAGTAGACCCCTGACTGGGAGGCTGCAGCCAGCCTCCCGGCCTCAGGGGCTCTCCAGAATACCCCACGTGCTTGCGTGGGGCATCCTGGAACTTCCGGGGGCCATGCGGCCCCTGATCCCCACAGCCGCCACCAGTTCTGTAATGGAGCCAGTAGTCGTGTGGGCAGCTGCCCAGGGCTGCAGGCACGATCGTCTACAGGGAGAACGGGCTATGCCCCTTCTCCCCACAGAGCCCGGTATGACGCTTCACACGAATCATATGGAGCACCTCATAGTATTTTTAACACATGGGTTCTTGAGGGCACAAACAGCAACTGAAGTCACAAGACTGTAAGGATATAAAACAGGTACATTTATGCAGATATGCATTAGCAGAAACACAACAACATATTCCTATCCCACATATTCGCCCCCCCCCACTCCCCCCTTTGACTCTAAAGCAGAGGTCACACTTGGCACCCAGCCCAGGTCACAGTCACCCTCGGCTGCCCGGCACAGCGCAGGCTGGCAGCATGATGCAGTGACCACACCACCCAGGTCAGACTAAAGAGGATTCGGGGGCCCCCAGGGGGTGTGGAGGCCCTGGACCTCTGCCCAGAAATCCAGAGGTAAGAGTGCCTCTGATCTCAGCCCTCAATCTTTATTTTTGGTTTCTTTATGGCAACTTTGCCATTGTGCAATTTTTTAAAACAGAAGGGGGAGGTGTAGGGGGAAGCAGTACTTCTGGGAGGGGCTACCCACCTCCTACTCCTGGGCATTGCCATCACCTGTTCTAAGTTGGCCAAGAGTTTGGTTGCTGCTGGGCAATATGGTCATTCGCAGCGCCTACTACCATGACATGCTGGTTATCTGCCGCTAGACATGCAGGCTCATCCCTTCCACCATTCCCAGTTACTGAGTTGCTGCTTAGTGTGAGGACCAGTCACTGCTTCCCACCAAGCCTGGCAGCTGGGTTGCCACTAGGCATGATTGCCCTCCCCCCTCATTGTGCACAGAAGCTCGGCTGCCACAGGGTATGAGGGCCACCCATCAGCCCCTTCACCAGTAGCTGGCCTGCCACTGGGGCCAAGGGCTGCACACCACCCCTTCACCACCTCCTCTATCATGCCTGTCGGATGGACAGAAGAGCCATCTGCTAGCTGGCAGCTGTCTTGCCTCTGGACACAAGGATTGCTTGCTGCCTCCTCCTCCTCCTCCTGCTCCTGCTCCTCCTCCTCCTCCATTGAACCACCTGCCGTAAGAGCCACCTGCCGCCCCTCCATTGAATCTAACAGCTAGGTTGTTTCTCTGGTTTCCAGCTTACCAACTTTCAGGTGGCCATGTGAAGGCATTCTGTATGAACACAAACTTTGAGGCACTATTTCTGTTGACCAGCAAATCACTCAGGGACTGACAGAGCATGGACATTGGCATGCACATACTTTGTCCCAGCACAAGGGAGAGAAGTTCCTCTTCCTTTCTTCCCCTAAATTGTTTCTGAAGGAAAGGAGAAGAGTTTTCTTTTTCTCTCTGACTGGACCTTTTCAGATGTCCTTCTTCGTCTCCCCACAAAAAATGGCCTATTTTTACAGCTCCAATCCAGCAGCATTGAGGGGGCTCTTGCATTTGACTGGAGACGCCTAGATCCAAATCTTCATTCAGCCACAAATGGCTTTCGCAAGTTGTTAGCTCTCAGCTTTGCTTACTTCATAGGGTGTTATGGGATAATACAGAAAAACACCATGAGGCTATTCCAATGACCAGGCGAAATTGTGCTAGGAGAGCCTAGCCCGATTTCGCCTGACCAAGTGAACCACCAGCCTCGCGAGCCTGGTGGCCTCCAGACGGTTAACCCGCCAATGTAAACCTCCTCTTAAACCAGGTTTACAGAGCAAGCGCTCCGCAAACCTGATTTTTTTGCTTGTGAGTTGCCTCAGCTCCGCGGCACGGCTACTCACAAGTAGACCAGGAGGCTGAAAAGCAGCCTCCCGGCTCGGGGGTCTCTCCAGCATGCCCTGCGCACTCGCGCAGGGCATGCTGGAGCTTCTGGGGGCTGTGCGGCCCCCGAACTCCCCAGCCCTGGCCAGCTTTGTGAGGGAGCTGGCAGTTGTGTGGGCAGCCGTTGCGGCCGCCCAGAGCAGACTGCTGCTCATCTGCAGGGAGAGTGGGCTAAGCCCACTCTCCCTGCAAACCCCCTAGAGGCTCTTCTCAATGATCATGTATGCCCCCATGAGTTGCTCAGAGGAAGAGTGATAGTAATGTGATAAATTATTTTAATTCTTGCTCCCTTAGGGAAGAAAAACTTTATACATGGAATGAATTATCCAATTTCCTTGTCAAATGTTTTCATTGGTGATGTTCAGGAAGGGGTTTTGTCAGAAACAACATTTATGGGGGGAAATCACATTTTATTTTAACTCAGTGGGATAGTAGTAACTGATGACACAGATAGCTCTCAGAAGGTATTATTTTTGTTTTATTCTCCAGCAGATTGCTCATATTTGACTATGATTTCTTGTTGATTAAACCGAGGCCTGAAGTAACAGATCTTGAGCAGATAAAAACTTTAAATCCCTGGCAGAAGGCTAGATAAAACATTTTTATTGTCTGAAGTATACCTGTGAGTTAACTATTGGTGAAGAGATAATAAATGTTTTAATTATTTCCCATCTGTTAGCATTTCAATTAGTCACAGCTCAGTTTGGAGAGCTTGAATACTCTCATTTTACTCTGTATTCCCTAGCCAAGCGGAGGAGACGGCTTTGTTATTCTGGACTAAAAGATACCTTTTTTAAAAAGAAGCAGCAAATTTATACCTATTATCTTACCTTGGCAGATGTTGTATCTGACTAATCATTTTCATGTTCTCTACTATGGACTGGAAGAAATGTGTATATAACGTTCTTTTTAAAGTATCTACCTGCTGGTGTTTCTCATTTTCATTGGGCCAAATCCAGACTTACATAGACACAATGAGCCCTTTCTCACGATCAGTGAGAAGGGCTTGGTGGAGGGAAACAGTGAGAATTGCTCAAACCTACCTCAGACAATCCCTTGTTGTTCCCTGGGTGGGCAGATTACCCACCCAGACAATCACCGGCAGCCCCTGACAGCATGGAGGGTTGGGGGACAGGCTGTGTCCTCCTGACCCTCGGAACTCCTGTAATGTACCATGTGAGTGTGCAGTGCATTATGGGTATCGCAGCCGTGCCGGCTAAAAGAAGCCGGCTCTGCACGTGAGGGTGGCTGCACAGGCAGGTTTGCTGCTGAGGTGCCCCAGCAACCACCGCAGTGCCGCCGGCAGCTGTTCATCTACCATGGCTTCATAGTGCTTGGGTGCCTTAGCTCGCTCTTGGCTGTGCATGTGAACAGCCTCAATGTCATGAGCACAAGGGAGCTTCCTTGCTCTCTCCTCTCCTTTTCAGCCCCTGGGCCCCTTAAAAAGAACTCCTGAGGGGCAGACCCACAAGAATGGCATGGGATGCAGTGCTTTTCAAGCACTGTTTTAAATTATCTTTACACTTTGCAGTTGTGAGCTGCCTCTATTATTATTTTTTTAAAGAAAGGTTGAGATATAAATGTTTTAAATAAAATTTAAAAATCTATCATGTGCTATGCTAAGTTTGCCATTTTGCTATATATATATTAAAAAATCTAGAACCATGGTTCTTCATACTCCCTTTGTTCAGAAAGTCCCTTCCATGTAGATGTCCAGTATAGGACCTTTTTTGTGGGACTGAATGGGCAATTGCCTGAGGCCCCACATATAGCCCCCTCAATCTAAAGAATGGTTCAGGTTCAGGTTCAGTTCAGCTTGGCTGTGAGCCCGGTGAGTCTCACGATCGGTGGAAAGCGGGCTAAGCACCCTTAGCCCAATTTCCACTGATCGTCAGAATAGCTCCACCATGTAACTTTCTGTTTATGGTGGAATATAACAGTTGTGCAATTGCACAAGAGCACTGTTGTGCATGGGTAAAAATTGTACAAATGGACTTGCATCACAGTGACGCCATTACATATGATAACTGTAGTGTTGTGCAACTCAGTTTGCAAAATTCTTGTGCAACTGTTACCATATGCATAATGTTGTGCAGTATGCAAGCTAGAGAGAAGAAAAAGGGCTCAAATGAGTCTTTGGTCCCCAGGCCTAGAGTCTTAAAAAGGCCCTGGTCCAATTGCATTAGAACTATTATTTGCACAAACTTCTGTTCCTTTTAGGTGAAAGTTTAGGTGGGTCATATATGAATCCGGTGTCTGCACCATCAGGAAGTTTTTCACATGGGAATTTTAAAGTCTTTTAACTCGCATCTGCTCTGGAATGGAGGGGGTGCGTTCACTTAACATCCAGATTTACCCCCAAAGTCCCTGTGAGCTATTAGGGAGCACTTCACACACACTTCGAGTTTTTCACAATGAGGCGAGTCTCATGATCAGTGAGACCCACCTTGAGAGGGCTAGCAGGGAGAGAGGGCTTAGCCCGCTCTCCCCGCACACAAGCAGGCTGCAGCCTTAATCCAGCCACCCACACGACCGCCGGCTCTGTCACGGAGCTGGCGGGGGCTGCGGGGATCGGGGCCGTGTGGCCCTCGGAAGTTCCAGGATGCGCGGGGCATGCTGGAGAGACCCCCCCAAGCCTGGGAGACTGCTTTTAGCTTGCATGGCGGGGGTCTCCTTGTGTGTTGCTGCGGCGCGGAGCCACACCACGGCAACACACGATCATAGAACCCAGGTTAGCGGAGCGCTCGCTCCGCTAACCTGGGCTTAGGGGAGGGCTCCATAAGCGGGTTACCCGCTTGAGAGCAACCGGGCTCGCCTGTGAGCCCGGTGGTTCTCACAGTCTCCAGAAAGCAGACTAGGCTCCCTTAGCCCACTTTTGGAGATCGTGAGAATCGTCTCATTGAGGCCACGATCAGCCGAAATCGGGCTAAGGGAGGCCAGCGTGATTTCAGTTTATTGTGGGAGCTACCGGGCTCGCAGGTGAGCCCGGTTGCCTCCTGGCAGTTAACCCACCAAACAGCCCCTCCCCTTACACCGAGTTTGCGGAGAGAGTACTCCACAAACCCGGTTTTTAAAATCGTGAGTAGTCCCCCAGAGGGGAGGAAAAAAGCCGCCTGCCAGCTCCAGGGGCCTCTCCAATATGCCCTGCGCGCATGGCCCCGATCCTTCCAGCCCCCACCGGTTCCATCACAGAGCCAGCAGTCGTGTGGGCGGCCGCTGCAGCTGCCCAGAGCAGACTGGCTGGTCGTCTGTGGGGAGAGTGGGCTTAGCCACGTGATCTTCTCCGTGATCATGAGAAGAGCCTCATTGTGTTAGAGTGTAGCCTGATTTATATTGGGGGGGAACCCCACTATTTGTATTGGGTTTGGGGGATAACTTTGAGTTCGCGGTAAAGCCTCCCAGTAAACTTGCAGTAAACATGTGGTAAATCCTGCTGTGTGTAAAAGTCCTTTTAGGTGAAATTTTAGGTGAATCATATATGAATTTGGTGTCTGCACCATCAAGTGATCTCATGGAACATCAGTGTCATATGTAAATATCTTCTGGGTGAGGGAGGAAAGAGGGCTTCAGCTGCTCCTCAACCATGCAAAGGTTTGCTGAGTATATGAAACAGGGCTAAGACCCCCAAAGATTGGTCATCCTTACCCATCTTCTCCATTGTGTGATGGTTGACTGTTTCTAGGGTCTTGAGCACATGGGATGATAAGCATTCATTTTGCACTTTTTCCTACATATGGTAAAGCTCTTCTGTGTCTGGATTTTGGTATGCAGTAGATCAGCTCAGGAATTTTGGACGCCCTTGTAAGATATACTAATTCACACATCAATTGAAGTGATAATGCCAGCACAATATCATGTTCATGCGCAGGGTAATAAGATGCAACAGTAGTAAACCAAAGAGAGCTATAACCTTATTTCAAGCAAACTGTCATCTTTTGATATTTTATTTGCCTTTGAAACAAGAGAAGCACGTTCTGCTGGAAGGACACCAAGTAAAGGGAAAAAAATCTTTATAATCATATTCAGCTCTACAGAGCACACTGCAGGCAGACGTGAAGAGCCTCAGGTGACGTGACTTAGGCCAATTGTTTCACTTATCAAAACCAGATAACAGAAAGCCCTAAACAAATCCACCCGCATGGCTGTTTTTGACCTCTTATTGAGCTGTTGTCAGTTGTCATTTTGACTTACAATCCTACATTAAGAAGGCTTAAAATTATTTCTTTGCAGCTGTAGAGTTATATTGTGAATGTGTCCCCCCCACCCCCCATTGTTTAACAATATATTACCTATGGAACAGAGGGGTTCACCAGTCATTTAGCAAAGGAAGAGACAGAGCAAAGAATAACAGAGAGTTCTTTTATTGGAATATTAAATATTTGGGAATTAGGATCTTATTCTGTCTCCAAGGAGTCCACAGCTTCTTATATATACTGTCTTAGCATTCTGCCATCCACATAGTACTCTGGGTCAGAACTGCTTACCTTCAACAACATATTTCTGTCATATTATCTTATGTACTTATTTTTTTAAAAGTAGCATCTCATCTTTCAGACACAAAAGCCTTTCAAGGCAGCTTGAAGTGAATGCAATCTATAAAAATGCTAATGCAATTTTTAGAAATCATACAACTACTGAACACGACAGTATGACATCAAACATCAACACGACAGCAGCAATTAAAAATAAAAGACAATTCAGTTAAAAGCCTCATAGAACTGAATGGTTTTATCATCTTCTTAAATATCATCAGGGAGGCAACCTGGTGGAGCTCTCGAGTGAAATGGTTCTTTAGTGATGATGCCACCACCGAAAAAGCCCTGTCGCAAGCCACTATAAAATTACCCTGAGATAATGTTGGGCCAGAGAACAGAGCTTATAAGGATGGTTTTTTATGCACAAGAAGGTTCATATATGCTTAGGCTTTCAGATTCTGGGACCATGGTCTTTCAAGCTGGCACACAGAGCAGGGACCCAGATGTTGAAAGGCATTTGTGAGGATCACATATGAAAGAAGGAAATTCTTAATACCCAAGTTTCAATACCCAGGTCCCAAGATTTTGAATTTTAAAGGTCAAAATCAGCACCTTGAATTGGGCACAGAAACACTGCCAACCAGTGCAGCTCACATTGTGGGTGGGTGGGTGATGTACTCCCAACAGACAGTCCCAACCAAAAGTCAGGCAACAGCATTGCATTCCAGCTGAAGTTTCTGAGGACTTTTCAGGGCAGCCCATGTAAAGCATATGGCACTAATCCATTCTGGAGATAACAGAGCAGACTGCCAAGTGGGACTTCACTGAGAACAGTTGCAGTTGTTGCACCAGCCAAAGCTAATCACTACTGTCACTTGGAGCAATGAAGGAGTATTTCCAGCCGAACTTTCAATGGGAGCGCAACCCCATCTAGAACAGGTAGAGTACCTCTTTTCAGGCTGGCAGAATTCTCAGTAACAACACTTCCATTTTGTCTAGATTCAATTTGGGCTTGTTCACCCCCATCCAGTTCTCCACTGCTGAAAAGCAATGGTTTAGGCCTTCCATTCTTTCTGTTGGAAAAGCTGAAACCAAGCGTCAGATAAAAGTACCATTAGCATACTTACAACTTCTCAGACCAAACTCCTGATGACTTCCCCTCTGTGACGAAACAAGAGGTTACTCTATACTTTCCTGGGATCTACTCTCAGTAGAGAGATTGCTCTGATCCTACTCTAGGAGCATGCCACTCCTTCGAGGTAGGCTGCCACCAGTTGAAGACTGATTTAAAGCCACTGACCAGGCTTAGACATGGCTTCAACAACCTAGAACAGTATGGCTTGAGATGTACAGGCACTGTACAGCTGGAGTCCACACAACCCAGCTCTAGACAACAATGGGGCTATTCTCACGAGCAGCAAATATCGGGCTAGGAGAGCCTAACCTGGTTTTTGCTGCTCATGTAAACCATCGGGCTCATAGGCGAGCGCGGTGGCTTATAAGCGGCTAGCCCGCTTTTGTAGCCCTCCCCTAAGCCCGGGCTTGCAGAGCAAGCGCGCCGCAAACCTGGGCCTCCTAATCATGAGTAGCTGCGGCGCGGCTCCATGCCATGGCTACTCATGAGTAGACCCCCAGAGGGGAGGCGAAAAGCTAGCTCCCGGCTCCAGGGGGTCTCCCCAGTATGCCCTGCGTGCTCGGGCAGGGCACACTTGAGCTTCTGGGGACTGCGGGGAACCCCTGAGCTCCCCAGCCCCCGCCAGCTCCATCACAGAGCCGGAAATTGTGTGGGTGACCGATCCGGCTGCCCAGGGCTCCCGCTCACTCTTACGAACCGGGTCTCACTGATCGTGAGACCCAGCTCAATATATTAGTCAAGAAAAGAACTCAACAGTAGTGAATGACCTTACAAGGCACATGGGGAAGAGTCTTGTGAGTTCCTCCAGATCCTCCAGAGGTTCCCCTAGAACCTATTAAATCAGACTGAAGCCACTTCAAAGTATATAAACTTTATTATTTAACCAGGGTTACACAGAATAAGGAATTGGAAAATAGAGGACACTGGTAGTAAATAAAAGCACACAGGAATTCAAAAGGAAATACAAAAACTTGATTTTGACCATAGGAGGCGCTTCGGTGTGAAGCAGTGTGAAGCGCCGAAAGGAGGCTTGTGGGGAGAATGGCTTTGATCCGCTCTCCCCACAGACCATCACTCACCCGTTGCTGATTGGGCGGATCACCCGCCCAGACAAGCTGCAGCTCTCCAACGTCTTGCCTTGCCTCACTCGGCAGCTCCGGGGCTCGGGTGAAGGAAAGCTCTGCCGTGCGGTGCCCCACCCCCAGGAGCCCCAGTAATGCACAGCACGAGTGCGCAGTGCATTCCTGGGATCCCCCCTTCCTCCCCCCAAGTGTGTGCGTTGTGGCTGAAAGCAGCCGCGACAGACACACGATCTGGAAAATGAGGTTAAGGGCACACTCCTTAAGCGGGTGGCTACACAGGCGGGCTTGCTGCCGTGGAGCCACTGGCCTCACCCTCGAGCCTGCTGGTTCTCACAAGCGAACAAAACCAGGCTGGGCTCCCTCAGCCCGGTTTTGCTCACTTGAGAGAATAGCTTCTATATGTGCAAAGTACCACTGCATGGGGAAGTCTGGATTTGGGTGAGGATGAAAAAGAAGCGGAGCTACCACAAAGTGTGTTATGGACTTGATAAAGAAAATCAATGTGCTAAGGATTATGGGAGAATTTCATATGAAGCTGCCTCATACTGAGTCAGACCATAGATCCATCTGCCTCTGAAATGTCGACACAGACTGGCAGCAGCTTTCCAGGAACCCAGACAAGAGTCTTTTCCAGATCTACCTGGAGATACAGAGACTGAAGCAGGGGTGTTCAAAAATGCATGTGTTCTATCATGGAGTGACATTCCCTTCTCCCGCAAATTTTGGCCAGAATGGGAAAGAAGCAACTAATAATGTGACTTGTGGAAATACTGGAGCATGATTAAGACCAGCAAAGTGAAATGGAAGACAGAACAATAGGTGTGTGGGGTTGGCAGGCAGGGGGGGCGGGGGCAGGTATTTGGTGAGGTGTGAGGTAAGCGTCTGTGGCCTGATGTGTTAGCAATATGGATATTGTAGTTATTACATTTAGGGATAGGAATTTTTGCCCACATGTGTAGTAAAAAAAAGTCCATCTACATCAATCACAGTCACCTGGTCAGGCTTTCATACAAGGAGTGCATAAGCCAGGTGCACATGTTCAAATATATATGAGCTAAACAATGTTATGAACAGATCTTTGTACAGAAGTGGTTAAAACACAGTCAGGGTTTTTTGTGTGCTTATAGCTGGCACTGTATTTTAATTGCAATTATATTATAAGAGAGTTCCACAAGAAGCTGCTTTTGCAGACTTGACTAACCCTTTAAAATTATTTCCAGCTACTTCACTGTTTATACAGTGAAAACCCTGTGAATCAAGAAATCACACTTCTTTTGGGAAATGACACACGGTGAACTGCTCATTTCTTAAAAATAGTTTGTGCTTTTGCCAGGTCCAAGAAAGATTCATTTAGTGCACTGCTATGAAATAAAAGAATGAGCCACCAACTTAGTTAAATTGGTGGCCGGAGGGCAAGCCTCCACGGTGGCTGCCGATTTTATTCTCTATGTTCGTCAAGCAAAGGAAAACCTCAGCAGAACCCAGACATTTGGAAGCGCTACAGTGCCACCTACTGCAGATTTCCCAAGCAAGTGAGAAATCTGTTAATAAACTCAGCAGAGCTGACATCGTATCTCTTTGTTTATAAAAGAATGGTGGACATTTATCCAGCAACAAAAAGACATTTCTCCCCACATGACATCATGGGTATAGTATTACTTGCCACATAATCTTAGCTGTGCATAAAGCAATACTATTCAGAACCTCAAGAACCATTCTGACATCATAATCAAAAGGACTAGCAAAGGAGGGACTTTTTTTTTCATGAACAAATTGGGCAGGACTAAATATGGAAGACAAAGGCAGCTCTCATAAACCATATTTTACTGGCACTGGCGGACATATTTTACTGGCCAGGATGCACCAGTGCAGTGACAGAGCAGCCTAAGAGAAATTCTCAACTCACTGCACCAGTGCAACAGGGAAGCAGCCATTTTTGACACATACCACTGACTTCCCCAGGAATCCCTCCGTGCCACCCAAAATATGTCTCTGAAGGTTACATAGCCTTCATGAACATATTTCCAGGTGCCACAAAGGACTTCTGTGGAAGGGGAGGGTGTCAAAAAAACTGGTGCAGTTAGTTGGGAAGCTCTTTTAGGCTGCTCTCCTGCTGCACGCGTGCATCCTGTATGTCAGTCAGTGAGGGGCTTCACAAGACATGTGTGAAGCGCCTGAGGGGGTTCTATGGGGAGATCAGGCTTGGCCTGCTCTCCCCGCAGATGAGCAGCTACTCATAGCTGGGTGGCTGGATCGGCTGCCCACGCAACTGCCGGCTCAGTCACAGAGCCAGCAGGGGCTGTGGGGATCGAGGGCCGTGTGGTCTCTGGAAGTTCCAGGATGCCCTGTGCAAGCATGCGGGGCATCCTGGAGAGACCCCCAAGCCCGGGAGGCTGCTTGCAGCCTCCCAGCCAGGGGTCTACTCATGCGTTGCCGCGTGCCGCAATGTGGTTAATGGAGCGCTTGCTCCGTTAACCTCATTTAAGGGGAGGGTGGTTTAGGCGGGCTAGCCGCCTTGGGAGTAACAGGCTCGGCTGTGAGCCCAGTGGTTCCCACGACCACTGAAATGCGGGCTAGCCCGCTTTCCAGTGATCGTGAGAATAGCTTCAGTATCTCCAAGCTTCACCAGTGATTACCTGAAACTGTAGGGAAACCCTCTGAGAAAATTCTCTGAAATTTTTTCATGGGATGAAACCGGATATTGAGAGAGAATTTCAGTTCCCTCCCGAGGGAAACACTGATTAACTCCTGAAATTGAGAGAGGATTTCCTTTTTGGAGAAATTACATGCAAAATACATGAAATAAATGAAGAACATTGGAATAGCCCTGCTGGATCAGACCAAAGGTCCAGCATCCTGCTTCCACAGTAGCCCATCAGGTGTTTGCACGAAATCTACAAGCCAAATAGGAAAGCAATAGCCCTTTCCCACTGTTGTGTTCCCCTACCACCATACCATGGACCCAGTCTGGATTGCCACAGCTACTGTTTCAGGGGGAAAGAACAGTCTGGCCCTGGGATAACTCATAGCCTCATTCACCTGCATATTCTCTAGCGTATTTACTGCCACCCACTAACAAGGCCCTTCTGCTTTTTTTGTGGAGCAGATCAGGTCACCATACTTAAGAAATGCAACCAATACATCAGTCTGTAGTGGAAGCTAATAAGTGCTCACACATATGATTTTTTTTAAAGCAATATTCAGAAACATATGAGAGGTTTCCTCTCCCAGGATATTCTGTTTTGACCTAAAAGTCAACATATTTCAACAAAAAGACTTTTACGAGAGACTTAGAGGCTTTTCTCCAAGCAGGTTTAGGCTGGTCGTGAGAAGTAGCAGGATTCTCGTGGATCTCTCCTCTCCCCTCCTGCCTAACCCCCTTAATAAACCTGGCTCTTAGCCAAAGTGAAGGGTGCTTTTGCACCCTTAGCCTGGCTACCGGGAATTGTGTGATTCCTCGGGCTGTGTGCAGTCCGAGGAATCACAGAGACGGGAGCGTAGAGCACCCGTTGGAAGGAGAAAATCCCAATGCAACACATGTAAAACAGTATTCTCACCGCTGAGAATTCTGCAAATACTGAGAATTCTCAGTATTCTCTCTGGTTGTTGCTATGTCAGTTTGTCCTTATCTTTTTTTAAAAAAAAATCTCTCTCTTATCTACTGCTATCACCATTTGGATCTCATGTTTGAAATATTTTCAATGTCTTTTAACTGCCTATTTTTCTTTCAGCTGGCCTCCCTCATGCTCCTAGGAGTTCCTGTAATTTTGTATTTTACAAAGTCATTTTGTATTATTATCAGATTATGATGACTGTAAACTGCTCGGAATATAGAAAAGAAGTGTTAATATCTATCTCTATTGTTCATTCGATCTGGATCTATTTCTTTCTGCAACTACAGAAAAGAAAATATATGCAAACACACTGATCTTCCCCATTGAAACTTCATGCATCTTACAAAGAGAGTCTTTGAAAGTTCATACCAGTTCACGCCAGACTAGTTCGCTAGTCTTTAGATGCCACAGAACTCTTTATATTTTGCTACTTGTAGACTTTCTTAGTATTGCATCCTCATTATTCAGGTGTGCTCTTTGCATTTCTGTTATCTTTAGGGCTGATTTGCACATGCATATACGAAAACTGCACACTTTGTTTTAAGCAATGGGAAGCCTAAGTTAATTGATTCTGTCCTTTTTCTCAGATCTGAGTAACCCTAAATTTCAGCTGAAACCCCTTTAAAAAGAATTGCTGGTTCACCTCTAGTTAAAACTTTCCTGTAGAAATCAATAGCTGAATAGCCCTTAAAGTGGTGATTATCTTATATTTAGCAGGGAGAGAGCAACTGTCCTTATCCAACCCAAGCACAGCATCCCTACAGTGACTGTTGCTGGTGTGCTACCTATTGTTTTGTTTTGTTTTAAGATTGTGAACCTTTTAGAGACAGGGAAAGACCTTATTTGTTTGTTATTTATTTGTCTATGTAAACCTCTTTGAGAATTTTGAGTGAAAAGCCGGATATAAATATGCATAGTAGTAGCAGTAGTCAAATAGCATTGATTGCAAATAACTGCAGCCAGTCATGGAACACATCAGCCAGTCACCGCAGTCAATTGCTGCTGAAGACCAGAAATACAAGCCATTTAGGAAATCCAGGCATCATGTATCAAGGCACATGGAATGGGTCTCTATCACTCTCTCTCCATGCCCATTAAGCATACAAGTGGGAGCTTACTGATGGATAGCCTGGTAAAATGGCACACTGTATGAACAGCACCCAAGTGGGAAAGGGCATCTTGCTAACATTTGTCTTCTTAGAACCCTAAAGACTCTGCCTCGGGATGTTTGATACAAACACCCAACAGGTATCTGAACTCTACGGCTGCAGCTGGGTCTTCAAGAACAAGGCAGCCCATGTCTGGCCTGGCCAAGTTCCAGTGCCTGCCTTGCAGTGCTGGCAGCAAGGGTCTAATGGGCCCGAGGCAGATGATATGGTCTAAGACAAGCTGGTGGCCAAGAGTAGGCAGACTATGGGGCAGGATGAGGCAAAGCAGGGTGAGGCAAGAGGAGTCCGTTTCTTTCATGGATGAGGTCTTCAAACTTAAGATCTGGTAGGGATGTGTGAACCAGCTTGACCTCGAGTCAGCTTGAGAGTTTTACCTCAAACTGGGCCCAGTTCATCTCGAGGCCAAACTGAACACCTCCCACCCTCAGGCCGGTTCGGGGCTGGTTCAGGTGCCAATAACTTTGGATTTCTAAAAGGCTGACTTACCACTGCTGAGGGCTTCTGCAGCCTCAGGCAGGTGCTGCTGTAGCTGTGAGGGGGGTCTCCAGAGCCTCCCCTCCCTCTGCCAACTCCCCTCCATTTCCCTTCGGGCAGGTTTGGCCCATTTGGGGGCCATTTTGGCCCTCTTTACATGCACAGTGGCCATTTTGGGGCTGCCACGCATGTGCACATTTGCATACCTGGCCCCAAAATGGCTGCCACACAAACAGGGCCAAAATGGCCTCAAAATGGGGCCAGCCTGTGGGGAGATGGGGGGAGGCCGGTAAGGGGAGGAGGAGCCTCTGGAGACCACCCTGTGGCTGTGGCAGCATCCCACAATGTCACAGAAGCCCTCAGCAGCAGTAAGTCAACCTTTTCAAAAACCAAATTGGGCTGTCATGCATGCACGCAGGCCATTTGCATGACCTGGGTCATGACGTGGGTCAGGCAAATGGCCTGTGAGCATATGTGGTGGCCCCAAAATGGCTGCCACACACACAAACAGGGGGAGATGGGGGAGGCTGGTGGGGAGAGGGGGAGCCTCTGGAGACCCCCCCCCCAGCCAAACAGGTTCAAATTCCAGTTCAAACCAGGAAAAACCGGTTCATACCAGGGGCCCCATTTGGGGGTGCCAAAACCAAACATGCCTGGTCTGGTTTGAATCCAGTTTGGATTTGAACCGAACCAGGCAACCCAGTTTTGTGCACATCCCTAGGATCCGACTCAGAGATGAGCCTTTGGGGTCAACTAACAGTATTCCGGCTGGTACAGCAGCCTAGATAGCATCTTTGATCCATAGAGTTTAGTTTCCTGGCTTGCTGAGGAACAAAAGAAACAGTAATGCTGAAGCCGGTCTGTTTGGACCCCCACCCATGCCTTATGTCCAAATGGATAAGCCAGGGGAGGGGAGTCCATACCTCAGTGTGGGCCTCCAGAGTCCCAGCCATTCGCCACCTCAAGATGTCCAGAGCACTGAAACATCATGTTTGGTGTCATTCTATCCAGTGGGACTTGCTTGCTTCTGAGTAAACATCTTTAAGATTGGGAGAGGATGCTGCTATGATAGCTATCAGTACTTACACTGCATTAACTAGTTCTGCTAGCAAGATCAGGCTGCTTGACTTCTGTTCATAGTGTTTCTTCCTGCCCTTTTCTGGCTTAAATTGAACACTGGCATAAAAGAAATGCATTATATATGTAAAAAAACCCAACAACAATGAACAATTTATCATTGTCCATTTCTGTTTATCAGAGAACTGTATGAATTTTAGTAGAAACATAGAATGTTGGCATTGGAAGGGACTTTGGAAGGTGGTTCGATGTCTTCCAGTCCAACCAGGAATTTGCACCAACATCCCTTGTTATGGATTTTAAGAATAGAATCATATTTTTTTTCAGCCCGTCCTTTGATTCAGTTGATGACCTTTGTATCTGTAATCTTTTCACCTGAAAAACATCAATGTGCTTGTGTTTTTCAGGATGCTTTTCTGATAAAGTAGTTATCTAGTTGTTTTCTGGTCCTCAAATAGAAGGATTAGTGAAGGAATTCATATCTCCATCAAAAGGGATTAATTACACACACACGCACGCGTAAAAATAGATGAAAGATAGATAAAAACAAGACAGCCTGTTTTCTATTAATAAAACACTGGAATGCTAATATATTTTTCTCTGTTATGAGCCCTGTTCGCTACTTATGTTTAACGCATGTCCAGTTTGTGTACAGTGAATGCATGTTCAGATCTGTACACATGTACTGATCTGTACACATACAGCAGGATACCGTACTTCCTATTGGTATCTTGAGTTTCAGGGCTTGTTCACTTTTAAAATGCATGATGTTCTATATTTTATTATGCTTTACTAGATATTATACAAGTAGGACAGCCTTAAAGATCCATCTTTTTAGCCTAGGTTATAATGATATTTAGTTTTAATTGTAATTTTAATCTGTTTTTAATCAGTTTTTTTATTTTGTTAAGTTTTTTTTTAATTTTAATTGTTCTGTATTTTTTATTTTAGTGTAAACTGCCCTGAACCACTTTAGAAAGGGTATATACATTGAATATATAAATAAATAAATAAATAAAATAATAAATGAGTAAACTAGAATCTTAATCAAAGCTTTGCCCCTTGAATTCTTAGTTTTTAATCATCAGTACAATGCTCTGTGTGTACTTGGAGGTTCATAGTAGAGTATTCTCTAGGTCAGATGTTTTCATACTCCTTGGGTAGTTGAATTGCTTAAGGCTGATCTAAATGCTACACATGTGAAAAGCCCGTTAGAGGCAATCTGCAACATCCTGATAGATGGCCACCCAGCCTCTGTTTGAAAACTTCTAGCAGAGGAGAGCCCGTGGTTTCACTGCTGAACAGCTCCTATAGCTAGGAAATGCCTTCTAATGTTTAGGCTGAATCTGCTTCCTTGTAATTTCAATTTTAAAAACAAGAGAGAAGATGTTTTCTCCTTCTTCTAGGTAACAGGTTTCAGAGAGTATGGATACGATAGCCATCCTATCTATCTATCTATCTATCTATCTATAGCAGACCTGTTCAACTTAGGGCCACCAGCAGCTTTTTGGACTACAACTCCCATAATCCCCAGCCACAGTGGCCAATAGCCAGGGATTATGGGAGTTGTAGGCCAGCATCTACAAGAGGGCCAAAGTTGAGCAGCCCTGATTTAAAGTATGTCTATACTGCCAAAACTCATATAGGTACTTATGCATTTTACACAATTTAAAATACACACACAAATTTCAAACAAGCAAACAATTAAAAGAAAAAGCAATACAACCATTTAAAAACCATTTACATTCCAGCTGGGAGTGTATTCCCAAAGCCTCAGGGGGCTATGGAGAAGGTCCAGTCCTGGGTCTCCACCAGTCAAGCTGGCGACAGTTTAGAACTCCTCAGATGGTCTTCAAATCTCTCCTCCATATCTAGCCCCTCTAACTGTTCCTCAGAACTTGGTTACAGAGGAGGAGGAGGAGGAGGAATTGTGCAAAAGCAAATTCTTCTTTTTAAGCTGATGGGATCATCTGTTGTTCTAGCCGAAATGCATGTGCATTTGCTCAATTAACCAAAAGAGATGGCAGAGCGGTTTCCTGTTTTCTCCCACCAGCTAGTGAAATTACTTGCTTCTGGAGCATAAACACATGCTGGTAAATGGCTGTGCCACACGGAACTTTGCAACATTTATTTAATGGTAAACCAGCACATGAAAATTAACTGCAGCAACCTTTATCATGCAGCAATATAAAGATTCCTGCAAAAAGACCAGCAAAATGCCAAACATGGATTGAAACGCTAACTTACATGCTGAGCCAAACTACAAGTTAAATGCAGTCATGTGTAACTTTTCTCCGGAATTTTTAAGTAAAGAGAGCCTTGGGAGGTTGCAGTTCAGAACAAAAGGTGGGTGTGTGGGAGGAAGCTTAAACCTTTCGCTGCTAGCTGTTTTCCCACTCAAACCCCTACCTACTTCTTCCTGCATAAAGATACAGGCCTCAAGTATTTTCTGCAGTTTGTGTGTGGCGGGGGGTGGGTGCGTAAGGGGGGGACAGTTTAGGGGACAAATTCTGAGTGGCAAGTAGATGGAGGCTAAGGGTTAACCACCTCTCCCTCTCTACCCCACCCTCTCTATCAGTCTTCTGTTCAAGATTGCAGCATCCAATGGTGCATTTAATTACTTTTTTTTTTAAAAAAAAACTATTAGGTGAAAATGTTTCCTTTAAAACAACTTTCCTTGCTTACAGACATCCCCCTTCCATTCAGAAACAGCTGCTAACTAGCAGCAACAGGCCTACATGACAGAAACACAAACACATGGCAAAGATCCTACAACAAACCCAGCAGATATCTGTCTCTTTGTCCACTGGCAATATTATCACCGGATTGAATAATATCAGCAATAAAATGAGGGATTCATTCATTTGCTCATCCGCCAATATGATATATGCGATCACCTGCCAGCAATACTCTTCTGCTATCTTCATAGGACAAACAGATCAATCTCAACACAAAATAACAAATGGGCATGAATCTTGACATAAAAAATGGCAACATTAAGAAACCAGTAAGAGAACATTTCTGCCTCCCACAACAGTCTGCTGCTGACCTGACAGTCACCATTTTACAAGAAAGGACTTTCCAAGGAGGATTTCAGCATGAATTTGCTGAATTAGAATTTATCAGGAAGTTTGATTCCACCCATTTGGATTAGGAGAAAGACAGTGGTTTCTGATCTCACTACATATTTTATTTATTTATTTATTTATTTTATTTTACATTTTATATCCCACTCTTCCTCCAGGGAGCCCAGAGCAGTGTACTACATACTTAAGTCTCTCCTCACAACCCTGTAAAGTAAGCTAGGCTGGGAGAGAAGTGACTGGCCCAGAGCACCCAGCTAGTATCATGGCTGAATGGGGATTTGAACTCGGGTCTTCCCGGTCCTAGTCCAGCACTCTAACCACTACACCATGCTGGCTCCTTATGCTAGTAACTTTGTTTAATTAGTACCTTCATTCAGAAAGACCATATTATCACCTACTATTGCTGATGTAACTTCTCACTATGCCTCTCTCATACATTTAAGGTCCATGTACATTTTGAGGCTATTCTCATGACCAGCGAAAATTGGGCTCGGAGAGCCTAGCCCAATTTTCGCTGGTCGTGTAAACCAGGGATTCTCAACGTTGGGTCCACAGATGTTATTGGACTTCAACTTCCATAATTCCCAACCAAAGGCCACTGGGGCTGGGGATTATGGGAGTTAAAGTCCAGTAACATCTGGGGACCCAATGTTGAGAAATCCTGGTGTAAACCACCGGGCTCGCAGGTGAGCCCGGTGGTTTACAAGTGGGTAACCTGCTGAATTGCCCCTGCCCTTAAACAGGGTTTGCGGAGTGAGCGCTCCGCAAACACAGTTTTTGAATTTGTTTGTTACTGCAGCACAGCTCTGCACTGCAGCAACTCACGAGTAGACCCCCGACTAGAAGGCTAAAAAGCACCCTCCTGGCTCTGGGGTCTCTCCAGCATGCCCTGTGCGCTCACGCAGGGCATGCTGGAACTTCCGGGGGCTGCACGGCCCCCAAACTCCCAAGCCCCTGCCGGCTCCGTGACAGAGCTGGCAGTCGTGGCTGCTGCGGCTGCCCAGAGAGGGCTTACTGATCGACAAACCCCCAAACCCGATTTGGCTCTTCTCACTTGATCGTGAGATCGTGAGAAGAGCCTTGTTACATTGTACAATCACACATTATGTTCAACACTCATACAATGAGCGTACAGTGTACACAGGTACAGATCTGTGCACAGGTACAGGCATTCACATGTCATGCTGAAGCAGGTACAAAAGCAGACTTCATATCTCTACCATGCATTTGAAGGGCCTGTATCAAAGTTCACTTTAAAAATGAACACAGGTACAGTCATTCACACAAACACATGTACAGACATCTGTACATCATAGTGTACAGACAGTACATCTTAATGTCTGAATAGGGCTTTAAACTGTGCATAGAAAGAGTCACTGAGGCTCTTCTCACAATCAGTGAGAAGAGCCTGGATGGGGTTTCCAGGGAGAACTGGCCGCCCACATGACTGCCAACTCTGTTACGGAGCCGGCAGGGGCTGGGAAGATCAGGGGCCACATGTCACCCAGAAGCTCCAGCATGCCCTGCGTGAGCGCGCAGAGCATGCTGGAGAGACCCCCGAGCTGGGAGGCTGTAAGGGGTCTACTCATGAGTTGCTGTCCCACGGAGCCACACCACAGCAACACACAATTCAAAAAACCAGTTTTGCAGAGCGCTCGCTCCGCAAACCTGGTTTTAGGGCAGAGGTAGTTTAGCGGGTTACCCGCTGAAGAACCACTGGGCTCGCAGATGAGCCCGGTGGTTCTCACAATGGGAGAAAATCGGGCTAGCCTCTGCTAGCCCTATTTTCTCCCATGATGTGAATAGCCTTACTGACTCACTGAGGTAAGTCTCACGATCAGTGAGCTAAGCCGGCTCTCCCTGCAAATGATCAAGGCAGCAGCCCTGGGCAGCCGAATTGGCTGCCTGGACAACTGCCAGCTCTGTCTCGGAGCCAGCGGGGACTGTGGGAATTGGTGGCCATGCAAACCCTGCAAGTTCCAGGATGCCCGGTGCGAGCATGCTGAAGAGACTCCCGGCCAGGGTCTCCTTGTGTGTTGCCATGGCGTGGAGCCACACTGTGGCAATACACAATCAAAACAACACATTTAATGGCGCGCTTGCTCCGTTAACTTCGTTTTAGGTGAGGGCTACTTCAGCGGGTTACCAGCTTTGAGGAAACCAGGCTCACCTGCAAGCCCAGTGGTTCTCACACTCGCCCCAAAGCGGGCTAGGCTCCTTTAACCCACTTTTGGCTGACCGTGAGAATAACCTCAATGGCTCTTAGAGATTGGAGAGACTTTCGACGCCATTGCTGTGGACCTGAACGCAGCAGCACCACTGTAAAGAAACAGCTTGTGCTACAAGTATAACTGCAATTTTTCCCATTGATGACAATGGGAACTCCCTCCTGTCTCTGCAAGTCCCTCCCATCTCTTTAGGATGTACGAATCACGTCAGCCACCAGCTGTATTTCTTGCATTCCACATCCATTTGTTCCCATTGTTCACAGGTCTGGGTCTACCAGTTTAGGAAGCAATTGTTCCTATCTGACTAAGTTTTAAACTTACGTGGTCAGGAAAGCTGCTTCATACATTATGACTGCCCTTTTGAATAATCACTGTATTTACCCTTTACATTTAAGCATTGTATATAAAACTGTAAAGTCACAGAGTATATGCATTTCATAGAGGTCATTCATAGAGGTCATTGTGTGGAACCCCGTGTGTTTGTGCGGGGCATCCTGGAACTTCTGGGAGGCAGGCGGCCTCCAAACCATCCAGCCCCCGCCGACTCCCCGCAGAGCCCCATCAGGTCCTTCACACGTGTCATGTGAAGTGCATCATTGTCTTTTAGCCCACTATGCACATTTTTGCTTCCCTCGCTCCCTGTCTGTCTGTCTGTCCGTGTGTGTGCTAACTGTTTGTTAGTCTTTAAGGTGGCGCAACACACTTTGGTCTGGTTTGGATCATTGCCAGCACCAGAACTGGCCTAAGCAATGAAAAGAATAGAAATAATAGAATAAAAAAGAAATGAAAAAATATTTAAGTGCAGCTGGAGAAAATTAATCATCAACATTTGCAAAGCAAAAATGTGGAAGACTGATTTGGAACCAATTTGTTTATGTTCTGATTTGTGGAGTTCTTCAGGAATGAAACTTAACTCTGTAGACTTTAATTCTGTTACCCATGAAATCCTTCTGGAGTCTACAGGATCATTCCTTGCAAAACTAGGTTGCAGCCTGATTGTTATAAGAATAGTAAACCATTCTAGAGTTTATTGTAATCTACTAGAGTATCTTGAACATACAAACATGTCTTAAACTGAATCTGTCAGACCACTGGTCCATCTCGCCCAGTACTGTCTACTCCGACTGCCCTCCAGGGTCTCAGGAGGTCTTTCCCAGCCTTGATACTTGACCCTTTTAACTGGAATGCCAGGGACTAATTCTGGAAACTTCTGCATGCAAAGTATGTGCTCTTGCTCTACCACTGAGCTATGTATCCTGCCCTGCATTCTTTGCTATAAAGATCTTTAGTAAGAACTTAAGAACAGCCCTGCTGGATCCTACCCAAGGCCCATCTAGTGCAGTATCCTCTTTCACACAGTGGCCCACCAGATGCCACTGGGAGTCTACAGGCAGGAGTTGAGGGCATGCACTGTCTCTTTCTGTTACTCCCCTGCAACTGGCATTCAGAGGCATCTTGCCTCTACGTACTTTGTGAACCTCAAAAAGTCTAGCTACTGAAATTAAAGGATCTATTCAAAAGTTATTTCCCCCCACCCAACAATTTTGAAAAATTCAATTTTGTTTCAACAGCAACAAATTTGGATGCAGGAAAAACTCATTATAATAGTATTTTGATTTACTGCACCTTTTTTGTTAATATTTTTTTGGGTGGGATATACTACAGCAATGTAGAAATAACAATAGTTCAAATGGAAAGTTAATCTTGCAGCAGCACCATCAAGTGTAAAAGTCCCTCTTCTCCACAATGAGATCAAACTGTAAAGGGGATAGAGATTTCCAAATAATCTCCTTCTCAGCAGCTTGTCTATTTATGTGCTAAGCAGAATGCTCCTTAGTCCTCTCGTATGATTTTCTTCCAATGTATTTGTCAAGGCATTTTAGAAGATTGAGTATTTTTTGCAGTGTCTCTAATCTTTTAAATCAAATGTAAAGTGGAGCAAAGCAGCAAGGTTCAAGGTTTTGATATCACTAGTGGAGGAAATACATCCTGCTCTTGGGTAAAACTCTGTGAAATCAGTTGTCAGAATTTCCCTTTGCTCAGCTGCTACACTGCAAGACCGTGAAGAGAGCTGGAGCGACACTTGATGATTTTCTTCGATTCCGATGCACCTAATCATATTCACAATACTGTACTTTCTCATCACAGAGGGGGTGATGGAATATTGTGACAATTCTGGGAAATGCTTTCTGATGGCCCCTTCTATGAATTATGAATGTTTCACAAAGTACCGAAGCAAGTGAAATAGGCTTGTTTTCCCCAATGCCAGCTGCAAGCTGGCAGTTAGATTCTCTGATCCTTTTAGATCTGATGTTATTACATCCAACTAAAGCAGACAGCTTCAAGCAATGCAAATTTCCTCCAGAGTTGAATGACCCAAGCACCCAAAGCTCATTTTCCTTGCTATGTTTACCTTTAGGTTTATTTCAGGTTTTATAGAAAAACATTTCTTCTTCAGGTTGTATCACTGGTTGCAATAAAGATTTGTGAGACTGCACAAAGGTCATGTTTCTTTGGCTTACGATGGATTAGTTTTAAACACCTTTTGACACATAATTAAGAATAATTGTGATATAACTCTTCAAGTGATAGTGTGAACCGAGTGTTATCTCTCTGTATCCCACATACATGCCTATGCAAGGCCTATTCGATTGATGGCAGTATTGACTACCAATGTGGGATGTAATGGTGGTGGCGTAAAAATTAATAAATCATCTGCTCTCACGGCAATATTTATTTTTATTGTTCCATGTCTATACTGCTTTTCATTAAAATGGCCCCAAAGTGGTTTGGGGTGTTGCTGTCTCATATTTTCCCCAACTGAGAGCCTAAGAGTCACAATGGAGCAACTGGAAGGCAGAGCCATAGCTGTTCAGATGGCTGGCAGCGGTGAGAAAGCATTGTGTCTGGGTCATGAAGGTAACTGGGGCTTCTGCAGCTGCATCCACACATAATGTGGAACTGGAGTTTGTTGAGCCTGCAGCTAATTTTTGTAACCATGAATTGCATTGCAGATGTTCATCCAACCACAGCCCAACAACCTCTGGTTTCAGGGTAGGGGAGGCCCTCCCTCTTCCTTGTCTGCCAAGGAAGAGCTGTCACATCCCAGAAAGCTCCATAGTGCTCACATCAGCAGACTGTGGGAAAGGCATTAAAATGTCTGCAGAGTGGCAGCCATTGGCCATGATCTTCAAGGGGGAGTGCCGAGCACGGCCATGTCTTTTTGGAATGAATGGACTGCCCACCCTCGGCAGGGAAAGAGTATTTCAATCCCTTTAAATGGCAATCAAGCCCTCTCCTGACAGCAGCTCACTGCCGCACTCATAAAAGCCCCATACCAAAACAGTCTTGCATAAGCAAAATTGCTGGCAACCACCGGAGCAACTGGTGATGGGTTGCTCCAACCCATCACCAGTTGGAGGACTGGTGATGGGTGGGTTTGCTGAGGAGGACTATTTTTCTGTAAATCCAGGAAGAGATCATGCCCAGTTCCTAGGAGGGAATATGTATATGAGGGAGGGCAAAGGATCCTGGGGTCTGGCCCACTGTGACCAAGGATGTTGTTTTGATGGCAGACCCCAGCTAAGCAGTCCAGGGACATCAAACCAAACTCCTGCCTCCATGTCAGCTTGCCAGTAGGATGTTAGCCCTCTCACAAGTTGGCCACTCAACTGGGAAGTACCAGAGGTTTTATTGGACTGCACTCTCATGAGAGAGACCATCCAAATAAAGGGGGGTCATCTTATGTGGGGGCCCCATTTTCTCTGGTTGTTAATTAATAAGAGTGAACCCCTCCTCTACAGACAACTCTTACTTGCACCCTCCATGTGGTGCAATTTGCCACTCCATGTGTCCAGGTGGTTTTGAGTGGACAGACTAGGGAAACATGGGGACCAGTGATAGATCTTAACTCTCTTCCAGATTTCCTGGGTGCAGACTGGCATTGTGACATATGCATATTGGCCATCACGTGGAATTGCAGGAGAAGGGACCCCAATTATCAGTGATCCCAGGAGAGTAGGATTGCCAGTGAAAATAAAGATGGATATGTTCCGCCCAAGGCGGCTCATATCTGGTCCAGATTCAGACCAAACCATCCACTTTTATGGCTCACACATCCCTATTCAAGATATACATGTATTTATTTGATTAGAGAAAAGAACCAAGTACTTGAAAAAACTGAAGCTGTATGTTGCAAGAGTATAACCCCTGCTAATTTGGCAAAAAGGGACCTTTTAACGTCGTGATTCTCTTTATTTAGCAGGGGGAGAGCAGCTGGCCCTATCCACCCCCAACCCTCCAGTGACTGTTGCTGGTGTCTATCTTATGTTTCTTTTTAGATTGTGAGTCCTTTGGGGACAGGGATCCATTTGTTTATCTTATTTACTTGTTATTTCTCTGTGTAAACTGCCCTGAGCCATTTTTGGAAAGGTGGTATAGTAACTGAATAAATAAATAATAAATAAATAATATGCAATAAGTTTGGAAGGAAGTCTGAGACAACTGAATATCTGAAAGAGGAGACAATGCCATAAACTCCAGAACAGAACAGTGTTGCAGAAATAAATAATTGGTCTTTAACAGAAATGGCCAGATGAATGTTGTTGGATGCAGGACTACACAACAGGTTTTGGGGAGAGGCAATTATGACTGCCATTTATTTACAAACTAGACTGCTTACTATAAATACAAAACCATTTGAAATGTGGCATGGAAAGAAGCCTAATATGGAGCATATTAGAGTTTTTGGCTCATAAGCATATGCCTGTGTGCCGAAGACTAAAAGGACCAAATCCAGTTGCAGGTGTGAGGTACGGATATTAGCTGGCAGTGCACCAGGATGTAAAGGCTATAAAATACTTGATCTTGCCACAGAAACCATAAAAATGTGCCATGGTATATTTTGATGAAAAAGAAAAGCCAACTGCTGATGAATTACCAGATATTAAACTGGACATTCCGATACAAATGGAGCTGGAACAACAACAAAAATCAAAGAAAGAAGTTGATGTAATTATTACATCAGCAGAGCAAAATGAAAACATTAAGACTTAGTCAGAGATAAGGTGCTCAGCAAGAACCAACAAAGGTGTTCCAGAAAAAAGACTCTCATACATTACTAGAGAAGAAAATGTGCTAAAGCCTAGTGATTCATTAAGCCTAGTGATTCATTAAGTGCTGTCAAGTCGGTGTCAACTCTTAGTGGCCACATAGATGGATTATTTCCAGGATGATCTGTCTTTAACTTGGCCTTTAAGGTCTCTCTGTGGTGCATTCATTGCTGTCATAATTGAGTCCATCCACCTTGTTGATGGTCATCCTCTTCTCTTTCCTTCAAATTTTCACCGCATTATGGATTTCTCAAGGGAGCCGAGTGCTTGCATAATGTGTCTGAAGTATGCTAGTTTGAAGCTGGTCATTTGTGCCTCCTGTGAAAATTTTGGATTGATTTGTTCTATGATCCATTTATTTGTTTTCCTGGCTGTCCATGGAATCCTTAAAAGTCTTCTCCAGCACCAAAGTTCAAAAGCGTCAATGCTTTTTCTATCTTGCTTCTTCAAAGTCCAGCTTTCGCATCCATAGAGTGTCCTGGGGAAAACCATTGTCTGAACGATTCTAATCTTTGTAGGTATAGATACATCATGGCATCTAAATATCCTTTCCAAGGCCTTCATTTCAACCCTACCAAGTGCTAGTCTGCGGTGTATTTCTTGACTGCTGGATCTATTGATTTACAATTGATGGTCAATCCTAAAAGGCAGAAGCTATCCACCACTTCATTGTCTTCATTATCAATTAATTATCAATTACCTGTTGTATTGTTTTTATGCTAGTATTTTATAGATTTTAAATTTGGTCTGTTTTAATATATATTTTTAGCTTAATATTTTTGTTGTCTTTTAATGAAAGGCGGTATATAAATGCAACAGTAAATAAATAAGTAAAATTCTGAGGTTGGTTGCTGCACCCACTATCAGTACATCTGTACAGTCTTCTGTACATACTGTATAGTCGTAGTCCCATTTTTTCACGGTGCTCCTTGATTTTCACTACTAGAACTTGCAGATCCACATTCTTCAGTTCATTATCAAACCGAACCGGGGTGTGGGTGTGTGTCGGTCCAATAGCAAACCATCAAACCAAAACAGTTCGATGTCTAACAGGTTTGGAATCAAACCTGTTCGCACATCCTTAGTCTGCCTTGGTCAGTTAGAGTAAGTTAGAATAGTTTCCTGGGCTAAACCTCTTTAACACCAGAACATACTCTGCTGTGTGAGGATATTAATGTTTCTCCTCACACTCCTCAACAGTTACCCCACCTGTATTCTGTACTGAACATATAGATTCTTTGAACATATCGATTGGTCCTTAGAGAAAGGAAAAGACACGTGTAGTCCATTCAGACATAGCGTGAAACCTCAGGCAAATGAACCTGTGGTTAATCCATGAAGTTGGGAATCATCCTGCAGACGATCGTTCAATAGATAGATAGATAGATAGATAGATAGATAGATAGATAGATAGATAGATAGATAGATGAGGAAGCAGTTGGAAGAAGCAGTACCATCCATGGGAACCTTAGGAATACAGACACTGTCCAGGCATCCAGGGTAATCAGGGCCCTGCTGCCCAGCCAGGCAGCACACACAACACCTTTGAAAGGATGATTGCTGAGCAGCTGTCCTAGATCAGGTGTGTTATCAATGAAAAGGTTCCTTGCACATATTCCCATTCCCCTTCCCCTTCCCTGGATGGAAGCTGTCAAAACATTTTGTATGGTAATTTTAAGTAAAAGTCCTGCATGCCTGGCAACGCACCAAGGTGTGCGCTGCAGGTTGCTTATATAATACAATCCAATGAACAAAAACAGACACCAGATTTGTGGGTCTATGTGTTGCCTCTTTTTATGACTGCCTCACAGGAAGGTTGACATAGCTGGAGTTTCCGTGGCTCTATTTCACATTTGCATTGATGGGAGACCCACTGTGCATGGGGTCGGCACATTACTGTGGTATCACTCCTCCAACGGCCTGGCATGTGTGCCCTTTGTGGACAAACAACCTGGCTGTTCAAGTTCTTGTGTTCCTGGGGCTTCATGTGTTTGTGCGCACATACCTCTGCAGTACAGAATTGCTGAAGACCTCTCTTGCTGTGCCCATCATGTCTTCCCATCCTTTCTGTGTGGATGGACAAAGGGGTCCCATAAGGTGCAGGGGAATGTGGGCTTTCTCCAATGTGGTCCAATGCTAGGGATGTAGCATTTCTGTTGCCAGGCAACAGCAGGAGGAGTGCAGAGATGGTGGAGGGTAGAGCAATAGCTTCAAGAGGTGGCCAGTGATAAACACAGTCAGCATAGAGCTGACCCATTTCTGAGCTGCTTAAAGCTGCCCTTTCTATGGTTTCGGGAGGAACCACATCACAAAACCCAGGTTATGACAGTGGCAGAATTCGGATGAAACAATGGCCCTTTGGAACCTGAGATTTCAGCAGCGAAAATAACTATAAACTGAAGGTTCAAATTCAAGTTTGAGGCCAAAGACCAACCCGTGGTTGGGTGATGAAACCGCAGTTTCACACATTCGGATAACCACATTCGAACCACTGGCATGTTTGCCTCCTGTTTGGTATTATGACTGAAGGTGGCCATGTACTCCACCTACATGGTACACGTAGTACATGGTACATGGACTACATGTAGTCCACCTACATGGTTTACAGGGTATAGATCTTTCAAGCTGCAGATCTTTAGGGGTGGATGGAAACAAACCTATCCCAAGAGGCAGATTTTACAGAAATCATTTTAGATGTCTGGGTAACTGTGATGACAAATCAGCTCATCCATGAAAAACTGATGGCAACTTGTCTGGAAGACAAAATGTACTTCAGTGGAAGTTGACAACTTCAGTGGAAGTTGACAGTTTCTATTGGCCTATTAGTATTATGCAATTCATGTTGCATAAACATATTATAGCTTGCATGTGATTACTGTTTAAGAACACTTATTGTTCATTTTTTAATAAGAATAAATAATAGAACACTTTCCTCAGAAGTGAGAAGACAGCTAGCTGGTCTTCCAAATATTTCAGTGTTACAGAATATATTATAAACAAAGCATAGCATCCAGATTTCTAGTAATGACTAAGCACCATTCAAAGCAATGAGACCAGTTAATCATTACTAACTGAAATCCCATTAATTTCAATGGAATTGTGACAACTGTGCACACATTTTGTTAAAATGCAGGTGGAATGTTGTACAGTACGTCAGTCAGTTATCTAATACCAGGAAGCATCCAGGCACACTGTGAGGAACATTTTACCATGCTCCTGCTTCCTCACAGTTCTGATCAGCAGTGAGGCGAGTCTCATGATCCGTGAGACTTGCTGGAAGGGGGTTTGCGGGGAGAGCAGGCTTAGCCCCTGGAAGTTCCGGAATGCCCTGCAGGGCATCCTAGAGAGACCCCCCGAGCCCAGTCAGGGGTCTACTTGTGTGTTGCCGTGCACCGTGGCAACACACGAGCAAAAAGACACGGTTAACCGAGTGCTTGCTCCATTAACCCCGTCTTAGGAGAGGGGTGCTTTTGAGGGCTAGCTGCTGGGAGCCGTGTGGCTCCCATTGCAACACACTAGGCTCCCTTAGCCCACTTTTGGGCAATTGTGAGATTCACCTCGGCGCATGTGTGTGTGCGTAGATGATAGATAGATGGATGGATGGATAGATAAATAGAGTACATATATGTATACACTACATTTTAAACCACAGTTTCCAAAGAATTTCAAAAAAGATAAAAACAACAATAAAATATACATATTAAAAGCAGAAGTATAAAACATCATCCAAAATCAATTAAATGTCCAGGTGAATAAAATGTGAGACTGAATAAAACATTCTCAGAGAACTTCCAGCCCAAATTCTGGGGGAGTTAGGGAAGTGTGTGTGTGTGTGTCTGTGTGTATGACCAGCTTGTCTTCCCCCACTCCTCCCCCCACCCACCGCCGGTCTTCTGCTTTTGCCTCCAGTGCCAGTTTCATGACAGCAACAGCGGCTCTCCTGGTGGCTACTGTCTGGAATCTGACATTATTTCCTCAAAAATGTTCCTGTAAGTGATGTTACATGATAGTGAAACATTGGTGCTGTTATATGATGCTTGAAGGGTGGGTTTGGGTGATCACTGGGAAGTCCCATTTCTAGGAAGGGCACACTCCTGGTGGGTATGTTGTTTGAACCTCCTGAAGCCTAGTTTGAGCCTTCTGACTGATATTCATCCGTCATTCCCCACCCATTTGTAACCTGCATTTGAAGTTGGATGGAGAATATTGGGTGAATATCAACCAGAAAGCTCAGGAAACAGAGGGGGTGGGTGGGTGTGAGACAACACGTTCACTGGAAGGGCATGCTCCTGGGAACTGGACTTCTTGGAAATCACCCAAACCTGCTCAAAGTTTAAACATTAAGACAAGTATTTGAATTGTGCCTAGAAGCATATAGGCAGTCAGTGTGTCTTTTAAAAAAAGATTGGCTAGATATGTTTTGACCCACAATTTCTGGTCAGTAATTTCGCTGCAGCATTTTACCCCACCTATGGTTTGCAAGTAGCCTTCAAAGACAACCCAAAATATAACACACTGGAGCAGTCTAATCCAGATGTCACCAGAGCATAGATAACAGTGAGCAATCTATATCAGACCAGAAGGGGCCACAGTTGGTACGCCAGCCTTAGCTTTGTTAAATGTCACTTGAGTATTAAACATTAGGGTCAGTTCTAGCAAATAATCCCTACAGTCAATCAGCTTGCAACCATCCATTTGCTTCATCACAGGTTTCATCACAATTTTTTGCTCATACTGAAGGCAGAAGAAGGCTTTCAACACTTCTATACACAAAATAAATCAAAGCAGATTTTTCTGTACAACATGATTCAAAAACCACCAAAATAAATAAATAAATAAATAAATAATGTCCTGAATTTGAGATCTATATAGATTTTTTAAAAGCAAATAAGGAAATGAGATTGTAAGGAGACCACGTGCTTCTCATATAAGGTGTATTTGGATACTTCATCCATTCAGGGTGTGTCTGTCTGTCTGCTTTCTTCTCTTACAGGAATACTGCTTTTTCCCTCCAGATCCAAGTCAACATAAGGAGGAGAGGTGTTCCATCTAGTCTTGGAACGGGGTTGGTATATAGAGGGTGAGCTTATCATTGCCCACTCATGGCCATACTGCATGCAGATTTTAACAGATCTTGAATTAAGTATCCAAATATATATACTAAAAAGGAAGCATTGAATTAATTATTTAGATAGATACTTCAGTGTGTGTGTGTGTGTGTGTGTGTGTGTGTGTGTGTGTGTGTAATGAATTATCCAAATTGTGCTATTATATTTAATCACATTCTCTCTGCCCTCTGGGGGATTAGCTGAGGTGGCACAATTTCTAATGATTTTTTATACCAATAAACATGGCTTGAAGAGCCGATGTAAAAATCCTGCTGATTGTAGGACATTTAGGCACTCATTCATAAGAAAGCACACTACTGCGCTGCTGTGGGACAGTAGGTTTTGTGATGCCCAAACAGAATCTTCATGCTGTCGAATTTATGCATTTCCTGCTGCTATTCAAAAATGCTTGTCTGAATGTGCAGGCAGGGGAGAGCTCGCTCCATGGAAAATGCTTGTCTTCTGCTCAAGTCAAAAGGTCTGGCTGGTATTTCATTCCCTATTCAGTGGTAATTTGCTGCCCGTGTTTGCTTTATCTTGGAGTGGGGGGAATTCAGCAGGAAAGATTACAGAGCTAATTTTTACCTCAGGAAGTATATAAGAAACATGTTACAAATGGAGTGGAGGGATGAAGAGAGAGAAAGGCAAAGAAAATAAAACCAAAGCTTCGCCAAGATAAATGCAACATCCCTTTCACCCCCAGGAAATGAAATTATTCTGACAGGGTCGTACGATTCTGCTTGGCAAACCATCTTAAATTAATTACCTTCTTGACATTTTAAAGGAAGGTTTCAGATTGTAAATTTAACCCAGACAAAGCATTCTTTTTAATCTTGTCAGTATGCAAACTACTTGCCACTGCAGTCTCTGAATTATTTATCAAAGAAACGACCCCAAAGGGTGAAAAGGAAAATCAGGAGTATTTGATCTAAGATTTTGCAGCCTGATGTAGTTCTCAGGCTTAGCTCTGTAACTGTTACAAAAACTTAATTTTTTTATCTTTTGATGTTCCATCTCTTTAACTCCTACAATTCTTTCTCAAAACTCCACATTTATTGTTTTTGCTGTGGCTTTAATATATATTAATGCAGACTTTTCAAACAGATATGACCAAATATTCTTCACTGTTTTCATTTTTGACCCGTACAACAGTTTTCTGTGTGATATAAATCCAAGCCATGTGCATTTCCGTTTTCTTGCTCATGCACCCAGATGAAAACAGACCCTGTGGAGAATGAATCAGAAGGAAATTATAAATTACCACAGCCAAATAGCAAAGGGATGCCAATCATTTTTCACATGGGCTATCCATGGCCTCCATGGCCAGATGGCTCATAATTAGGAAATTGAACTTGGGAACAGGAAAAATTGGTGTGCAAATTCCAAAGGGTTCATAGATTCTCTCATTTTTACTACCAAAGTTCGCAACTCAGTGTAATATCTTCCAGACAGCTGCCCTTTAAGAAAAATATATGCCTGTTTCCATATTATACTATTCTTAATACATTTGCAATCATATGCATAATGCAATATGAGAATGCTCCACTATATTTATTTTTTTGTTGCTGTTTGGCAAATCCATTTGTCTGCCAAGTCTAGGGTAGACAGAGGCAGAAATAGGATGACTATTCAGAGTGCCTTTATTTATTTATTTATTTATTTATTTATTTATTTATTTAACATTTTTTTATACCACCCAAAACTTACGTCTCTGGGTGGTTTACAAGAAGATAAAAACAACATTATAACATTAGTTAAAAACAAAAACAAGAAATTTAACACAACAAGTAAAAAAATTTAGAACAATATTCTAAAACAACATTAAAACAATCAAAACAGTATCAGTTAAAAGCCTGGGTGACCAGATGTGTCTTTAAAGACCTTTGAATAATTGTCAGAGATGGGGAGGCTCTTATTTCACTAGGGAGCGCATTCCAAAGCCTCGGGGCAGCAACAGAGAAGGCCCGTCCCTGAGTAGCCACCAGACGAGCTGGTGGCAAATGCAGACGGACCTCTCCTGATGATCTCAATGGGCAGTGGGGTTCATAATGAAGAAGACGTTCTCTTAAATACCCAGGGCCGAAGCTGTTTAGGGATTTATGGGTTATAACGAACACCTTGTATTTGGCCCGGAAATATATCGGCAGCCAGTGTAACTCCTTCAATACAGGAGTTATATGGTCTCTCCAAGATGACCCAGAGACCAGCCTGGCTGCCGCATTCTGAACCAACTGCAGTTTCCAGACTACATCAAAGGGCAGTCCCACATAGAGCACATTGCATTAATCCAGTCTGGAGGTTACTAGCAGATGTACCACTGTTTTGAGGTCATCTGTCTCAAGAAACGGATGCAGCTGGCATATCAGCTGAAGCTGATAGAAGGCACCTCTGGCCACGGCCTCAACCTGGGACACCACGGAGAGACTTGAATCCAGAAGCACCTTCACACTGTGTACCTTCTGGGCAAGTGTGACCCCATCCAGAACAGGCAGATCAAAATTGTCTCCCGAATTTTGACCCCACACAATGAGTACCTCCGTCTTATCTGGATTCAGTCTCAGTTTGTTATCCCTCATCCAGCCCATTACCAACTCCAGGCAGGCATTTAGGGAGGCTATGCCCTCTCCCGAAGATGCTGACATGGAGAAATAGATTTGGGTGTCATCAGCATACTGATAGCACCCTGCACCAAATCTCCTAATGATATCTCCCAGCGGTTTCATGTAGACTGATGTAAACAACATCGGAGACAATACGGAGCCCTGAGGGACACCATACAAAAGTCCAGATTTTGAAGAACAACAGTCTGCAAGGGACACCATCTGGAACCTGCCCGAGAGGTAGGAGCGGAATCACTGCAGAGCAGTTCCTCTCACTCCCAACCCCCTCAGACACTCCAGAAGGATACTATGGTCGATTGTATCAAAAGCTGCTGAGAGGTCCAAAAGTCACACTTCCTCTGTCAATTCCCAATTGGAGATAATCCATTAGGCCGACCAAGGCAGTCTCCACCCCATAGCCAGCCCGGAAGCCAGTTTGAAATGGGTATAGATAATCAGTTTCCTCCAAGACTGTCTGGAGCTGTGAAGCCACCACTCTCTCAAATACCTTACCCAACCACAGAAGGTTGGAGACAGGCCTGTAGTTACTCAGCTCTGAGGGATCCAAGATAGGCTTCTTCAGAAGCGGTCTAATAATTGCCTCCTTAAGATTAGGAAGCATCCTACCTTCCCTCAGTGATGCATTTATAATCTCTACCAGGCCTTCGACAACAACCGACCTGACAGATAGTATAAACCATGTTGGGCAAGGGTCAAGGGAACAGGTGGTAGGCTGCACCGTTCCAAGAGTCACAAACTATTCTTAATAGTTTGCACCTGTAACTATCCTTGAACCTGTAACATAGGAAGCTGCCATATTCTGAGTCAGAGCATTGGTCTATCTAGCTCAGTATTGTCTACACCACAGATTCTCAACGTTTGGTCCCCAGATGTTATTGGACTTCAACTCACATCATCTCCAACCAAAGGCCACTGGGGCTGGGGATTATGGGAACTGAAGTACAAAAACAACTGGGGACCCAGCGTTGAGAATCCCTGGTCTACACAGTAGGGGTGTGCATTTTGGAATTTTCTTGTTTCGATTTGTATCTGAATCGGAACATCCCCGTTTTGTTTTGTACCCAAATTTTCTGAATCCGAATCAGCCCTGTTTTGTTTTGTAGCCAAATTTTCCGAATCCGAATCTATTTGGATTTTTTAAAAGGGTCCCAGGACAAAAAGAGTGGGTGGTGGTGGTAGTGTCCAATGGGTGGAAATTACCACCCAAATTTCAAAGGAATTAGGCAAAGGGCTGATTTTTTTGGTGATTTTAAAAAAAAGTTTACTTATCTTTAAGACTTTTCCCATAGGGAATAATGGGGATTCCAGCAAATGTATCACTTCAAATCAAGGGGAAAGGCATGGCCCAGAGCAGAGTGTGGTGGGTGGTAGTGCCCAATGGGGGCAAGGAAACTTCCAGAATTATTTCAAAGGAATTGGGCAAAGGGCTGATCTTTTGTGATTTGTTGAAGTTTACGTGTCTTTAAGATTTCTCCCATGGGGAATAATGGAGGTTTCAGCAGCCCCATAATTCCACTTGGGGGTCACTGGGGTTGCCCAGAGCGAAGGGTTGTCTAGTGCACATAGGGTGCCAACCACCCCCACACCCACAAGCCTGTGGGGTACTGGGTTTTGTTGTTTCTCAGGTGTTCATTGTAGATTCTCTGGTAGCATATGAGATTTTCAGTGAAAAACAAGAATCCACTCTCATATGCTACCAGAGAATATACACTCAGAACACCACAGAAACAGCAGAACCCAGCACCCCATAGGTTAGCAACCCTTCCCCTGGCCAATGTGGGGTCAGTAAAGAATAGGAAGAAGCAAAAGAGCCAATGGGGAACAAGGAGGGAATTGTCAGCAGGTCAGCCCATGATTTAGGCCACTGATCAGAAGGCTGGAAGGGTGGGGAAATTCAAAGAGATGTCAAACACAAAATGGAGACTGACTCAGAGATCACCACAAAATGGAGGTCCGAAACAACAAAACATTTTGTAGCCGAAACAGGGAAGTTTTGTTTTGTATACAAAACTTTTGGATCTGGAAAATGGGTGTTTTGTTTTGTCTACAAAATACCCAAAACAGGCTTTTTTGGGTACAAAATATTTTGTATCCTAAACATTTTGCACATCCCTACTACACAGACTGGCAGCGACTTCTCCAAGGTTGCAAGCAGGAGTATCTCTCAGCCCTATCTTGGAGATGCCTGCCAGGGAGGGATCTTGGAACCTTTTGCATGCAAGCATACAAGTGCTCTTCCCAGAGCGGCTCCATCCCCCAAGGGGAATATCTTACGGTGCTCACATGTAGTCTCCTATACAAATGCAACCCTGCTTAGCAAAGGGGACAATTCATGCTTGCTACTACAAGACCAGCTCTCCTGAAGCTGTACCTGAAGCTGCAAAGATGAGACAGTGTGAGTGTGAAATAGTGTAAAATAGTGTGGATACTACACTTGGACTGAAGCAATAGTGGCCATGCTGCTATTGTCAGCTTCTATTCTTGGATGAGGTTTTCAGTCTCCTAATCCGGCAAGAGTCCTTCATTAGACTGCTCCACCTTCTCAGAAGGTGGGACTCAGGGCACTGAGAGAACAGTGGAATGTATTTGGGGATGGTGCTGGCTTTTGAGCAGAATGGGTGGGAGTATGTTTCGGTTTCATTTAAGAATTAATTTTTTCTGACCTCTATGTTTTCTGTTACTTATAGGTCACTATAAATATTTCAAATGAAATATCACTTATAGCTATTAAGAAAGCACAATTCTATACTAATAGAATAGTTTTCATATTTGTGTTAGGACATTAATAAAATACTTCAATACTGTGGGTTTTAAAAAAATATTGATAATTGTGAATACAAGCTTAAACATTACACACATTAAAATAGCATTAAAATGTAAAGATAAAGCGAAGTAACTACACTGATAAAATAAGTCTCATCTCAGAACTCTCATCTCAGATAAGGAGGAGTCGAGTGTGTCAACTGTGGCTGCAGACAGCTGCAGCTGACACACAATCAAAGAAACAAAGTTAACGGAGTGCTTGCTCCATTAATCTCATTTAGTAGGAGGGTTTTTAGGAAGGCTAGGTGTTGTGGAACCACCGGGCTTGCCCACAAACCTGGCAGTTCTGATGATCACTAGAAACTGGGCTGGGATCCCTTAGCCCAGTTTCTAGTGATCGTGGGAATAGCTTCACTATTTCATTTCTTCATGGGTTGTCCAGCTCATAACTGTGTGTAACTGGCCATTGGCCCACCTACTTCATCCTCCCCATTCCAAGGTCAGATGCTACATCACTTCTCCACCGCTGCACCTGAAGCCAGGGGAAAGAAGTAGTAAGTTGAGATTGTGTGCTCAGTTTTCAGTGATTTATTTTAACAAATATTGCTACAAGACTTCTGCAGCTAGCACCTAATTCTATTACAAATCTTGCTGTCTGTGTTTCAAACTTACAATTAGTGCCTCACAAAATGGTACTGAGCTTATCAAAATCTCTCTTAGCACTAGCAAGGATTACTTAGACACATATTTAATCATTCTTTCCATCCAGGCAATTGTCCTGCAGCTTCACCTATACCGTTTTCAATCTTTTGCTTCTGAAGTGTGATTGTGTCCAAGGCCAACCAGTCTTCGTTTTCTAACTTACTTTTTGTTGTGAATTCAATGCATTGCAAAAAATCTCTTTGGAAACACCATCTCAGGGTGTCTGAGCATTTAAGTCTGTTTTTCTGACTATTCGTCTTGCAACATCTGTGTTGACTTAGAAACCTGTAGCTAAAGTAATTAGGAACAGGTGGCTAAGAAACGGCAAATAATTTGTCTGCCTTTTAGGTATGTTCCTATTAAGTGTTCCCCCTCCCCATTTTACTTTCAATTACAAATAATTTGTGTCTGCTGTGTTATTTACACTCACATAAGCCTGGCCTGGAAGCCTAGACTTTGAATCCATTTGATCAATCATTAAAAGCAGGACTGTTCAGATCCTATAGCAAAAGTGTCTACATTCTCTTTTTCTCTTAAATTCTGTATACCAAAAATTTGATCTCAAATTTAAATCAAACAAATCTCTTCAATATATATATAGCTTAATTACTTCAGTATTCTTAGAAGAGTTTGTGTTTTGTAGAATATGACTTTGTTAGGAACCATCTCTTCGACAAGAATTGTGACATATAGCTGTTTCTGAGCCATTTTGACATCAATTTTGGCCATATTCTGTAACATGGAGAGCCATTTTGGTTATTTAATCCCTCTCATAGTGATACAGGAAGAAACTGTTGTTTATTGCAGCTGTTCTGAGTATTACCTCTACTTCTCCAGGACAGTGAGCTGGTTTTTAGCCTTCAACGGAGGCCCAAGTCAAAACAATAAGATTGGTCTGCTCCTCTCTAGCATGTCTGGGGGGGTGGGGCAGGCTCTTTGCCTTGGCTTTTGAAAATGCACGAGGCATGGTCAGCCCAGCCATTGGGTGGAGGGCTGTCTGGGGGGTGGGGCTTGGGTTACTGATGCTTCTCCCAGCTCACCCCAAACTCAGTTGTTTTTGAATCCCCTCTGGGGTGGTTTGAATTAGTGAGTTTTTTCCTGGGTGGTGTTTGATCCAGTGTAAACCATGGGGGGGGTGTATACTCCTTGGGCCTGTTGTGTCAAGCAGGGCTTTGAGCAGCATAGTTTGTGGGCTTTTGCCTTGGTCTGCAGTGCTGAGCCTGGTCTGTATGTCACCTAAGAAGGCCAAAGGCAAAACGGGGGGCAAGCCTATCAAGTGCAAGAAGCCTCCTCCAGTCTTGTCCTCTTCTTCTGATGAGGAGAATTTTGGATTTGATTGCATGATTGGAGGCATTGGAGAAAGCTCCGCAGCAGCCTGTGGGCCGTGACCCCGGGGGTCCATCTGGAGTTCCTGTTAGGCCTCACAGGGAGACTAAAGCCACTGAGCATGCTAATCTTTTACAATCTCTGTCTGATCGCCTAACACAGCCACGGCAGCAGCTGACCTCACTCAAGAACCCAGTCCTCAGATGCCTACACCAGATCCTGAAAGCCAACCTACAGACCCCAGATTGGGTGACCAACGATCGGATGTGGCCATGGTCTGCTGGGTCATATGTTTTTTACCCATTTTACCCATTTAACGTTTTCTTCAGGTCAGGTAGATTTCCCTGCAGTGTCCCCAGTACAGCCCTCAGGCTTGCTGTGTCAGGCATTTCCAGTGGGAGGGGGCATGCAACCAGGTTTGACAGAGTCCTAGTTAGTTGGTTCAGCCTGTTTGGCCTACTGCCAGCCTTGCTGGATCAGCAGTGTTGTCTAACATTTCCTCTGAGAACTATCCAGCCTCGGCGGCAGGGGGGGGGGCGGTCGGTCTCCTTGCCTCTAGGTGACAATCTTCTTCCAGCCATGAAAGAAAAGATTGTGCAGGGAGAATATGTTGATGGATTTCAACTTTTAAACAGGTAGCCTTAGATGGTTGCTAAGGAAGGTGAGGAAGTGAGGGATCAGGAAAAAAGCAAGACGAATGCCACTGAGTGGAATTGGTCCAACAGGCTGTCCACTTTTACTATCCATATGGGGGTGGTGCTCCAGGTGCTTCACTGGGCCAGCCCTAGTGAAATACTATGATATCATTCACAGGGGATAAAGAGATTTTGCAGGCAACCCCTGGCAGCTCTATGACCAACGTTTCCATCTAAGGGCATCTCTTGAACCTTCCCTCCCTTGGGACAAGCAACACCAGGTATTGTAGCTGTTCATAATGATGCTGTCCCATCCTATGCAGGGGGAGCGTTCTGACAGTAGCCACATGGGCTCTGGACCCCTTTACAATGCTACCCCTGCCTTACTTGAGGATCTTGACACTGGGGGTGGTGCCCAAAAAGGCGGCGGGGGAGTTTAGATTAATTCACTATCTTTCCTTTCTCAAGGGCTTGTCAGTCAATGATTGTATTCCACCTGAGCTTTGCTCTGTGCATTACACGTCATTTGATGAGGTAGTGCTCACTGTGCATGTCTACGGGGCTGGCACATTTTTGGCGAAATTTGACATGGAATCAGCCTTTCACCTCTTGCCTGTAGATCCTGAAGATTTTGGGCTGCTGGGGTTTTATTTTCATGGTAGCTATTATGTAGGTCATGCTTTGACCGTGGGCTCTTTGGTTTCCTGCACAGCCTTTGAGGAATTCAGCACTTGGCTTGAATGGGTCTTACACAGGGGTGGATCCAGAGGGGATCCAGAGGGGTGCAAGGGTGTAGTTGCACCCCCTGTGAATTTGCATCCAAATTTTCTGAATTTTAAAATTCATGTAGCAGTGTATTTTATGTCCTACAGGCCTTATAATATTAAGGCTCAATTATTATGTGCTAGCTCTTTAAAAGCTAGTGTGACAGGTGAAGTAGCACAGTGGCTAAAATGCTGAACTCTGTATCAGGAAATCTGAGGTTCAAGTCTGCCTTCTGACATGAATTTACTATGTTGCCTCTTTTGACCTCAACCTGGATCTGCAGTATAGGAATAATAGCTGCCTTACTGAGTTTGCAACAAAATAGTGAGGCTTTTCACATGAGCAGCCCAGCCCAGGATGGATTGGGCTGCTCTTCTGGAAAGCCAGGATCACTCCTGATCCTGCCGCTGCTAGGCCTACCTTTAACCCCAGCCCTTAATCAGGGTTAAAGGGTATAATCCAGGGTCATGTGAATGCTCAAGCTGCATGCAACCCGAATACATATAGAGTGAGATGCCTAGAATACCAGACTCAGGGGAATCCCTCAATGCAACATGCTGCCTGTGCTTTGCCTTTTTCGGATTCCTGGAGGCTGGGACTTGTGATCCTCACTGTTCAGAGCAGCGTGGATTGTGTGGTGCATGACAGCGCACCAAAGATGAGATCAGAGATCATCGAAGAGGAAGGTAGGTTCATCCCTGCTTTCCCCCCTGCCCACCCTCTCTCATGGTCATGTCTCCCAAATGTTTAATATTGTGCTCCACAATGTAGACTTTATTCTGTGTATACATTGCTGATCGTGCCAGTGAATTTGACAAAGGGCCAGCTCATACAATCAAGTGGTGATCAGTTTCTTCATGCAACTTGGGTACATAGATATACTAAAATTTTAGTATATTTACTTGGTTCTACTGCTTACTTGGTTCTATTTATTTATTTTTATTTATTAGATTTAATATACTGCCCACTCCAAAGACTCTGGGTAGCGATTCTATGACAACAGATTCTGTTACTGTGTGACTCAAAAAGGAGATGGTTTAACCTTTTGTCTCTCTTTTTTTTTAAAGGAGAAGCTCTCCTGAGAAATATTGCTACACTCATTGACACTATTAATGTTTCCCTTGAAATTTTTCAAATGTTTTACTACAGCAGGGATATCACCAAATTTTGATTGCATCTCACTTTTGAGGTGGTCGGGGCAGAAAATGCTGCTTGTTTATGTTGAGCCCCAAATTACAAAATGTTCTTTTCCAGTGCAAAATCTCAGTCAAGGTAGATTGAAAAGAAAACTATTTTGATTGGCTTATCCATTATAAAATATTAATTTATTTTATCTATATATTTATTATTGTAAATATTTTTTTAATGGAAACTATTAATCTAATCTGTCTTTTCTCCTAAAAAGATATCCTGTCCAAAATCAACATATGAAAATTTTAATAAGCCTTTCTTTGAAAACTTTAGGGGAATCATTCCGCCCCCACCCACCCCACACATTTCTAGGTGCTTAACCATGATGTTTCTTCTAGTATTCAACCTAAAGAGCCCCTCTTTCAGTTTAAACCTCAACTTGTTGTTATGTCTTCATTGGCAGATGAACCTGCATCCCATCTGTCAGGAATCCTGTATCAGCTTTCTTTGGGGCGGTGGAGGGGAATAGACTAGAATATCTCTATAGTCCCTTCTAACTCTAAAATTCTATTATTCTAACTTCTTCATTCTGATATGCATTCAGAATACTAAAAAGATATCAGCAAATTTTCCTAGAACTTATGTGTGTAGATCCTGGTAACTTAAGAGTAGTAATAAAGCCTTTCCATAGGAGTTCCAGCAGAGGGAGTAAACAGAGTGAGATTCGAGATGGCGAATACTGGTGGCAGGGACTGTTATAGCAGCCTAAAGTCCCAGAAGTCCCTCTAGTTTCACAAATAAATGACTCTAGAAGGCTTAGCTTCTTCAGTACTAGCTTGTTTTATTTGCTAAGATTAACCATTGTAATAAAATAAAATAAACCTCTGCTGTAACAAAACTGTAACTGTTCAAAAGGAAATATTTTCTTCATTTCACTTTCAATAGTTCCTGAGAGATGAAATAAAATAAAGCCTCTTTCCCTTTCCTTGCTGCTTTTTCCCCTGTGTAATTGTTAACCTCTTCCCTTTAAAGAAGCACTTGAGAGCTCAGAAGGAACTGGCCTTGCAGAAGGAAGCCTGGTTGCCAGGACTCCTTTGGCAGTGGGTTGACAAAGGCAAGAACAAGAAGTTCTGCTAAGAACTCATCTGCCTACTTCCTTTTACAACAATCTTTAATTGATAATTAACATCTTCACAAGTTAGCCCACTTCCGCCTCAAACATTCACACATCCACCATCTTGAAACAGAGTGGATGACATGATCACAAACTATGCTGTTGAGGTGCCCCAGAACTGTTCCAAATTTGGTTCAAATTACTTAGGTCATTCACAAATTAGCCCACTTGCGCTTCAAATGTTCACATGTCTGCCATCTTGAATTGGGGTGAATGACATCATCATAAGCTACACTGTTGAGGTGTCCTTATGTATCCCTACAAATACAGCTTTACTAAATTTGGTTCAAATTGGTCCAGGCATTGTGAAGTTGATGAGGGGAGGGATGAGGGGGCAGGGAGGGAGAGAGATAGGGCGGAGGGGTGGTCTCATAAGTTTACTTTCCTGAAGGAAAGTAGCCTAAAAATGATAATTTTGATTATACTGGTAAGAGTGATAGAGTAGCAGGGTTTAACTATGATTTTGTGTGCTGGTTTACTATCATTGCAATATACTAGGCCAGGGTTTCTTAACCTTGGGCCCCCAGATGATGTTGGACTACAACTCCCACCATCCTCAGCCACAAAGGCCATGTCTGGGGATGATGGGAGTTGTAGTCCAACAACATCTGGGGGCCCAAGGTTAAGAAACCCTGTACTAGGCAGCTTCACACATACATGTAAGAAAGAGGAACCTGCTGATTTTCAACAAGCACACATTCCTGGTATTTCTGCCTCTTCTGTATCACCTGAACCTGCCATGTCAGGTTGCCAATGTCAAGTTCCTTCTACCCTCAAAAGTTTTCTGCCCATCTTCAAATCTAGGTTACAGATTTGGGGTGTATGTCCTCCAACTTACTTGCTCCCATGACATGTGAAGCTGTCCACTTCTGCGCTGAGGATTCTTCTAGTGAATCTTCTAACTTTCGGGATGGCAGAAACTCCTTGAGAAACTTCACATGTGACAGGAAGTCACTTGTCTTCTTTCGAAAACTCTCTGTTGTTTCTCCATAAGAGGAAACCTGAGATTTGCTTCAGACTTTGAAATTTTGAAATTTCTTTCCTAGCCTTATTCTGATGGATCCCACCCAAAGAAATGATTACTGAGCAGTACCAGAAAAGATGTGACAGGAGTCTGTTGGTTCTGTACATCTGTCTTCAGCAGAATTCCCTAAGATAAAGAATAAGAGTGCAGACCAATGAATTCTTAATGGAATCTTCTTTTGAATGAGATGTAGGCAAAGATGGAAAGAAGATTGATAGATGAGAGAGCAGCATGTAATTGAAGAGGTTGTATTGGTGGATGCATCCTATCAGAGGATACAAAGTTTTCTTCAGGTCCGTGTACAAAACAATGTTTGCCTGATTATCTTTCATTGTTAAACTAAGTCAATTTTTGACTTTTTGCTGGTTCTGCCATATTACTTTCAGCTGGGCAAAACTTGGCAACAGTATAGTGCTTTGAATGCATACTCAACCAAGCTGCTGCGAAGTTAAATTCTATCTGAAATTATTTTAAAGAAGCCAGTCATTATTTGATATGTGCTAGACCAGATAGAAGTCCCTTATTTGCTCATATTTCCATATAATTTGTTTATGGGCTATAGTAATGTGTGGTTTACCCCATAAAGTTCACTGTGAGTCAGTGGAAGCTGCAAAGCTAGTGACTTCCATGCTTGCCTAGTAGCAGCTGTGATGGGGACATAAACTTGCTGTGCTTCAGAGATATCTGTGAGCTAAACGCTTTGGAAAAATGATCAACCACCTTATCATGAGAACTGTTATAGCATTTATATAATCTGAATAAAATTACTTAAATAATAAATTTAATAAATAATAAATTTATCACTCATCTATCTCCATGAGGGCAATCCTCTGAGTCTTCAATGGAAGCTATTGTAGAATTATTTTTAGTAAGCTTATGAGATCACCCAACATGCTGTGTGTGTGTCTGTCTGTGTGTCTGTGTATCCCCCTGCCCAATCAACTTCAAAATGCCTGAACCAATATGAACTAAACTGGGTACAGTTGTAGGGACACACAGAGACACTTCAACGACATAGTTTGTGATGATGCCATCCACCCCGATTCAAGATGGCAGACACATAAACATTTGAGGTGCAAGAGGGCTAACTTGTGAACTGCCTAAACGATTTAAAATAAATTTGCTACAGCTGTAGGGACACATAGGGACACCTCAACGGCATAGTTTGTGATGATGCCATCCACCCCAATTCAATATTGGGCTCAAATCTGACAGGATGCAACACAGGACCCATTTGAAGGCTTATGTGGTGGCGGTGCGTGCGGCAAAAAGGGGATTTTGGATGGTGCGCATTGCATACATGGGTTCATGTCAGGCAGAGCTATCCCAGGTCGTGAGGAGCATACTTTCTGCTCCTTCTGCTGCAAATCAGTCCCCAGAGGTGCTCTGCTGTGACACTTTTGGTGGGTTCTTTGTGGACAAAATCTCCTGTATTCGGGCCGACTTGGACTCCACTATTTCTGCAAGGTCTATGAAGGAGGTGTCCAGTGATCCCTCTTGCAGTGTTAGGTTGGATCAGTTTCAATCTGTGATTCCTGAGGATGTGGACAAGCTGCTTGGGGCAGTGCGGCCTACCACTTGCATCACTGGTTACGCCAGTAGATGGGTGTGTCCAGTTGCCATATCACAACACTAGCGGCACACTGCAACATGGCATGGCTGAAGAAAGAAGTGGGGAGAGTTTGGATGAGCAGAAGCTGTTGCCGGGCAGGTGACATGGGTCAACCATGGGCCAATAACTCTCCGAGCTCAACTTCCTGCTTGGGGTAGCCCAGTCGACCTTGAGGAACACCAACTGCTCCACCAAGCTAGGGTTCAACAGGGACTGAGTGGGTGTTACCACGTCACCAGCATATGAAAACATCTGCTCACTTCATCAATGGGGACCTGTGGGACCCAGTGATAGTGTCTTCTCTGCTCCCACCCTGGCCTCACAGGGGACACCCCTCCCACCTCTGCCTGCTACCCTGCTACAAGCCTTGTTTGCCACACAATGCTCAGGCATTTTCCCAATCCTTGGGGGCTTTAAAAATAGATTTTTTTTAATGGGGGGGGTGTCTAGAAATTTAAAAACCCTTTCCAAAAAACCCTTAATTACCCACCCGCTCCACCCACAACAACAACACAATACAATGGGGGGCAACTAAGGGAGACCTGCAGAGTCAACGTGTGTGTGTGTGTGTGTGTGTGTGTGTGTGTGTGTGTGTGTGTGTCACAGAAAATACCTCCCTCAAACCCAACCAAAGGAGGCCCTATTTCATAAAAACTAAAGACAAAGGGGACACCAATCGCTCATCCCTCATCATCATCCTGAAGAGGCTTCTGCCCCACACACTGATTGGGGGGGACCCTGACTAGTGGCAGGCTGGCAGCACACTCAGCCAGGGTGGGGTGGTGGTGGCAAATGGGCAACCTTCCAGCTACCCACCCAAACAAACAAGAGAAACTCTGAATAAAATTTAAAGAAATGCTGGTGGAAGGTCAGCAAAAAAGGGTGGGGGGAAGGGGGTGTTGATCCAAAAATTGGGCCAGAGGGGCCTCAGGCCAGAGGCTTGTCCCCCCACCCCCTGGCATTGGCTAGCAGGGCTAAAGCTGGAGGAGACAGACTGCGGGGAGGGGGGAATTCAAATGGGACAGCAGCACACAGCAGTCAGCCAAACACAGCCAGGGAAAATTACTTTGGAAAGGAGGGGAGTTTGGCGACGGGGCAGGGGCAGCCATAACAGGCAGGGCAGGAGCAGAGCAGAGACTTCACCAAGAGCAAAGACCAGAGGCAGCACCACAAACCACCACAGCCAGAAAAGCAACAGCAGCAATCAGCTCTCTCAGCAAAGAGTGATTTTCTGTCGTTTTTCATATTATTCTACCTTGAGAAAATATGGTTGTTTCATGGATTGTCACAAATTGCCCGCAGATGGTGCTAAGAATATTACAGAAAATCCTTCTTTGTAGTGTGGATTTTCTATTTCATTTTCTATGATAATTTGTGCTGATATTGGAACAGATTCAATGGAGCCCTGAATCTACCAAACAAGTCTCTAAATCTCCAGCAAGCAAATTAAAGCAAAAAGAATACTTATACAAAGTTCAATGTTTAAGTCAATTACAGTCTAAATATGTTGCTCCAAACTTCAGTCTCTGGGTGGTTTACAAAAGAATAAAAGAACAATTACATTAAAAACGATAACAAATTAAAATGTCTAAAATAACTAAACATGACAGTTATAGGGGACAAAATGGAGATTCTGACACACAGGGGTAAAGAAAGGGGCCATACTATCCCAGAGTCCCATGGGCTGTGGGTGTTACCAGCTATGCATATTCTACCTGGCTCCTAGGAGCCTCCCTGTTGGCAGCTGCATCTCCAGGCTTGGAGATTGCACTTTGGATCTGCTCAGGAGCGGCACCGCAATGTAGGCTCTCAGTTTATAGTACACACAGAGACAGGTCATTTAGTTGGCAGTGGACTAGTCTCCCTTAGACTTAGCTACAAGCAGAGCAATTTGGACCAGGGATCAGATCCACACCCCCTCCCTATGTGGGGACCCGAGCTAAGTAGACATGCGAGTTAACTGGCATCCAAGGCCATTCGAAAATTAGAGTGAACCACCACCCTCTGCTCTCCTTTCACAAGAGAGAACAACATGCTAATGAGCCAATTATGCAAAGCAGGAAAAATGTAGATAAGGCAGGGAAGTCATGTTCTCCCCATCGCAAAGGAGATGAGTCAGTGATGTAGACTCAGAGGTGTAGCCATTGAAAATATTGATAGGGTTACTGGAGAGCCCATCCTGGCATGGATACTCTTTTTGCGCACCTGCATACTCTGATTTTAATCACAAACAGCCTTGTGTACAGAAGGCAAACCCCACATTGTTACACCCAGAAAGAATGACCAGAAACAATGCATTCCACGTAGGTCTGCCCGGACAATTGTAGACAGCAAAGCATGACAGTAGGAATGTGCCCTCATGTTTTTGGATATAAGTATCCCCAGTTCCATGACCCAGTGTGTTCTCCCATGCTATACACTGGAAACTCCAAGGACCCCATCAAACAATCTTTATGCTCCCTTGTGCCTCTCACTTGGGACCCCAAACAGCAACCTTCATGCTCCCTTGCACCCTGAAAAGAGCTGGAAATCACTACCTGGATCGTCCCATGTGCCAATCCATTCAGCTTGCCTCACACCTATAGGAAGCCCGACCCACAGAGAAGCCTTTCTCATGGGCACCTCTCTATTAATCTCTACACCCCAACAGTTTCCTGTCACGCTGAGGAGCGAAACTCTGCAGTCCCTCCGGGAGCCCCAGATCTTGTCATCCAAATCAGGTGAATATGAGCCTTTGCCCCATCTTGGGCCCCCAAACTATCTCTGCTCCCCTTTCTTAAATCCAGCCCCCTCTACATCTCTCTCTCTCAAGCCTCTTTTCTCTTGCACACCTGAGAACTGACACAATTAGACTTTAAGCTAAAATGTCTCATTGCAGTTGGTTTACTTGGAAATGTATTTTTATTAGACTTTAAGCTAAAACACCTCATAGTAGTAAATTTATCTAGAAACATATTTTTATTTGCTCTAACCACCATTATCTTCCTGTATTCCCCTCTAGCCAATAAATTCTTCTTTGATTTTGAAACCATATTCTGTCTGAATCCAGTCATTTCTTGAGTCCAAACTTTTGCACAAATTAAAACTGGTGGAGCTGACTCCCTGAAGAGTCAATTCCCCCACAAAGCCCAAACATTGGGGTGCTGACCAAACCACCAAGGTCAGTTCCATTAACATGGGCCCCCAATGTACTGCTTCATGCTGACAACATTTTGGGGATGCTCTTTTGCCCTAGCTCCATGTTATCTCTCTCTGGTCATGTCAAGACAAAATTGAGCTGGTTTGGCAACAGTTTTTAAGTTCAAGGAACTACTGAAAATTTCCATTGAAAAAATCTTAGGCTACTTATTTGGTCTGAAAGCATTTTTCACAATATACTATTTTTATTTTTTTATAAAATTTAGGAAAGATAAATGGACCATTGGTCTTACTCCCATTTCATTGGTCTCCTTTACAACACTTGGTACAATAAATTCTCTTTAGCAGTATAGTACAGTAATCTAAAATTTTGCCACACTTAAGAGTTCCTGACACTGGTAGGGGTAGGACAGGGAAACAGAGATCTATATGTACTATCGATGTGGAAAATAAAATCTTTAAGCAAATCAAGGGAAATAATCAACAACTAGCTTAACCTGCACAGAGCATCTGCACACTAGTACTTGACTGCTCTCCACCCTCACCTCACTCCTGCTCCTCCTCCTCCTTCATCTAGTTGCTCCCATTCCCTTCACCCCTCTGGTCATATCTGCAGTGTTGCTGGTGCCTATTGGCCAAGCTGTAGCCCCCTATCCCCAGAGACCTCCCCACCATCTCCTGAGCCCTGCTCCTGCTGCTCCCCACAGGAGCAGCAGCAGTGGTTGACCAGGCCCTTCCTTGCTGCTGCTGCTGCCACCACCATGGCCGCTCGTTCCCTTCAGGCCGCTGACAGGCCCGGGCCCGTCCCTTGCCTGCCTTCCTCCTTCTGCCAATGGCCTCAGTAACCCCAAGCAGCAGCAGTTGTTAACTGGGTCCTTCCTTGCTGCCAATAGGCACTGCCACGGCCGCTCGTTCCCCTCAGGCCACTGACAGGCTTGGGCCCATCCCTCGCTCTTCCTTCTTTTTCTTTCTTTCTCTCTCCTCCACTCACTCTCCCCCTCTTTCCTTCCTTCCTTCCTTCCTTCCTTCCTTCCTTCCTTCCTTCCTTCCTTCCTTCCTTCCTCCCTTCCTTCCTTCCTCTCTCTCTCTCTTCCTGAGTTAACAGATCTTGTTCAACTTGTTTACTCAGCTAATTCACACAATGGCAGCCTCCTTCTCCTGAAGGGGCTCTTCCTCCCCATGACCCCTCTCTTCACAGACCCCTTTTATTTAGATTTAGATATAGATAGATTCCTCTCCTCTATGATCAAGAGCATCTTCCAACCAGAAACAGTTGTATTCCAACTGACCTTAACCATCACAGGCTCCTCCTCCCTATCTGCATATGGAATTTCCACTGCCCTGTCACCATGGTGTTTCTGCTCGTGAACTCTCACGAGAGCTGCCACGCACAGAATTACCCACGGGTATGCCTTAGAGAATTATATATATAGATTCTGCTATAAAAGCTGAAACATCACACTCTAAGCATTCAGGAAGGCCTACTAAAGTGAATACTATTGCTCCTTCTATGTTTCCATAGTGACATCTCTCTAGTCATATTCAAATGTTATTTTAAAAAACAGTATGCAAATGCAACCATCCAATGTGCTCTGGAAGTTCCACCCATAGGCGTAACTGGGGGGGGGCAGGGGGGGCACATGCCCCGGGCACCATTGAGGTGGGGGCTCCATACCAGTCCCTGCCACCCCCACCCCATTGCCCACCTGCCCAGCCCCAGGGCCCCTCAGCCACTTGCCTCCAGCTCCAGCTGATCGGCAAAGAGGCCTAGGATCGGCAAGGCCTGCAAACTGCAGAGCTCTTCTCTCCCCGCCTCTCAGCTGATTGGCGGGTGGGCGGGGCTTCCAGAGAGGCCTCCGAGTAGGCCTCCCTGAAGCCTGAACTCGAGTAGGCCCCAAGCAAGGAAGGAAGGAAGGAGGAAGCAGGCAGCAGACAGCAGACCCTCTGCCCAGACCAGACCATCCAGAACAGCTATTGCTAGGTAGGCTGTGAATTCCTTTTTGTGGTTACCCCCATATATAGGGATCTGCTTGCCATAGGGCTTTGATATGGGGAGGGGGGGAGACTGAGAAGTCTCTGAATATTTAATTTAAAACAGACTGGGAAATGTGCTGGCTTAAAAAAAAACATCATCTAAAAAGGCCTATAAGTGGCTTGTTTCATGTCAGAAAATTACAAACACTTCTGGAACAAGTATATTTTAGTTATTTTCATTCATTCATTCATTCATAAATGCACTTATGTTCAAGTTCTTTTGCAATCCAGAAGGTCTGAGTGAGAACTGTGAAGCATGTGTTGTGATTTTATTTTATTTTATTTTATTTTATTTTTCTTGTGTGTGAACTGCTCCCCAATAACTTGCAGGGACTTCAGGGTAAATCTGGCCAACATGTGAATGCAGCACCTCTATTCCAGAGGAGATGTGTGTTAAAGGGCTTTAAAAGCCTGGTGTGAAAAGACTCCTGGAATCAAACTTTACTGAATTTGTTCAGAATTCTGAGTAAACAAACATAGGCTCACCCTGCATGGTTGAAAGTATCATTTGCTAATCTGCAGCAAGGGGTCCATTTTAATAATTAGCATTGCTAGTGTGTTCTAGGCATTAAAAGTAGCACAAATATATAGTACTCAATGTATATCACTATATACTGTGAAGTGTGCATGTGTGTATTCAGTGAAATGTATTTCCAGGTAGCATACTAATTTTGAAATATCAGACTTAAATCCTTGGGGGCCTGGGATGTGTGGAGGCCCTGGACTTTGAGGGTCTGGGGGCCCATTTTGAAATCCTGTCTCTGGACCCATTCCAACCTTGCTATGCCCCTGGCGGAATAGTTACATATGTATTGATCACTACACATGGGTTTCTGCACAGCACCTGCACAGAAGAAACTTCCATGTAGAAAATGTGTCTCTTGTAAACTGACCCTGAATTTTCCATCCATGACTGGGATATCTGAGAGTTAGAGTCAATAATAAAAGAACATCACACTGCTTGTGACAGGAAGGGGCAAATTACAATGATTTCTTAGTTTGGCAGGGGCTGGTTTTGGCCCTGGCAGAACTTGGCTATCTGCTCCTGTTGCAAAGTCCTCTGTCTAGTGTGGCAAGCTAATGTATCCTCCTCCCTCTTGGTGTCAAAGTAAGCACTAGTGTGGTGAATGCACATATACCCCATCATGAGCCAACAGTCATCATAAGACAAAGGCTGGCAGGAATCATTCACTGGTTTATAGACACACACACACACCCCACCACCTTCTTCTTCCCCTATTTTGCTAGTGGCTATTTGGGCAGGTGATCCTCTAGGACAAAGTCATGTTTTTTAAAGAATGAGAGGAGACAGAGAAAATGACACTTGGAATCCTAGCATAAATCCTGACGGTTGTTCTAAGTCTTTTACAGAGATGGCTCATGTTTTCAGGTTTTGATCAACAACCATGTCTAGATGGTACAGTGTTCCTTTTAACAGGGATTTCCAGATATTGCTGACTACAAGTCCCATCATTCCTGCTTGGACAGTGGCGCAATTTCAGTGCTTGCCCTAGGCGCCATTTTCCCTAGTTACGCCTCTGAATACCTGTCTTGTCTTTTCCATTTTGGGACACAAAACCTATTACTATGTTTAAAAGCATTTATTTTCTGGCCATGAGGACTGCAAACTTAGGCTGTTGGTATGCAAGACATTTCTTTAAAATATATATTTCTAAAGAGCCTTGTAGCCTCATGTTTCCTTTTTCCTGTCCCAGTATACTTGCACGGATGCAGCCCACAACCCACATTTGACTATGGCTGTGACACATTTCCATATTTCCAGGGGGGGGGCGCGGCGGGGGAGGGCGCAATTTCAGTGCTTGCCCCGGGTGCCATTTTCCCTAGTTACGCCTCTGGTTCCACCTGGGTGTGTCACTCACCCTGCCTGCCCGCATTCTTCATGGTTTTGTCAGCATTGGTCTGAACGATCATAGAAGTGTCTGCCATTACAGTTACCACATTTACCTCTTCAGACAAACATTGCCATGATTGTGAAGCAGGCAGGTGGATGAGTGATGCTCCACGGTGGGACTTTTGGCACATTTTTGGATGGCTGTACTCACGTACAGCTTTTTAAACATAACTATTTATTATTTTTATTTATTAAAAATAATAAATAAAAAAATAATATTATTTTTAAAATAATAATATTATAAATAATATTTATAAAAAATAGGGCTTCCATGTTAGCGATTTTTGCTTTCAGAAGTGCTAGCAGTTTGATGCCTAGACAAGACAGCATGGACAGTAAGGTGGTGGTCCTCAGTGTATGATCTCAGTGAAATCTATTCTTGTATTGATCCAATCACCCAGGACTTTGTTTCAGCTGTCTTGCCTTCCTTAAAGGTTTGGTGTCTTCAGAGAGCCCTTTTATAAGAATGAGTGTTATCAGGCTTTATGTGCACAAACTCCAATGCCATTGTAACTAGAGTCTGGCCAGCAGGCTGTCGTTCCTTTGGGTGTTTGGGGTGGATGAAATATGGGTCTCAGGAATCCAAGCAAGTATGTGATAAGCATTATTTGTAGGTAAGAGGCAGCCTGGAAGCTCTTTGTGATTTGCCTAAGGATTATGATTACTTTAAGCAGTTAGAGCTCAGGAGATTGCTACCATCTTGTCTGCAGGTCACGTTCAAAATCCCAGTTCTCAGTCATTCGGGCTATAATCCTGAGCATACTTACTTGGAAGTAAATTTCATTCTAATCACTGAATCTTAATTCTGAATAAATAAGTATAGCATAGTGCAGCATGGAAAAGCTTGATATAAAAAACACAAGTATTATCACTTGTTTCAAAAGCTCACCAAATGTAGAATTATGAAGTACACATCCCTTAAAAAAGTATATATAAGAAAACTTGGTCCTAAAATGCATAATAATAGCACCGTTTACAAATTATTAAAAATATTACCTTGAGCGGTCTCTAATGGTTTGAAGAAGAGCTACTTATACATCCCCACTGAAATTAAGAATCTTTTTTACAAAGAAGTCAAAACATGAGAGGATCATCTGTTTAATTTATGTAATTTAAAAACAAAAGAACAAAAACTACAGCAGAAGATTGTGAAGATAGTAATAATTTAACACATTTCTGGAGATTTAAAAAATATGTCATGAATCCTCTATGAGAGAGAGAGGGTGGGGGGAGAGGGGGAGAGAGCCAGCAAACTGCACATATTGAGCAACTGCAATGAAATTTTTTTCTTGTATCTGCAAATGAATTATTTAAACAGGATTTTCTTCACAAGGTGGAAAATAAATAGGCTTTTCAGATGCCAGAGAAGAAATGGGTGTTAAGAATCACATTCTTTGTTGTAAAACACTGATTACTAATGCCCTCAATTCTTGTGGAAAGACAAAAGAGAAGATTAAAGGAAAGAACAAAAGAATATCTACATGGATAAAAATGATGTTGATACTGCACAAACTATTACAGACTAATAATGAGCATTGCAACTATAAGACTATCAGGGTGAGACCAGATTATCTTCAGTCCGCTTTGGGGGAAACAGAATAAACACAAACTTCCCCCAATTTGGGGAAACATACAATGAACACACTGGACAAAAGGCTGCTGGCATCCAGTAGCACTCTCTGCTTGGAATTATCTGCCAGGTGATCATATCACCTGGCCGTATCCTGCTGCAGTATCTGAAATAAGCTTCCCCAAAGCTTAGCACAAGTTACCAAGTTGTTGTGGCAAGAAATTCAGCTGTGAAGCAGAACTTCCCTAGTTTAACACTTGCATCTTCCATGAACTCATAAGTGCTTGCAAGCAAGCCATTCCCTCTCAGCTTTTGCTGCAATAAAGGCTTACATTAAGGTCCATTGTAAAGATTGCATCGAGATATTGCATGTCAAATGTCTTGCACACACAAACAGCATTTTAAAATAATAAATATTATTATTATACATTGGATGGGTTCACAAGTAACAATGGCAGGAAAGTATGGAACAGTCACCAGTTCCCATTGGGCATGTCTTCCTACTCCTTATGGAGTTCCCATGTTGTGCAAAACTGAAAAATGGTGGGTAGAGTGACCACCTCAGCTTGGGTGACCCATCTCAGTGACCCACCTCAGCTTGACATTGTCAAGCTAAATTCAACTGTTGGCTAAGAATGAATGTTGGCTAAATTCTTAGCCAACATTTGAATGCTTGATTTAATTTCCTTCAGGGTGGTATTATCAGCAAAATAGTGTAAAGGTTGCACACAAGTAACATAGCCATTCACACAAACAAATGCAGACAGACCTCAACCATTCACACACACACACACACACACACACACTGCAGCCATTCGCACAAATGCACACACAAACACAGACACACACAGTCACACACTGAGACACACTGCAGCTGTTTACACACACACATGCTGCAGCCATTCACACACACACACACACACACACACACACACACACACCAGCCATCCACACCACACACTGGGGATGTGCAAAATTGGTTTGAATTGAACTTGGTTTGATAAGAACCAGGACGGTTCAACCAGTTCAATCTTGAACTTGACTGGTGCTCCAAAAGGGGGGCCCAGTCCAAGTTCAAGTCAAAACAGGCTGGTTTGGCCCAGTTTGACTAGTTCTTTATGCTTGCAAAGAGGAATCTGGTAAGGGTTCCCCTTTATAAGCAGCAGGGGCTATGGGGTTGAAAAGGGAGGGGGGCAAGCGCGAAGTCACCTTACACACCGTGGCTGCAGTGTGGCTCCTTCACGGCAGCAGTAGGCAGCTCCCAAAAGTCCCACCAGCGCTCTCCTCATCAGTGTGGGCCAGCAGGAGCCTGGTTCAGGCTTCTACACAAGCATGAAGGCTTGAACCAGGCCCCTGCTGGCTCTCACTGATAGGGGTGAGTGCTGGCAGGCCCTAGGGGAGCCCCCACTGACACACCACCACACTGCCAAGGAGCTGCACTGTGACAGCGGAGTGTAAGGTGACCTCCTGTCTGCCCCACCTACATTTCCAGCCCCATAGGGTTCCTCCCTTTGATTATAAAGGGAAATCCTCATTGATTACTAGGGATGTGCAAAACATTTCAGGTACAGAATGATCTGTACCCGAAACAGCCAATTTTGGGTGATTCAGATCCAAACCAAATCACCCTTCTAGCCCTCCGAAATTTTTCGGAGCCAAAACGAATCACCCCCGTTTCAGCTCCAAAATATCTGTTGTTTCGGCCCTCCATTTTGTGTCCAATAAATGCCTTCTTCTTCCCCCTCCATTTTGAGCAATGACGTCTATTTGAATTTCCCGCCTTTTTATCTCTCATTGACTTCAATGCAAAAAGGTCTGATGTGACGTCTACTCAAATTTTGGGTCCCAGGGGCAAAATAGTGGGGTGGGGTGGTAGTGCCTAATGGGTGGAGGCTACCACCCCAATTGCACAGGGATTGGGCAGAGGGCTGATTTTTGGTGAATTTTTGGTTTTAGTGTCTTTGGGGTAGATTGGGGACGTAACGTGGGATCTGGGCCAAAAGAGTGGGGTGGGGTGGTAGTGCCTAATGGGTGGAGGCTACCACCCCAATTTCAGAGTGATTGGGCAAAGGGCTGATTTTTGGTGAATTGTTGAAGTTTACACATCTTTAAGGTTTCCCCCCATTAGGTATAATGGAGGGTGTATCGCTTCATGTCAGGGGGAAAGGGGTGGCCTAGAGCAGTGTGGGGTTGGTGGTAGTGCCAGGTAGGGACAAGGAAGCTACCTGAAATTTTTTTCAAAGGATTTGGGCAGAGGGCTGATTTTTGGTGAATTGTTGAAATTTATGCGTCTTTAAGGTTTTTCCTCATAAGGTATAATGGAGCTTTCAGCAGCCCCATAAGTGCACTTGGGGGGTGCTGGGGTGGCCCAGAGCGAGTGGTGGTGTAGTGCACATAGGGTGCTCACCGTGGTGCGTTTGCCCCATCTCCATTGAAGGGAGCACAAGGCAGTTTAGGGGAGCTGTTTGGCTCCTCAGTAGGAGGAGGTGGAGCTTTGGGAGGCTGTTGGGCCTCCAGTGTCTCAGCCCCCTCAGCCCATTCCTGGAAGCGACCCCTCCCTCCCATCTCTTTGGTACAGTGTGAGTTTATGCTGGTCTCCTACGGGGGCTGGGCAGGAATTGTTTGGGTTCTCACCTGAATGGCCTTTGGTGGGTGCCTTTTTTCACCTGCTTCATACTGTACCTTTAGTTAGTTCAGGTTTCCTTGTCCTAGTTACCACACTGTATTGTGAGTGGAGAGCCATTCCCTTCCACTTTAAGATGGTTTCAATAAAGTTGTGGCCCTTTATTACCCTAAACTTGTGTCTCATGTCTTCATTGGTCAGGGCGCAGTCAAGAATTGTTTTTAAGAAAGGTACAGGAAGTATTGACTGCAGCTTGTCATTTGTCAACTCATCAGAGGCTGTTATATTAATCAATAATTGCCTTTTCCCCCCCCCTGATGGTGGTAATTTATGGTCTAGAATCATGGATTTCTCCCTTATTCCAAAGCAATTGTTTTGGTTGCTGTTATATTTTTTGATACATGTGTTACAGATTATGATTTGTAATTACCAGCTTCAAAGTCAATTACTGGGTTAGTAACATGTGACTCAAATTTTATTGGCTATTTCCTCTCCTGCACATGTACAATGTAAAGAAGGCTGATTATATTCCTTCCTGAAGAGCTGAAAATGAACACATCAGAAATGAAGACAATTTAACATGTCATTATCTCAACAATGAAATATATTACTTTGTATAACACACGTTTTATCACAATCAAGTGTGGCTTGATTATCAACATCTTAAACCAAGTCATTATTACAGGGACAAAAAGGGGGGAAGAAACACTGAAAAGAAAAGCTGACTATGTTAAGAAAGAATGCAAATATTTCAGATGTATCAAGTGCAGCAACATTCCAGTGAACTTCCTTCTTTTTCTTTTTAACTTTAGCCCTATTCACACATTGAGCATTTTGTCATGACTAGTGAGAAAGGGTCACCCTGTCTGTGGGGAGGAAGCCCAGAAAAGCTTACCTCCTTGCAGACGATTCTTCAGGTTTCCTTGGGAGGACAGATCACCTGCCCCGATGAGCACCATCTGTTGTCGGTGGCTCCAGGGATCAGGGTGCTGGGATGTGTCACCTTGCCCCCTGGAAATATCATAATGCACCGTGTGAGTGTATGGTGTATTATGGTGATCCCCTCTACCCTCCTTGGGCTCCCTTAAGTCTGGGAGGGTAAACAGACAATTTAAAAAATGGGGTTAAGAGAGTGCTCACTCTCCTAACCTCATTTTAGAGGAAGGCTTAACAGGCGGGTTTGCTGCCATAGTGCCTCCAGGATCGGCCCAATCCCAGTGGTCCAAACCGGGCTGGGCTCCCTTAGCCAGGTTTTGCAGGTGTGTGTGAATAGCCTCATTATGTTCAATACTCATATAATGTGAGTACAGTGGACACAGGACCAAATCTGTACACAGGCATGCTTAGTCAAACTTTATCTTGAATGCAGGTATAGCAGTACATTTCCTATCCACACCATGCACTTGAAAGACCCGTACCAACATTCACTTTTCAAGTACAGTCATTCACACAAAAATATGTATGTTTGTACAGAATCTGAACACAGGCACAACATAATGTCTGGACAGGCTTTTATTTTTCTTTGTTGTAATAATTACTCTAAGTAGTTACTGTTTGTATTGACCTAACTCCTCCAGACAGGTGGTCAGACAAACTGATGTTGCTGGTGAATGGAGATCCCATGCTATTCTTGTTCTTTCAACACCATCAAGCCATATACAGGCTATCTCAGCTGTCTCAACCACCAGGAAGAATAGTACAGCTTAGAACTGTAATTTCAACAAATCAAATGACCCAAGGAGTCTGATCAGGCTATATATCCCCAACAATAAGAACATAAGAACAGCCCTGCTGGATCAAGCCCAAGGCCCATCTAGTCCAGCATCCTGTTTCACACAGTGGCCCACCAGATGCCGCTGGGAAGCCTACAAGCAGAAGCGGAGGGCATGCTCTCTCTCCTGCTGTTACTCCCCTGCAATAGGGTTGTGTGTTTTGTTTTGTTTTTCTGTTTTGTTTTTGGCTCAAATCCAAAACACCCCCATTTTGTTCTTTGTTCGAAATCAGCCAATCCAAAAAACCCCAATTTTGTTCTTTGTGCAAAATTGCAAAATCCAAATCCGAAACATTTTGGTTTTTAAAAAATGGCCCTGTGGCAAAACTAGTGGGTGGGGATGGTAGTGCTCAATGGGTGGAAGCTACCACCCAAATTTCAGAAGAATTGGGCAAAGAGCTGATTTTTGGTGAATTTTTGAAGTTTAAAATTTTCCCCATAGGGAATAATGGAGGTTTCAGCAAAAGTATAGCTTCACCTCAGGGGGAAAGGGTGTGGCGCAGAGCTGAGTAGGGTGGGTGGTAGTGTCCAGTGGGGGCAAGGAAGCTGCCAGAATTATTTCAAAGGAATTGGGCAGAGGGCTGATTTTTAAAGATTTAATGGAGTTTACACATCTTTAAGGTTCTTCCCCACGGGGAATGATGGAGGTTTAGCAGCCCCATAACTGCACTTGGGAGACACTGCGGTGGCCCAGAGAGAGTGGTGGTGTAGAGCACATAGGATGCAAACCACCCCCATGGTTTGCTAAACCATGGGGTTCTGGGTTCTGTTGTTTCTGAGATACTTTGAGTGTAGATTCTCTGTTAGCATATGAGAGTAGGTCCATGGTTTGTCATTGAAAATCTCATATGCTACCAGAGAATCTACAGGCTGGGCTCAGGCTGGCAAAAAGGCAGGCATAGGCAATGGCATGACATCTCTCAAGGGTGTGAAAAATATTCTTCTGGAACAAAAAGGCAATGCAGCAGATAAATCCATTCCAGGCTGGCATGCAGAAGCCATAGCAGGCTGGCAGGCTGGGCTCAGGCTGGCAGGCATAGGCAATGGCATGGCATCATTATGGCAACTTGAGGCATGCCATGCAATGCAAACTAGTTCTCTCTCTCTCTCTTTTCAATGAGGTAGAAAGGCAGAATGGCGAATGAGTAACTAACTTGTTGAATGAATTTAAAACCCCTCCTTGAACTCCCCCCTTGCCCCTTGTCACCAGACCCTAGCCCCAAAAGACACGGACACAAGTATTGGATATAAAAAGGGTCACAACTTTATTGTCCAATTATTTAATTGACTTGAGCAGCGGACAGTAGAAGGGAAACACTCCACACACACCCTGACAGTGTGGGCCTATCTAGGCAGGGTTCAGACTCCCCAGTCCTAGCCCTTGCCCTAGATGGGCTACACTCAGGGAAGAAGCAGGTAGCAACCCGCTTCTGTCCCTTCCCAGTCAACTCCACGGGGTCTGGGCATTTCCAGGGCTTCAAAACTCCTGGGCCACACAAACCACAAGGAAGCGACTGACCACCGAACCTACTTAACTGCCCAAGGGTGCTCACCGATGTTAAATCCCTTTGGCTAACCCCCAGCCCACACTGTCCTTGCCCAGCTGTGACCAACTAACTCTAACTAATCTAGTCTCAGAATGGGGTAGGTGAAAAAAACCCCAACCAGGCCAATGCACTGGAAGCCAAAAATTCCTACCTGGTCCCCAAAAGGATGACCAGCAACACCCGTTCTGAGCCCAGGGATGGGAGGGAGGGAAAATCCTGGCTCCGAATGATAAGTTTGGGGTGGGGAGCAGCAGTAGCTGCGAACCTAACCCCGCCTCCAGTTAGGCCCTGATCAATCAGGTGCCTATTTGGGATCGTGCCTAGGTGGTGCAGGGGACAAACTCCCCTCCTTGCAGCACGAGGCCTTGGGAGGGGCATTGTCACCAGACCCTATCCCCAAAAGACACAGACACAAGTATTGGATATAAAAAGGGCCACAACTTTATTATCCAGTTATTTAATTGCCTTGAGCAGCAGACAGTAGGAGGGAAACACCCCACTCCCCCGACAGTGCGGGCCTATCAAGGCAGGGTTCAGACTCCCCAGTCCTAGCCCTTGCCCTAGATGGGCGACACACCCTGACTCAGGGAAGAAGCAGGTGGCAACCCACTTCTGTCCCTTCCCAGTTAAATCCCTTTGGCTAACCCCCAGCCTGCACTGTCCCTGCCACCCAGGTAGGTTAGCCTAGCTTGACCTACCGGCCCCAAGACCCTCCAACATCGAGACAAGCCCCCTCCACAAATTGGCCATATATAAATCACACCCCTCAACTGACAAATGCACCCCATCCAGCCAGAACAACAGTGGCTGAGAATGAACCAGACCAGACTGCACAATGATTGCCCCACCAGATGCCATCACACACCTGCCTATGGCTGCCGACGCTGGGCTCGCTCCACACCCCTTAAACTGCGGGCCCTGTGCCACACACAGCGCTGCAGCCATTCCACCCACACTACCCGGACCCAGGGTATCCAGTCTTGTAAGACTGAAATTGGAGGAGGCCTGCCGGATAATGGAGAGCCTGGTCCGCTGACTCAAGTCATTCTCCCCCAAATGTATCACCAGAACCTCAGGAGGGGGCTTCCTAGCTAAATAATCTCCAAGCACAGACATCAATTGAGACCACAGCATCCCTCGCATCCCCAGCCAATAGATGCGGGCACGCTGACCCAGACCCAGTTGGGTCCCAATCTGGGAGGTGCTGGCCCTCTTGAAAGCCCAAAAGACCAGCGAGTGGCCACAGATGAGGACTCGAACAGGAGCAGCTGCCCCGCCAGCACCTGCCAAGAAAACAAACAGTTGAGAAACACCAGCCGCAGCTGGACACCAAGAGCTGCAGTGCACCACGTACCAGCATCCGCTGGGAACGCTGAAGCCTAGCGCACATAGTGCCGGCAAGCCTTGGATCGCCAATGGCCAATCCACCTAACAGCCTCCTCAGGCAAGCCCAGCCGGCTGGCTGTAGTGGCAGCCCCTATACGAAATGAGTGTAAGCTAAATTCGTGCACCCGCTCACCCAGAGAGGAAAGCACCCACTTCAGCACAGACCACAATTGATACTGTGTCAATGGGCCACCATCCTTGTGGTTAAAAAGGCATCCCTCAGGGCTAGGCCGTAAGGCTACATGGTGCCTAAGCGCATCAACAGGCAAACCCTTTGATCCTCAGCCACAGCAAGTGGCAACACCTGCCCCTAGTCAGTCTTTGAGGATCACAGGAGCAGGTGAGCCTCCCTTTCCATCAGCTGCAGGTCCCAAAACTGCAGAGAGTGTGCACTCGATGTACGCCTGGTGTGGGGTAACACTTTGCTGGGCCGAAATGCACCAAAAAAGGAAACCAACATGGCAGCCTGGAATAATATCACCTCCCACTCGGAACTACAAAAGGTGGGAAACCTCCCTACTGATGAAGCCACCAACTTGAAAGTTAAAGGCCGCCTGTGATCTGAACGCTTAGGGAGCCCCTGAGCCCACCCCTCCAACATGCGACAAACACGGCAATCACGAGTGTTGTCCGGGACTCCCCTAGCCTGAGCCGCAAATGACAGTGCGGACTGTACGGCTCGGATGAATGCCCCCCCGCCTTAATGTTGGTCAGTCTGGAGGAATGTCCAGTTTGGCTGCTTGTCTCATGCTCTGATATAGTATCCCTGGTAAATATGAGCGCTAGCGAGGCCTCAATAGCCCTCCAAGCTATTTGCCAAGCTGCCACAGAGCATCTGGCATAGGCTCCTGTTCCAACCGAGCATCCGGCGCTAGCTCCCTGAACCTGTTCACCTGGAAATGAGACAGGGCATCGGCTATATCATTCTGAAGCCCAGGGACGTGCCGTGCTACAAACAGAATGTTAAAACAGAGACAGCGAAGCACGAAAACCTGCAAAAGACCCATAGTGCTCCCAGACTGAGAGGTCTGAGCGTTGACTACATGCACCACTACCTGATTGTCGCACCAAAAGCGCACTGTGGAGTTAGCCAGCTCAGGCGCCCACAGGTACACCACCACAACAATGGGAAAAACTCAAGAAAAGTGAGGTCCTGTGTCACACCCTTATCTGATCAGGCCTGCGGCCAACGCACCATGCACCATCGACCCCTAAAATAAACTCCAAAACCCAAACCCCCTGCAGCATCCGAATGCACCTAGAGATCAGCCTCCAAGAGCTGCTCCTGCCTCCAAAAGGAAACCCCATTAAAGTCCCTCAAAAATTCTTCCCATACTGCCAGGTCTTCACAGATGCCCAAAGTCATGCACGCTCTGTGGTGGGGGGAAAGGAGCCCCTTCATTAAGTCACACAGGCACGACCAGGCGCCACTACCCTACAAGCGAAATTGAGGTGCCCAACAACCACTTGCAGTTCCCGAAGCGTGACTTTCTGCACCCGCCCCAGGGCCCTAATCAATTCCAGCAGAACCCCAAGCTTATCCTGGGGTAAACGGGAGCAGCCTGCCACAGTGTCCAGCTCAATCACCAAAAAGGACAGCCGGGTAGTAGGGCCCTCTGTCTTGTCCCGCACCAGGGGGACCCCCAACTCCCCGGTTAACTGGGTGAAACAGTCCAACAGGCAGTGACAGTCAGGAGACCCCACCTTGCAAATAAAAAGAAAGTCATCTAAAAAATGCACCGTCGACTGTAGGCCAGCCTGCCTCCTCAGTGCCCACTCCAAAAATGTACTAAAAGCCTCAAGTGCTGCGCAGGACACTGAACAACCCATTGAGAGGGCCCTATCAAAATAAAACTGCCCCCCAAAGAAAAACCCAGAATATCAAAAACAGCCGGATGTACCGGCAGGAGGCGAAAAGCAGATTCTATGTCGCACTTCTCCAATAATGCCCCAACGCCACACAAATGAACTACCCTTACTGCTTCATCAAAGGAGGTATAACGCACAGAGCATAAAACATCAGGTATGCCATCGTTAACCGAGGTCCCCTTGGGGTAGGAGATGTGGTGAATGAGGTGGAATTCACCAGGGGCTTCCTTAGGAACAGGGATACCCTCAGGTTTGGGAATGGTGACCTGTCAAAGGGGCCCAAAACTCTCCCTGCTGCAACTTCCTTACCTATCTTATGCTCAACAACCGCCTCCATACCCTCCACAGACTTCAGATTCCGGGCCATAAAGGCCACCCATTCAAACTCAGAAGGTATCCTAAAACCTTCAACAAACTCCTTGCCTATAAAAACTGCAGCCCCCCTGTCCAGGTAATCCCACAACCATGAGACCAAGACTGGCAACCTAACTGGACTGGGTCCCTTTTCCCGAAGGTGGAGGAGGGGTTTCCCTTCCCCCCCCCTTGCCAGTTACCTGGGTTCACACACCCCCTCCTTGCCCGCAGGCAGGTAGAAGTGGGGTATCTAGCCCCGCACATCTCACATGCGTGCCTGAACCTGCATGGGTTCCTGGAGCACCTGCCTCCATTATTAAATTCCCAACAGACCAGGTGGGGTTGAACCCACTGCTGGCCACTACTACTGGCCTGCGCGGATGAACTAGAGGGCTTGGACAAAGGTGCCCACTGTCGGACCGCTCGCCTTCCACATTCCTAGAAGGGGATATTATAAGGAGCCAAGACTCTTGAAGAGGGAGGTCCCATGGCAGAGCCGGGTCTAATGCTGCCAAGCAGAGCCAGCAATATCAGACACCGCATGATGAATAATGTCAAGGTACTTCACTAAGGCCATCCCCTGGCAGGCTGGGCCCGAAAAATAACCCCCATATAAATGATATACCCAGATAGCCAGTTGTTCCAGGTCTTTTCAACTGGCTTACGCTTAGTCACCGTGTGATCCATGCAGGACTCACCTTCTTTATGTTTAATCTCAGGTTCCTAAATAAAAGGCTAAACATGTCCATGTATTCACCTTTTAAAATCTTTTCCTTCATGGTAGGCAACAAATGGTCACCCAGTGGACGTCCAACAGCCCTATAGGGGGAATGCTGCGGGGACGGAATTAACCCCATTGGATAAAAACCTGCACCTGCAGAAGAAACTACCTGACACAACTACCCAGGAGCTACTGAACCCTCCCCCAAGCCTGTCCAGCCGCCCCATGTGTGCCAAGCCATGTGCCTAACGGGCCCGGAAGAGATCCACTGGGCCACGTCGGCGTGGGCGAAGCCCAAATTGGACTAACACCCCAACCCCTGAAAGAAAGGATCAGCCAGGGATACGCAGGCCACGGGCCGGTACCTTCAGGAGGCAAAGGTGTGGTGTGATCACCTGGTACCATTGGCATAGCTCCACTTCTTCCGTCAGGCTCCGCTGGTTCTGGCATGTTGGGGTTAGGCACTCCAGGCGTTACCGGGACCAAGGGTCCACCAGGTTCCAGGCACAGAAGATCAGTGGCAGTGGGAGTCGAAGGTGCTGGTGCCTCCTCTAACACTGACAGCCTACCAGACAAGGATTGTAACAGTTGAGCTTTAGCTGCACCCCTAGTACATTTTCCCAGCCACGCAGGAACTCCAGATGGGCCAGCACCCTTATCAGATGGAGCTGTACAAGCCGTCTCCAGGGCCTCCATCCGCTGAATCAGACCCCTGATTTGAGCATATCCACGTCCTCCTCATCTGAGGAAGAAGGCTGAGGAGCCGGCCTGTGAGGGGCCACACAGGATGCCCCCCCAATTTTCCACGGGCCTTTTTAGGTGGCATGACTACACAAACTGGCCAAGGTAAGGAGAAAATGTAGAAGAAACCAATGCCAGAGGGAATTTATGAAAAACCCTTTAATCAGAGCCCAAATAGCAATAGCAATAGCGATAGCACTTACACTTATATACCGCTTTTATAGCCGGAGCTCTCTAAGCGGTTTACAATGATTTAGCATATTGCCCCCAACATTCTGGGTACTCATTTTACCGACCTCGGAAGGATGGAAGGCTGAGTCAACCTTGAGCCCCTGGTCAGGATCGAACTTGTTACCTTCTGGTTACAGGGCGGCAGTTTTACCACTGCGCCACCAGGGGCTCTTTCCAGGCTCAAAAGCAGGCCCAAAGCAGTGATTCCAATGGCCAACAGGCCAAGAGTAGCCTGGGCCTGCAAACCTGAGACCCCTGGGTTGTCTGCACAGCTTTTAAAAAAATTAGAGAGCTAACACACCATTAAGTTGTAGCAATTATTCCATCAGAATTTACACCTGATTTGGATATGGTGCTATTTTGTTTTAGAATAATGAATCACTTGATACTTTTTCTGTCATCGTAATTTCCTAGATCATCATATGAATTTTATTTCCACAGAGATTCAACACTTTTAAGGGAAGGGGGGACATTGTTATGCACACTTTCATACCGAGCTATGACTGTCTGATGAATCAGCATGAACAAATACCTTTCTCTAAAAAAGGAAAATGCAAGATAATTACTGAGAAAATATTTAGCACTTTGTAGTTCAACTACCTGAATTATTTCATAAAGACAGGCTAACACGTCCTCATGCTGCTTGAGTAAACTGCATTCAAGTAGGCACCCCTTGGGTCTTCCATGGAGTTTTCCTTAATGGCTCAGCAGTGTGTAAAACAGAAATATAATTACATCCACAGATGTTGTTTGGGGTCCTTTTGGACCTTTCAGAATTTTAGAGTCAAGAAAATTGCTGATTTTTTTTAGATGGCAAAAATCTCCATAGAAGTCTGTGGGGGGAAATAGTCACCAGGGGGAGGGGAATAGATAGCTTGGGAGCTCTGGAATTGGGCATACCAGTAGGGAAGGATGGCCGGACTCTGTATTAAATTAGAAGTGAATCCAATCATTGTTTTTAAATTATTATTTTTAAAGTAAATTAAAATTGTATTCACAGAGAATCATGGATTCACAGAGAATCATTCTTATGTCATGTAACATCTAAGAATTTCAGGGGAAGTGATGTAACATCAGAATTGCAGGGGAAGAAATTGGCAGCTTTATTTTTTAAAAACGGTGCATAAAATCACTGAGTAATTTTTTTTAAATGAAGAAATAAATGCAAGGGCAGGCAGATGGGCAGACATATGCCAGAAGATGGCTTTTTACCCCTGCAGCCGCGATGGGGGCAGCGGCTGATTAACCTTTTTTCCGCCCATAGGCAAAAAGGCTTATCTTGCCCTTAAAAAAAAAAAGCACGGGGGGGGGGAAGAGGTAAGTTCCCTCGCTTTACTTTGATTTTTTAAAAAGTGGTGGTGGTGGAAATAGCTGCAGGGAGAGGGGGCTGACCGGGCAAGGGGAAAGATCTCCCTTTTGCCCCCTAAAGAGTGCTGGTGGCGGGATGGAGTGCAGAGATGGCGGCTGGCTGCAGTTAAAGGGAGGGTGGGGGTGAGATGGGGAGAGTCATGGTGCCCCCCCCCTTTTTTTACCTTAAGCCTGCTGTGCAGGAGGTAGCGGTGAGCTCCTTCCTTCCCCTCCTGCTAGGTGACTGAACGGCCACTGGGCTCTGCTATCGGTAGCCCATGGACTCTCCCCTTTCCGCCCCTCCACCCTCCCTGCAGCCAGGCGCCACCGCTGCCACCACTGCCACGCCCTATCTCACCACCAGCAATCTTTAGCAAAAGGGGGAAACTTTCTCCTCCCCACAGCTATTCCCCTCCCCTTTCACCCCCCTCCCCACAGCTACTGCTGCCACCATAGTTTTTTTAATTAAAAAAAATCAAAACATCAAAGTAAAAAGGGAAACTTTCCCCTTGCCCCCACTCCCCAAAGATACTGCCACTGCCCCTCAAATTTTGCTGCAATAAGTAGATGCCTCTTCTGCCTCTATGTTAATCCACACCTGGATGGGGGGCGGAGAGAGATGCAGACTTGCGATGCCATTTGGTGCACTGTTTGGATGCCATTTGGAGCACCCCCAAACGGTGTCAGAGAACTCTTACCTGAACTACATTAGGCTTCCCTAGGTCATGGTGAGAGTATCCTGACACCCTCCGACCTGGCCCGTGTTGGGCTGTTGTTTCTGCATTAGGGCCCTTTAAGCATTGCCTTTCAACAATCAGCTTTAACTAAAATGGTGGTTCCAAAGGGCACTGTTCTCAGTCCACCAATATTCATTAATTGTTTTTATTTTTTTATTATTGCAGTTGTGTGGTTTTTTTCAATAAGAAAGCAATTACATTAAAAACAATTAATGAACACTATTTCTGTTTGCAAAGAGGAAGCCAGGATCAAAGCCCCTCCCTACCCTACAGGGAACAGAAACTGACTAATTAAGGGATACATTAATAATAGCACAGTCACAGCAAGTGAACAGGAAGGAAAAAATTGGTTAATTTGTTTAAAAGCAACAAGCAAAAAGAAAGTTACAACTTAAAGGGAGAGTAGTCATGAAAAGCCTAGTAGCCTTTTGCCAGTCCACAGTGTACAGAACAGCACTACAAGTGCATTTTAAAGACACCCCCCCTACACACACACACACACACACACTGCCACCAATCAGGTCTGGAGTGTCTGATTCAGTCGGATTCAGTGGGATTCAATGGGTTGACAATGACAGCTAGATTTTCTGCAAAATTGATTCCATTCCATACTAAATGGCTAGTCCCCCTGCTAACCGAGCAAAGAGTCACTTTAAAAAGTGGCGATTCTCTTATTTTCAGCAGAGGGAAAAGAGCAACTGGCTCTATCTAACCCCAGCACAGCATCCCTCCAGTGGCTGGTATCTACATTATCTTTCTTTTTAGATTGTGAGCCCTTTGGGGACAGGGGACCATCTTATTTCTTTATTATTTATTTTTCTGTGTAAGCCACTTTGAGAACTTTGGTTAAAGAGCGGTATATAAATAAGTCGTCATCTGTAAGCAACCCCTGGCCCAGGGGTGAGGCTAGTGGGATTCCAAGGAATGCATGGAGCATGGACAACTAGGGCATGCTGTTGCTGACCCCCCCCATTCACCTTTCCTGTGCCCCCTATCCTTTATACTGTGCCAAAGCCACCCAGTGGCCCCAGTGCTCATCACCAGCAGTACTGTTCTCCTCATCCCCAGCAGTGCCACACTCCCCATCCCCACTGGCAGCACCATGCTCCACCATGTCCTGCCATTCTCCTGCTCACTTACCAGTTGGCCTGCAGGCCCAGAAGCGGCTTCTGACCATGAAACCTAACTGGGAATGGAGTATGCAAGCACCCTATGTCCCAACTGACTTGGGATCAGAAGCAGGCAGGAATGCAATGGAGAAGAGTGGCGGGCAGCAGAAGTGAGGCACTGCCAATAATGGAGAGTGAGTTGCACCCCCAATAGTGTGTCATTGTGAGGAGGGGTGTGCTGTTGCCACTGGTTTGGGGAGCATGCCCGTGTGAACCAGCCTGCCCTCTTCTTGTTACACCATTGCCCTGTCCTACAACGGAGCCCGACAGATGATGGTACGCTTCAGATTTCGCTTGGAGTAAGCACTCGTGTCTATAAATGCTTGTGGGTAGAAGTTGAAGTCCAGAGCTCAGGTATGCATTTGTTTATAGGTAAAGTTGTTCATTCTATAATTCACTAGTTTGGATGAAACTAACTCAGGGGTGCACAACTCAAATACCCCAGTGGGCCAGAACCAACCATGACTTGGTGTGTGGGGGGTGAGGTACATGTTTAGCACATTAATGATTACATTCAAATTAATTATTAAATATAAATGAAAGCAATTATTAGTTACTCACTGAAAATGCTGATGAAGGCAATTATTAGTTACCCACAGCATGAGGGGAGACTAGGAGAGTGCTAGCAACCTTTCCTCCTCTCTGCCTCTCGTGCACTTTCACAGCTTGCAAAGGTTAATTTTGAAAGGAGGCTGACCCTGACCAGGGCCATGGGGCAAGGCAGCAATTTGTACCTCTCCTTAGGCACCACAAAACTTTGGGCCACTCCAAGGGCCAGCAAAGAAGAAGAAGAAGAAGAAGAAGAAGAAGAAGAAGAAGAAGAAGAAACACACACACACAGGCCTTATGTTGTGCAGGCCTGAACTAAATGATCAAAGTGCTCATTCTTTAAAAGCAAGTATAAGAGAGCGTGCATTAGATACAATTTTACTCATAGATTTTTTTTTAATATAGATACTTTAATATAGATATTAATTTAGATATTAACAAGCTGCATTGACAATTACAAAGTTACAATCCCTACGTTATGCATCTTTCTTTTTTTTTCCATTAGTGATTCAAAATAATTTAGCAAAATAAAAAATTGTGTTTATGACTGATTGGAAAAATCTGCCAAATCTTTTCTATTAGTATGATTTGTGGTGAAAGCATGCATTGACTCTTTCTACTACTTTTGTTTGACTACTGTATTTCTTACGTACTTCACAAAATGAGATGATTCATGGTTGAATTGGAGCGCTATGAGCTATTCAGAATAAATAATTGGATAAGGGAATATTGGACATTTCTGCAAATCTAACTAATTTTAAAGCCACTTACCCTGGACAGTTAACTAGACACAATACAGTGAAAATAATGATTTTCAGGCAGCATCATTATTATTTAAAAAAAAAAGAAAGGCTCCTGGACAGTGATTACATAGTTACAGCTTTACACTTGAGTATTGGAATTTTCGTTAGCAAGTCAAAAATATTTCACATTGGTTGAGGTAATCAATCCTGTGTTAATGTGCTTTTAAGTGACTTCGTAACTGAGTCAATATGGCTGAGATCCCTGCTGCATGCAGATGGTAAGATACGATCTAAAGAAGGAATAAGCACTATCCCAAGCATCCTCAATCAACTGTCACCTCAGATGGTCAGCCTGACATCCACTGTAAAACTACATATTTTATTGCAGAACAGCACAGAAGTTATAGAGCTGGTGGCAGGCTGGACATTTTATTTCTCTATTTATTTGCTCTCTAGTGAATACAATACACATCAATGTCAGGAACAGCACAGAAGAGAACAGCTTTTCTCGGCTTTCCAACCACAGAGATCCTCAGCCACCCAGAAGCATCTGTACTTTTAATTCTTCATCTCCCAAACTAACTCCCTGCTTTCAAAAGCTCTGTGGATACGATGGAGCTGTTCACAGCTATCTCAGCTGGATATGAGAGAGTTTAAATTCTATCTTGGAATCCAGTAAATAAAGGACATAAACAAAGGCTGTGTGTATGTGTTAGTGTGCCTTTGAAATACACGTTTCTGTGGCAAGAAAGAACTTGAATTTGGAAGAAACTGGTCTTTAGCTTCACAAAATGTGGTGGTAATCCTTGCTTTGTTTGTTGAAAATGAATTATACTCTTCAATTCTTGAAGAGAAAGGAAGCAAAGTAGGTTATATGTTCATAGAATATTGCAAATGCTCGGTCTGCCTCACAAAGGGCCATTTAGGCTTACTGTGACTGCTCATACCACTGAGACGTGCCCACATGAATGTTAAAGTGTGAATTCAAGAGCAGAAAAAATGTTCTTGGAGCCAGATCAGTAGCTCAGCCACCATATGATTATGTTTCTGAAGACCTTGCTGCCAGGACATAGTCCCTTAGGGTGGGTCACATTTATTTTGTTGGGTCAAGAGGCAATTTTTAAGGCCAGTTTCCATAGTGACAAGTTGAGGTGCTGTATCCCAGAGAGAGACTAAAGCTGGTGTATTTGCCATCACAATTCTGTGATTCTATAGAATTTTCTGGCAATAGGTATTGTTGCTGTTATAACAACAAAAAATTATACCCTGCCCTTAAAAAAACCCCCAGAAATGCTCAGGGCATCACTTAAAAAATAATATAAAAGCCTCACAACAATCACAAAATAGGAGGAGGAACCACAAATAACATAAATCAGTAAGGCAGTTAATAGCCCCAACAGCCATAAGGACTAATAGAATAAGGCTTTGTTTAAAAAGTAGGATCTTCAACTGGAAATGGAAGATGAATTGCCAGGAAGCATGGCAGGCCTTCCTGGGTAGGAATTTCACATTGGGAGAAGCCACTGAGAAAGTCCTTGTTGTCATATTCCCTGTAGCAGAGGGAGAGATCACCTACTTCCCAGATAGCCCCCAAGGTGAGAGGCTGGTGTTGGCTGCCTGTTGCTGCTTCTATTGAGTGCCTGCCTGCAGAGAGGAAGAAGGTGAGACCACCTGCCAGCCCCTGCTTGACCTGTGGGACCTGTGGCCTCTGGCTGTGGCTGCTCTGCAGGGAGTCTGTGCAGGATTGGGGCCCAAAAGTGGCTCAGCAGTCCCCGCATATCATCTGCTGCCCAGAGTGGCCATCTCTGGCCTATAAAAGGATGCTGCTTGTGGCGGCGGGCCTGCCAACAGAAGGGTCACCACCAAAGGGGGTCGTCCCTTTCGGGGAGCCACTCCGGGGGTTAACGAGGGCAAGGGCCAGGCCTCCTGGCCCTGGAAAATTGTGTGTGGTAGTGGTGATGGAGTGGGTGAGTATATAGCAATTTGGCTTCTGTTTTAACCATCTCTTGGGTGAGACATGTTTAATGTGTCTAGGGTTGTCTGGGGATGGGGAGACAGGGGACCTATCTGCTAATTGTGGGGCAGCAATTCTGGTGATGGTGGTGAACAGAAGAAGTAGCATTAGCAGGTCAGTGGGCCATAATAGGGGAAGGGGAATCGGAAATCTAATAGCCATTTCCCCTTCCAGCTGTCCTGCCAGTTCTTTCACCTTGGGGAGCAGTGCCAACCATCCTTGGAACCTCACCTTGCTCCTTTGTAATGCCAGGTCAGTCCAGAACAAATCAGAAACCATCCATGATCTGATTCTGGATGAAGGAGCCAAACTGGTATGTATTACGGAGACCTGATTGGGGGAGGCTGGTGGCCCAGTCTGGTCCCAGCTTCTCCCTCCAGCGTACTCTGTTGAGGAGTGCGTGAGGGAATATGGGCGGGGAGGTGGAATGGCTGTAGTCTATAAGAATAACATCTCCCTTACCAGGATCCCTGTTGAAATGTCATACCATATTGAATGAGTGTACTTTTGTTTAGGGACCAGGGATAGATTGGAACTTCTGTTGATGTAGGGATTGCCCCGCTGCTAAACAGAGTCCCTAACTGAGCTGATGGACTTGGTCTCAGGATTGGTGTTGGAGTTCCCCAGGGTTGTGGTGGTGGGAGACCTCAATGCTCATTTCAGGACCAATTTGTCTGGAGTGGCTCATGAGTTCATAGTAGCCATGACAACTATGGGCCTATCCCAAGTGGTCTTGGGATCAATGCTCATTGCTGGTAACATGCTTGATTTGGTCTTTCACTCTAATCAGGGTGTTCTGTGGGTGGAGACTCCTGTGATTCCCCCATTGTCATGGACAGACCACTATCTGGTTAAGGTTGGACTCACAATCACTTCCCACTTGCAGGGTTGAAGGGCCTTTTAGGATGGTCCACCTGAAAAGGTTATTGGATCCAAAAGGATTCCAAGAAGCTTTGGAGGGATTTAGTTCTGGCTCCACCGGAGATCCTGTTGATGCCTTGGTGGAGAACTGGAACAGCAAACTCACCCTGGCAGTAGACATGATTGCTCCTAAGCATCGTCTCCAACCAGCTTCAAAACTGGCCCCTTGGTATACGGAAGAACTGGGGGGGCTGAAGCAGCGAGGTAGATGACTGGAGCGCAAGTGGAGAAAGACTCGACTCAAATCTGACAGATTGCAGCATGTAGAACATTTGAATATCTATGCTCAGGCAATACGTATGGCAAAGAAGTGATTCTTTTCTGCTCATATTGCATCTGCTAGTTCATGTCTGGTGGAGTTGTTCAGAGTTGTGAGAGGGCTAGTCAGGCCTGTCTCTAACCTTCCATGGCTGGGCAACGTAATTGAGAGGGTGGTGGCCTCCCAGCTCCAGACCATCTTGGAGGAAACCAATTATCTAGACCCATTTCAGACAGGCTTTCGGGTGCGCTATGGGGTGGAGACTGCCTGGATCAGCCTGATGGATGATATCCAATTGGGAATTGACAGAGGAAGTGTGATTCTGTTGATCCTTTTGGACCTCTTGGCAGCTTTCAATACTATCGACCATAGTATCCTTCTGGAGTGTCTGAGGGGGTTGGGAGTGGAGGGCATTGCTTTGCGGTGGTTTCACTCCTACCTCTCCAGCAGGTTCCAGATGGTGTCCCTTGGAGACTGTTGTTCTTCAAAATCTGGATTTTTGTATGGTGTCCCTCAGGGCTCTGTACTGTCTCAGATTTTGTTTAACATCTACATGAAATCGCTGGGAGAGATCATCAGGGGACTTGGTGCAGGGTGCTATCAGTATTGTGAATACTCCCGTGGGGGTCATGGAAGAGGATTTCTCAGATGAAGACCCAGAGCAGGGGGAGCAGGTTGAAACTCCGTTCGACTCAGCAGAGCCATAACTGACAGGATTGAAGGCCCCTCTGCCTCCTTCCCTCCCTCCTCCTGATGAAGCCTCCAAGGCCACTGAAGTTGAGGTGCCTGCCCCAGATCCCCAACAGTGACATTTGGCCAGAGCACAGGCTCAGCGGGAGAAACACTGTAGGTCAGAGAGGTTGGCCAGAAGGAACAGGTGTTCCAGCTCTGATCCGGCTGCATCTCCCTGACAAGGCTCAGCTGCAGTGATGGGTGGGACTCTTAGCACACTGCCTATTTAGAGCAGCCTGAAAGCTGGGTTTGTGCAGGAAATAACATTAATTGTGACCAACCCTAACCGTGAGCAACCTTGATCTGGAAATCTGGACCTGTTTGTTGTGACTGACAATGATTTGTGTCCACCCCTGATCCTGATGACTGTGGAATTGCTGGTATTGATTTCTTGCAATGTTTTGTGACTATGCTTTCTCTCTGTTCCTGTCTGTTGGCTCTCCCTTCCCCTCTGAAAAGAATGGTTTCACAGCTACTGGGCAGTCAGCCAACGCAGGTCCTTACAAGTATGCTGATGACACTCAAATCTATTTCTCCATGTCAACATCATTGGGAGAGGGCATAACATCCCTAAATGCCGGCTTGGAGGCAGTGATGGGCTGGATTAGGGATAACAAACTGAGACTGAATCCAGGTAACACATTCTGGGGGTGCTTCTGGATCCAAGCCTCTCCCTGGTGTACCTAGTCGAGGCAGCTGCCAGAAGTGCCTTCTATCAGCTTCTACTGATATGCCAGCTAATGTATGTCCATTTCTTGAGATAAATGACCTCAGAACAGTGATACATATGCTGGTAACCTCCAGACTGCAATGTGGTCTATGTGGGGCTGCCTTTGTATGTAGTCCAGAAACTACAGTTGGTCCAAAATGAGACAGCCAGATTGGTCTCTGGGTCATCTCGGGGAGAACATATTACTCCTGTATTGAAAGAGCTACACTGGCTGCCGATAAGTTTCCAGGCAAAATACAAGGTGCTGGTTATAACCTATAAACCACTCCAGAACAGTCTTGGAGGAAACTGATTATGTTGGCCGATATGTTTCCAGGCAAAATACAAGGTGTTGGTTATAACTTAGAAAGCCCTAAACAGTTTGGGCCCTGGGTATTTAAGAGAACATCTTCTTCGTCATGAACCCCAGCACCCATGACTCCTGAGATCATCAGGAGAGGTCCATCTGCAGTTGCCACTGGCTCGTCTGGTGGCTACTTGGGGATGGGCCTTCTCCGCTGCTGCCCCCAAGTTTTGGAATGTGCTCCCTGCTGAAATAAGAGCCTCCCCATCTCTGGCAACTTTAAAAAAATCTTTAAAGATGCATCTGTTTACCCAGGCTTTTAATTAAATACTGCATTAATAGTTTTAACATTGTTTTAAAATATTGTTTTAAAATTTTAAATTGTTGTAATGTGTTAACTGTTTCTGCTGTCATTTATTTTTAACTAATGTTTTAACTTTTCTGTTGTCATTTATTTTGTTTTGTTGTTAACTGCTCAGAGAACTAAGTTTTGGACGGTATAAAAATATGTTTAATAAATAAAATAATAATAATAATATATTCCACTAGAAACTCATCCCCCCATTTTAAAATGTAGGCAATGTTTTATTCAGATAGAGAATAGCAGGAATTCACTTCCTGAGAACTGAGAAACCATATCTCTTGTCAGAACAGTCAAGGAAATTTACTTCTGCTCAATGTGTTTAGTGTAATGTGCATATCATTTATATGTATACAGTGATAAACACGTAAGACTTATTTTTAATATACTTCCTGATGGTTTGTGAACTTTACGACTTTATCTGCACAGCAGGTTCCATGTAGGATGGATTCCATGTAGCTATCCACTCCACCCTGTTCAGATTTGGGGACTGGCAGGGAGCGGGGCAGGGGGAAGAAATGTGGCAGCAGGAGGAAGATTGTGCACTGACTACTGGGGGATGGGGATGGGACTGGGAAGAAATTCACTAGTTCCTACCACCCTGGCATTTCCCATGGGGTTACTATGGTCACTGGAGTCTAAGACCCCCTTATAAGTGCCTTATAGCATACGCACCCTTCGTGTTTTTAACATTGTTCCTTCCCACCTGCCCTTTCTCTGTCTTCTTTTCTTTTCTCCTTTCTGTCCTTCCTTGGTTTCCTCACTACCTTTCCTTTGCTCCCTTTCTTTCCTTTTTCGTCTCCCTTTTATATTACACCTTCCTTCTTCTATATTGCATATCCTGGTGTAAAAAGTAATACATTCCGCTAATATAAGTGGCAAGATGGTCAGGGGGAGGACTACCCCTGGGTCACACACACACCCCGTCAGCCACACCTCGGCCACGGGGCAGCAAACATATTAAAAACAATTTTTTTAAAAAATACTGGGCTTGGCAGCAGGCAATGGGGAGTCATGTGATGTGTCTCTGGGGGCCCCTTGAGGCAGTGGGGCCCCGAGACAATGGCCTCCGCTTGCCTAATGGTAGTTACGCCCCTGCTCCCAGCAGTTCCATGCTGATGTTAAACAACATAGGAGACAATTATGAGCCCTGAGGGACACCATACAAATAATCAGATTTGAAGAATAGTCTCCAAGAGAAACCATCTAGAATCTGCCTGGGAGTTAGGAGCAAAGCGACTGCAAAGCACTGCCTCCCACCCCCAATCACCACAGATGTTCTAGAACAATACTATGGTTGATAATATTGAAGGCCACTGAGAGGTCTGAAAGGACCAAAGAGTCACACTTCTTCTGCCAATTCCCAGTTGAAGATAATCCACCAGGTCAACCAAGGCAGTCTCCACCCCATAGCCCGCCCAGAAGCCAGTTTGAAATGAGTCTAGATAATCAGTTTCCTCCAAGTCCGCCTGGAACTGGGAGGCCACCATCCTCTCAATTACCTTGCCCCGCCATGGAAGGTTGGAGATAGGCATGTAGTTGCTTAACTCTGAGGGATCCAAGGCAGGCTTCTTCAGAAGACGTCTAATGATTACCTCCTTGAGACAAGGAGGCATCCTGCCTTCCCTCAGAGAAGCATGTATAAGCTATATTTATAAGCTATGTCGGGCAAGGATCAAGAGGGCAGGTTGTAGGCTACACTATTCCATGCAACTTGTCCAGATCCTCAGGAATCACAAACGGAAGCTGATCCAGCGTCACCACATAAAAGGAGCTGTTGGAAACCTCGGCATCAGACACTGTAGCTATTGTGGAATTTGAATCCAAGTTTTTTTATTTATTTGAGGGACCGCCTGCTCCCAAGGATTGCTGCCCGCTTGACGAGGACATCTGAGGGGGCCCTGCTCCGGGTGCCGACAATGAGGGAGGCCCGGCTGTTGTGCACTCGGGACAGGGCCTTCTCTGTTGCTGCTCCTAGACTCTGGAATGCTCTCCCAGCGGCCATTCGTTCCTCGGACTCCATCACGGCTTTTAGAAAGCTTGTAAAGACTTGGCTTTTTACCCAGGCTTTTACATAATAGTTTTTACTGCTGCTTCGGTGTGTTTTTATCTGTTGTATTGTTTTTATGCCTCTTTTTATATGTTTTTAGCTTGATGTTTTTGTTGCTTTTTATTGTATGTTTTAATTTTTGTAAACAGCCTTGGGGTTGTTTTTTAACGAAAGGCAGTATAGAAATGTAAAAATAAATAAATAAATAAATAAAAGTTGGCCTGAATATGAGAGTTTTTGTACAGGAAAAACTCATTAAAAACATCTCAGCCAGTAATTGTTGGTTCCCAGTTCTGATTCAGTGGGGAAGGAGCGTGCACTAGCCCTCTCACAACCACTCTGCCATATGGGAACTTGTAGACATGATAAGGGCATAAAAGAACAGCTTCTTTGTCGCATGAATCACCTGAGCATAGATCTTCAAATGCACTCTGTGTAATGATCTGTCAGATTCGAGTCACGTCTGTTTCCACTTGTGCTTTAGTTGTCTACCTCACCACTCCAGCCCCTCCCCCCCAGTTCTTCCGTATACCAAAGGACCAGTTTTGAAGTGGGTCGGAGAGGATGCTTAGGAGTGATCTTGTCCACTGCCCTGGTGAGTTTGCTGTTCCAGTGGGGGAGAATGAAAGATACCATACAGAAGAAAATCATTTGAAGACATTTAACCAGATTCCAGGTGAATTAATCTGTTAATTTTACTTTTAGCTGTTATTACCGCTGTCTCCTGAATAGCAGTAACTTAACTACAGTTCCTTTGGGATGTATGCTCTCCTTTGTGACTCATCCACTAGTGCAATACATATTTATTTATGTATTATTAATTATTTCTGTTTTTCAGCGAAGAAGAAGAAGAAGAAGAAGAAGCTCTGAGCATAGCAACTGAGAGAAATGAGAATATGGCAGGGAAATAATAGAGGAGAATTCAGTGAGGAAGCATCTAAATGTATTTTGGGCACCAAAGAACCAGCTTCAAACTTCTTGGTAGTAACTCTGAAAAGATAAAAAGGGAATGGAACATAGGAAGCTGCCTTATACTGAATCAGTCCATTGGTCCCTCTAGCTCAGTATTATTTACAGTATCTACAGTGACTGGCAGTGGCTCTCCAAGTTTTCAGGCAGGAGTCCCTCCCGGCCCTACCTGGAAATGCTGGGGAGTGAACCTGTCAGGGTTGATAAAAATCAATGGGTTTTTAAATATATATATTCTATATCTATATCTATATCTATATATCTATATCTATATCTATATCTATATCTATATCTATATCTATATCTATCTATCTATCTATAGATATATTTAAAATTTAACCTAGATTTTATTTTTTATTTTATTTGTTTTTTAAAAAATTGATAAACAAGAACCTAGGTCAAAGATATCCTCATGAATATTAATCATAACTTCTAATTATATTATGTGAACATGTTAACAGCACTACATGGGGATTAGAGATCACAAACCTATTTTACAGGTGGTGTGCATGCAGCACACGCACAGTCAGAGGCGTATCTAGGGGAAATAGCACCTAGGGCAAGCACTGATATTGCGCCCACTGTCCAAACATCTGACACCCATCTTTCAGATAACTTTACCATAATATCAGCTAAAAAATACAGGTCAAGCTCATTAATCTTTTAATATTTCAAAAACTATTTAGCAGTGGATGTAGCCAGACCAAAAAATGCTGGGAAACTTCAAATTTCAGTAGGCTGGGGCTCATGAAACACCCAAATACTATGTGGAGGTGTACTTGGGAAACTAAACAGAAGTGCCTGTCTAATTCTCTACTATGCATTGTAGCATCACATTGTAGCAGAGTAAACTGTGTCACTGCTTGGAATGTATTCTAGTATTCCAGAAAGACAGTTAAAATGAGAGAAAGAGAGCAAGAAACTCCCAGTGGGCCTTAATACTAAGGATTTCACACTGATTCAAAGACAAACTCACCATTAATAGCCATATTATTAAGACATCACATTTAACTCACTTATCACAAGAAGAGCACACAAGAGCAAATGAATACAATCCTAGCTCATAAGTTTCAGCTCAGTATTCACAAGCCCAGATTCTCTGTACATAGTGCCAAACTGAATATGTGTACAGTGACATATTAAATTTTTAAAAAGTTTAACCTGTAGCCCCTTCAGGGGGCTTCCTAAAGGCCATGGGGGGGGGGGGTCTGCAAAGGTTCCCCTTCCCCCCACTGGCCTCTAGGGCCTCTCAGGGACCATTTGAGCATGTGCGGTGACCATTTAAAAAATATTTTCTTTAAAAGAAGTGGCCGCTGAAAACAAAATGGCCACCGCGCATGCTCAAATGGCCTCTGCAAGGCCTGGCATGGCCTAGGGCCTCACAGAGGCCATTTGAGCATGTGCGGTGGCCATTTTGTTTCCAGTGGCCATTTTTAAAATAATAATAATAATAATTTAAAAAAATGACACCCCCCTTTAAGTGGTGCCCAGGGCACGTGCCCTGCTTGCCCTACCCTAGATATGCCCCTGTGCACAGTCAGGCCAAGGTTCTTGTCATCTCCTTGCTCTGTTCCATATCACTGGGCATTATTTGCTTCCTTAAACTCACCTAACAACTGGTAACTCTTGTGTTTATCGGAAGCAGCACCCCAGACATTTGGGCTTGCTTCTCTCTTTCTCTTTGCTTCCAGCCAAAACTGCATATTTGCTTGGTTGCCTGAATAGGGTATGGCCATGACATTTTAAAATATCTTGCTCTCTCTTTCTTCAGGGTTATTTTACTTTCTTTCCCATTCATTTTCCTCAATTTTCTTTCCCCACAAAGCAGACTATCTTGCTTCCCTTCTGTCCTGCAGCAAAATTATTCCAAAATTCAAGGGTTTGACATTAAAATTGTTAGACGTGAGAATTCTAAAGCATTGCTCTTAGCACCGCAGTAACATCTTCTGGCCACAAGAGGCATGATGAAATGTTTATAGGTCTGTCTTGGTCAGTTGGAACTGTTCATTTGTTGCTGAAGACTAGTGCCTGTTTGGGTATCTTGTTCTATGGCTCTCTCTCTCAGTATGTGATGTTTAGTTTCTTTAAAAATCTTTATTTGTTTATTTGACTCAACCTCCTGTCTTCAGATAATCTCTTGGGCTAAGCTTCTTTACCACCGGAGCATACTCTGCGGTATCAGGATTTTAATGTTTCTCCTCACACCCCTCAACAAAAATCCCTAATATAATCTGTTGAACAAACTGCCATTTTGTGACTGGCTCTTCTTCTGCAAGCTGCTTTTTTGTGTGTGCTGGAGCTCAGAAGCCTCAAGTCTTTTCATCCTTGATTTAAATAATGTCCCAGGACTAGGGGTGTGCATGAACTGTCCGTGGTGGTTCAGTCTGGATTCAGATCAAACTACCGCTCCATGAACTGATTCAGTCGAACCAGCTCATTTGGCCAGTCATACCGATGAACCATCTTGAACCAATTCTAAGTGGTTTGCGATTGTAATGCTTGAACTGGCCTGGTTCACAGCAGACTGGTTCAGTCATGAACTGGTTCTGCATATCTCTACCCAAGGGCTACTTCCATGAAAAAAACTTGTTTTCTCTAAAGCCCATGGTTAAGTATTTTGTGAGATTATCATACATTTTCTATAAGGTTTAAATAAGTATTTTGGTCTCTAGATAAAATTATATATGAGAAGATTTGCCACCCCCTTTGCAGCTTTATATATCGACTGAGCATATCTGCATAAGAATGGCTTCACTACCACTAACTTCCTTCCAGAAGATTAGCCTTGCTAAAGTACTTTCATTTTTTTATTGAATAACTGAGCAAATATGTTCACAAAGTGAGCATGACTTCTTGGTATCAAAGTGAAGGCAGCCCCCAGGCACTTTTGTGTATGCATTACATTGTCTGCATTATCCTTTACTTGATTTCTCTGTTTTGTTTTAATTTGAAAACTGTCTCTCTTTGAGATGGAATACACATTTTTAATGTAACTTGGCTCCAGCAGTATTAAACAACTCATCTTATTTTCTCCTGAGTATATGGCACGTATTACAGCATGTATAGGGGACCGGGGTTTATTAAACCTTAGCTCTCAGCTCAGTTGTTCATTTTTCATTAGTGTAAAAGAATGCCATTTAAATTAACACTGCAAACCTATGTGTCTTAAATCCAGACTTGAGACGAGCCTGTGTATAAATCTGAAAGTGGCTCCTTGAGCAATTGGAACTTCCCAACTTCTCCTTCCCTTCAGGCACTTTGCTGCTGATCCTTTGTTCCTCTTAATTTCTAAACTTTTGTAAAGTTAAAAGACTCTCTGCTTCTCTGGGGCATATGCACAAAGCACTCTATAAGCAGTGCCTGTCCCACTTGCCATGGCACGTTGTCCAATACTGAAGAGAATGGGGCAACTTCTGCTCCTCATGGCACTCCACTTATGTACCATCCGGAGAAGCTGTGGACTGTAGCCAAAGTGATGCCTTGGTCTGAAATTTTGATTTTGTAGTTCTTTGGTTTGTTTGAACATTAGCTGTGGGTTGAATTAAGCTGTGAATTTGCCCAAGAAAAAGCAAACCTAATTGAGTATGCACATTTGCATGATTACTTCTTTTGCCTAATTTATTCTGCTAACTATGGAGAGGGGGAATGGGATGGAATACTGAGACATCATGCCCCCAGCCAACAAATGTTCTGCAGAACCCCACACTGGCTTCTGAATGTTTACCATTTAAATGTTGGTTTTTATTATGTATACGCCAGACTCTTTTTTTTTTTAAGCACCAATCCTCAGGGTAGCTAACACTCTACAATACAATAAAATCAATTCCTTAAAAAAAAAAAATCCAAAAGAGCAGCTGCAGATAAGGATAGAACACTGAAGTCTGGAATAAAATCCACTTAACTTACAATGCGTCCTAAAACAACATACCATATTTACCTGAATAGAAGGCAACTCTAAATTTAAGATGAGAGGTAATTTACCTAAAAGAAAGAGGACTCTGAATCTAAGATGACCCCCCCCCCCTCATATTTAACAGGAAATAGCTGGGGGTGAGGCTTAGATTTTGGTAAATACTAGGGATCTGCACGGAACTGGTTCTGTGCACTCCTGGGAAGATGGGGGGTTTGCTTTAAATGGAAGGAAAGGCACTACCTGTAAGCCCCCCCCCCGCACGCCACCCCCCCGGTGCTCTTCCAAAAGGCGGGCATATGGGGCTGCAGCGTGCCTCCTTGCAGTCTGGAGAAGCATCACCACGCAAATGGCTGATGTACGTGTGCACAAATTGGTTGCCGGAAGCAGTTTGGTACTCCTAGAATGGAGTGCTGAACAATTCTGTGCAAATCCCTAGTAAAGATGGTAGCCTTAACCAGCCTCTAGAAAGCAAATGAGCCTGGGTTCCACTGAATCAGTGAATGACAGCTAGACCTGGGCAGCTTCAGTGATCTCCAGCATGACTTCAAGACCTTTGCACCAACTAACTGGATTGTGGAGCCATGTTCCCTTTATTATTTATTTATTTAACATATTTATATACTGCCCAAAACTTATGTCTCTGGGCAGTTTACAACAAAATAAAAACAGAAAGTAAAGCATTAGTTAAAACAAAAACAAAAAAGTTTAAAACATTACAACAATTTAAAATTTTTTAAATGATATTTTAAAACAGCATTAAAACCGTTAAAACAATATTAATTAAAAGCTTGGGTGAACAGATGCATCTTTAAAGATCTTTTAAAAACTGTCAGAGATGGGGAGGCTCTTATTTCACTAGAGAACACATTCCAAAGCCTCGGGGCAGCAGCGGAGAAGGCCTGTCCCTGAGTGGCCACCAGACGTGCCGCTGGTAAATGCAGGCGGACCTCTCCAGATGATCTCAGTGGGCGGTGGGGTTCATGATGGACCTTTGAGGTCTGAATCATTTCTGGTTGGAAGTGGGGAGTTGTTTGCAAAAGGAAATGCTGAGGTAAGTGGAAGGGAGGTAATGCCAGGACAGAAAAAAGAGTGAGATGTGTTCAGCTGGTTCAGATGGAGAGGGTAGGGAAGAATATAATAGAGCTGTAGATGAAGAATTGGTAGGACAAGAGGTGCACCTAGGTAATTTTGGAGCTTGGACCTAAAGGCATTTGGAGGCCCCCCCCCAATTTAAGCATCATTTTTAAAAACACGCTTCTTGAGGGCACAAATCACATGACCCAGGACAGACTAAAGAGGATTTGGAGACCCCCAGGGGTGTGGAGGCCCTGGACTTCAGCCCCAAAGTCCAGGGGTAAGAGCACCTCTGGGTAGGACAAACGGGAACTGTGACAAAAAATGTGGTAACAGATCTTAAATCTCGTGTTATATTGGTGATGAAGCTACTGAACAGGGCATTAATAGGTGATGGGAAGGTGGAATGTTGCAGGGGAGTAACACTAGTTGCAGGAGCGTAACAGTAAGAGAAAGGACATGTCCTCACCTCTTGCCTGTGAACTTCCCAAAGGCAACTGGTGGGCCACTGTGTAGTGATGTGCGGTTCGGTCCGGATCCGGACCGGTTCGTCCCGAACCGGTCCGGATCCGGCGGTTCGGTCCCGGACCGAATCGGGCCCTTCTGGGACCGAGCCGGACCGAATCCGAGCCGGTTCGGTACCGAACCGGCTCGGGTTTCCCGAACCGGTCCGGGAGTGCAATTGAGTCTCTGGAGTGTCTCTTTAAAGTTTCAAGTGTGTCCTCCATTTTGTGTCTCCTTCCCGAAACTTTTGCTCCTCCTTGCATCCATTTTGTGATGCTATTTCCAGGCATTGTATTGGCTGCGCTATTGATCCTTGATTGGCCAGAATGAGTCCTTTGGTCTGGTAGGCTGCTTGGCTGTTGCACTGTTGAGAGCTGGCACCCTGTTGGCCGTGGGGGGAGTGCAAAGGTGGGGGCTCCCAAAGGAGGGAATTTCAAACCTATATAAACCCAAGCCTCTTCTCTGGAAACTTCTCTTGGCTGCAGTTGTGGGATCATCTCTGAGACCTTGCTTGCTCTTTTGCTGCTGGTGTCTGCTGTGAGTCCCTGACTGTGTGTCACATTAGTGTGTGTCTGTCTCTCTGCTCTCTCTGTGTGTTGTTGTGTGCCACCTTGTCCATCTGCCCTCTGTCTGTCTCTGTCCAAACCTCTTTAATACTTTCCCCTCAACTTTTTCCAACTTTTCCTGTTGTGTTTTCTGTTCTCTTCACCCTTTCTCTCTCAACCCTTCTCCCAAAGTTTTAGCTTGCCCTCCCCCCCCCATCTTCTGCATTGCTTTTCTGTTTTTGTGCCTTGCCTGACTTTTGTTCCACTTTTTGAGTTTCATTCAATTATTGCTTCTGTGTAAATTTATATATTTGCTGATTTTGGTTTTTAATTAATAACTTCTGCTATTGTTATTGCTGGCTGCCTGTCTGAGTTGTGTTCCTGAGGATTTAGTTTATATTATTGCTGCAATTGGATTCCTTGTGTTCTGATTTTGATTGTTAATTTGTTCCCCTCTGGCCCTGCTCCTAGCTTCCCCCCTCCCTCCCTCCCTCCCTCCCACCCAGATAAGATTGTTTCCCTCCTGTGCTGCTGCCTGTTGAGTCTTGCATTCTTTGGATTTCTTTGTGGAATTAGGTTCTGGTTTTGGTTTTGCTCGCTGTGTGTGTCCCACCCACTCCCCCAGTCCCTCCCCCTGGTAGTTGTTACCCCCCCCCCCCACGCCCTGAGACTTTCTGGCTGCCCTTTGGTTTCCTTTTTTTTTACTTTGTGTATAGATTGTTTTGATTCAAATTTGATTGTTCCCCTGTGTGGCCCTCTGCTCCCAGCTTCCCCCTCCCTCCCCTCCAGAAACCCACTCCCCCCACTGCCACCTCCTCCTCCTCCACTCCTGCCCTGCCTGCCCCCTCCCACCCAGACTGAGTGTTGTTCCCCATCCTCCCTGGTGCTGCTGCTGCCTGTTGAGTCCTGTCTTAGTTACTTTGGTTTTTTGTGTGAAATCAATTAGCTTCTTTTGGTTCTGGTTTTGCTCTGTGTGTGTGTGTGTCCCATTCCTCCCTGCTGGTTGTTGTTGGTTCCTCCCCCCCCCCCCACCGACTTTCTGCCCATTGGTCCCAGGTTTTTTTTTTGTTTTTTTGTGTTTTTTTTGGACTTTTTTCATATTGTTTGGTTTGCTTTGATTGATTCATTGATTGTTCCCCTCTCTGTGTGGCCCTCTGCTCTGCTCCCAGCTTCCCCCCTCCCTCCCCTCCAGAAACACACTCCCCCCACTGCCACCTCCTCCTCCTCCACTCCTGCCCTGCCTGCCCCCTCCCACCCAGATTCATCCCCCTTTACGCATACTAATCCCCCCAAAACACACCCTGCCCTCTGGTCTCTCCCCCTCTTGCCCCCCAACTCCCTGCTACATACCCCAGACCCCCTGAAACACACTCCACCTCCAAAACACCCTCTGGTCTCTCCCCCTCTTGCCTCCCTGACTCCCCGCTACATACCCCAGACCCCCTGAAACACACTCCACCTCCCAAACACCCTCTGGTCTCTCCCCCTCTTTCCCCCCTGACTCCCCGCTACATACCCCAGACCCCCTGAAACACACTCCACCTCCCAAACACCCTCTGTTGGTCTCTCCCCCTCTTGCCCCCCTGACTCCCCGCTACATACCCCAGACCCCCTGAAACACACTCCACCTCCCAAACACCCTCTGGTCTCTCCCCCTCTTGCCCCCCTGACTCCCCGCTACATACCCCAGACCCCCTGAAACACACTCCACCTCCCAAACACCCTCTGGTCTCTCCCCCTCTTGCCCCCCTGACTCCCCGCTACATACCCCAGACCCCCTGAAACACACTCCACCCCCCAAACACCCTCTGTTGGTCTCTCCCCCTCTTGGGACCGTCACTGCTGCTGCTGCTGTCCTCCTCCCACACCCGAATCCCCCTCCCTGCTGCTACATTACAGCTCCTCCTCTCTTCTTCCTCTCTCTCTCTCTCTCTCTCTCTCTCTTTCTCTCTCCTCATCCCTTCACTTCTTCTTCCTCCCACAGCTGCAGCCACACAGTATCCTACCTCCGACCTCACCTGGAGGTCCCCGCCATCGGGTTTTTTTTCTTTTGAAAGTTGTTTTATTTCATTTGTCTCTGCTTGGGGGTGAGTTGAGCAACAACACATAAATAGTGTTGTCTCCTCACTTCTGCCCCTCCATCGTTGAACTACCCCGGTTGCCTGTGCCTCGTGCGGCCGGCCTGTTGTGTCCCAGCCCAGGGGGTTGGCTGGCGGCGGCGCATCCGTGACCAGCAGTGAGCGGCAGGAGAAGGACCGGAAGAAGAGGGGTTAGTGCGTGTGCAATTGTGCACCTTTTGTTGCCCCCTTTCTCTCCCTAGCTGGCGGTTTTAAATAGGGACACCCCTATCTTGAAATGCATTTGGGTGTGGGGAGGAGGGAGAGGAGATGTACTGTTGCAACTTGTGTCTTCATGCCCAATAAAGAAATTGCTGCTGTGTGTTGCGTTGCGTTGCATGCGTCTTGCAGGTGGTTTTTGAACAGGTGCCTTCTTCCAGAGTGTTTCCTTGCCTCTGGGGCAGTCTGAGTGGGGTCAGGGGATCGGATGCTGCCACTACATGCTGGGCCAATGCCACGCCAGAGTGTTTCCTTGCCTCTGGGGCAGTCTGAGTGGGGTCAGGGGATCGGATGCTGCCACTACATGCTGGGCCAATGCCACGCCAGAGTGTTTCCTTGCCTCTGGGGCAGTCTGAGTGGGGTCAGGGGATCGGATGCTGCCACTACATGCTGGGCCAATGCCACGCCAGAGTGCTTCCTTGCCTCTGGGGCAGTCTGAGTGGGGTCCTGGGTTCTGATGCTGCCACTACATGCTGGGCCCATGCCATGCCAGAGTGCTTCCTTGCCTATGGGGAAGTCTGGGCTCTGATGCTGCCACTACATGCTGGGCCCATGCCATGCCAGAGTGCTTCCTTGCCTCTGGGGCAGTCTGAGTGGGGTCCTGGGCTCTGATGCTGCCACTACATGCTGGGCCAATACACACATATGATGATGATCATGATGTTCAATCCATGAGGCTGCCATCAAGTGTTTGCTGCTGCTTGCTTGCCATGGCATTGGGCGGGCAGAGTCACAGAGTGGGTGGGTTCAACCTCTGTGTAGGTGTGACTGGGTTCTGATTTTGGTTGTGTGCAATTTAGAGTCACTAAATAGGCTGCATTTAGTTTGATGCTCCCCCCACAGGAGCATTACTTGAGAACCACCCCCCAGAACCCACACTTTGTGTTCCAGTTCACTAAATAAGGGTTTTCTCCTTTGATCTGCAGGTTCCCAAGCATTGACTGCGTCCCTTCCCCACCCCCGGTAGGTGCTGTGCCCTCCCCCCATCCACTCTCCCCCCCCAAAAAAGTTAAAAACTTGCCACCCACACCACAACTACTCCACCCAACTGCCCGTGCCACCCTCCCACACCAGGGGTCCACCCTTTAACCCCCTATTTTTTAAAAAAACCCTACCAGACCCATCTCCCCAATTGGCTTGGTGGTTGACTCCCAAATTCTAAAAGGACACCCTCCCCCTCACTTCAATTGGCTTCCCCCCCCATATCAAAAAGTCTTCCTTTCCCCCCAATTGGCTTCCTTTTTTTAAAACAAACTCCCCCCCCCCCGCCGTCTCCAAATCAGCTGCCTTTTTTTTGGCCCCTAAGCCCCTCCAAATTATTTTTTTGACCCTGTCTGGCCTTCCTCCTAAAGTCTCCTTCCTTCTGACCTAGCAGCATGTCTGAGCGCCATGTGGCGGGCAGGGCTCGCTCAAGGCTGGCAGGCAGAGGTGGGAGAGGCCAGGTGCGGGGTGCGCCTGCGGCACGGGGAGGGAGAGGACGCGGGGAGCCTGAGGACACCCCAGTTCTCCCCATTGGAGAATTCTTTGCTCCGGCCCCATCTTTGGTGCGCAGGATTCAGTTCCCCACGCCTGCTGCCACCAATCGCGGCAGAGGCAGAGGCACCGTTAGGGCTGTGGCGGGTCCCTCCTCGCCGGCGGCACCAGGTGCTGCTGAGCTACCACCAGTTGTTGAGGTGGAGGAGACTGTGGAGTTGGAAGAGCAGGTAGAGGGCGGTGAGGACCGTGCGGCTGGCAGCGATGCAGCCAGGTTCTCCCTCCCTCTGGGGCCCCTTCCCCCTATCCTTTCGCCGCTCAGTGGGCCCCCCCCTCGTGAAGCCCGACACTCTGGTGGGGAGCGGTCTGGCGAGGTGGTGGAGGAGAGGCCTGCCTCTCCGATGCCAGTTGAGCCGGGCCCTTCCTCCGCTGTGGAGGGCGGAAGGGGCGGGTTGGGTGGCAGCAGTGGGCAGGCAGCGGCGGCCGCCCCCCCCTAGGACTGCAGCCACCCTGCGAGAAACGGCCTAGGACGGCGCCCAGGGCGCAGGAGGCCAAGGGCAGTGGTGCATGGGTGCATTTTGAGGTCCCTCAAGATGACCCATTCCACGCCCGCTGTGTCCACTGCAGGATGCTTGTCAGCTGTGGAAGGGACCCTGCGCACCTGGGTACGACGCCTATGTGGAGACACATAGAGCGTCACCACCCAGGTCTCAGGGGACAGGCTGGCAGCGCTAGTGCGCCTTGTGCATCTGCCACTAGGGCGGGCAGCGGCAGTGTGCCAGCCAGCAGGCAGGCTACACTGCCCGTCCAGCGGTGGACGCAGTCCTCGGGCAGCCAGCGTATTGTTCGTGTGGACCATCATCACCTCACCCGCCTCATAGGGGAGATGATTTCCACCGATGACCAGCCGTTTCAGGTGGTCGAGAACAACGGCTTCCGCCGGATTCTCCAATACCTGGCTCCCGAATACGTCATCCCCTCAAGGACCACGTTCAGCCGGAACGTGGTCCCCTCCCTGTACCGCCGGTGCAGGGAGCTCGTGTCGGCCGAGCTGCATGCAGCTCCGGCCGGGACAAGCGTGCATTTCACGACTGACCTCTGGACCAGTGTCAGTGGGATGCACGCTTCTTTCCTGGCCCTCACTGCCCACTGGTGGGGACCGGAGAGTGAGGGGACCTCCGCGGGCGATGCTTCCGGGTCCGGTGCGGCTCCCGCTGCACTACGTCACAGGTGGGCCGTCCAGCACGTGGAGACGATGGACACGAGGCACACCGCGGAGGAGGTGGCGGCCGTACTCGACCGCCAGATAGAGGAGTGGATTGGCGGGTGTCCACACCTCTCCCGCGGCTTCATTGTCACCGACAATGGAGCCAACGTTACCGCCGCTGTCAAGACAGTCATGGACTGTGTGAACATACGGTGTATGGCACACACGCTCCATCTGACCATCAGGGACGCCCTTGGCCTTAAGGAGCTGAAGGCGTCCCAGGAGAAGGGGGCCCGCCCCATCCCAGCTGCTGTTGCTGCCACGGCCATGCTTGTGGATAAGTCTCGCAAGCTGGCCGCCCACTTCCACCGCAGCGAGAAGTCCAGGAGACTGCTTCGCCAGAAGCAGGATGACCTTGGCCTTCCTCGCCATCTCATCCCTACGGATGTGGAGACGCGGTGGAACTCCACCTTCCTCCTGTCCCAGCGCCTGTTGGAGCAGGAGAGAGCCCTTGTTGCCCTGGCGAGGGACGAGTCCTTGGATGTCTGCGACTTCTCGAACGCAGAGTGGAAGCAGATGTCCGAGGCGGTGTCGGCACTCGAGCCCTTCCAGCTTGCCACGAAGGGCTTGTGTGGCGACACCACTCCCTTGAGCCAGGCGCTGCCCACAGCTGTTGGTCTCGAGAAGCTGATGGGTGGACTCCATATCTCTCTGACCACACCAGAGGGTCGTGCTCTGGCTGGGAGGCTGAGGTCTGGGGTTGACAAGCGGCTCGTTGATGTGCTGGGAGACAGGGAGGAGTATGTCCTCGCTTGTCTCTGTCACCCAGCCCTCAAGGGCAATGCCGTGAGTGCCGACGAATTGCCCAGGTGGAAGGGCATCCTGGTCGAGAAGGCTAGGGAGGAGGAGGCCGCTAGGGCCCGCAGAGACCAGGGTGTTGGTAGTGGTGCGGGGGCAGCCCTCGCGGCCCAACCCGCACCCAGCAGCAGCATGGGCGGCCAGCCGGCGTCAGCTTCCCCTTCCCCTCCCTCTTCCCAGTCCAGCAGCGCGGCATCCCAGGCGGCGCCATCGCAGCAGCCACTTGCTACCGACTCGAGATCCGCCCAGTGGTTTCAGCGGTTCTGCTATGGTGCCATGCCTGGTATGCGGGAGGCTCGACCTGCCAGGCCCCCCTCCAGTGCTGAGCAATGCGTTGCGCAGTACTTGGAGGAGCCTGTGGAGGGAGACGGCGTGGACTGTGCACAGTTCTGGGCGAGCCGCCGCCAAGTCTGGCCGGACCTGGCGGTGGTGGCTGTGCGCCTCCTCTCCTGTCCCCCAACCAGTGTCCAGAGCGAGCGGGTGTTTTCACGTGCCGGGGACGTGGTGACACCCTCTCGCTCCCGCTTGGACCCTGGTCTGGTGGAGCAGCTGGTCTTCCTTAAGGTGAATCTCCCCCTGTTGGGCTACCCCAAGCTGGAGTTTGAGCCGGGCGAGTGATTACCGTGGGTTGCCCCATGGTTGGTCACCTGCCTGGCTCGACCTCTGTGCTTATCCCTACCCTCCCCCCTTCCACCTCTAGCTGAGCTGACGTGACAGATGCTGAGCCGTGCCAGCCAGTCGCAGCGTGTAGTGTGCCCACACAGAGATGCAGTTGTAGTAGTAGTTGTAGTGCTGCGACTGGCCAGATGTTTACAATGCCCACGCCCACCTAAAAAGAAACCCAATGCTGACCAGCACAGGCCCTTTATCTATCCACCTGTCAGCATTTGGGGACCTGGCGTGGGCACGGCACACCCCCCCAAAGTAGCACAGCCCACAGAGTACTAGACTTAGCGGCAGCGGCGGGTATACGTTCTAAAATGCAGTGTAGATATGTAAATACTGTATGTAAATAAACATGTAAATAAATTTTTCTTTAAAAACCCCATGTTAAAATCAAGCCTCAAAATTATGCAAAAGAAAGAAAAAAAGGTGACAAAGGGAGAACAAAATGATGAATGCCAAATGAATTGATTTTATTGAAAATGTTGCCAGAAATCATGTGTGGGGGGCTTGGTTTACATGGAGAAAATGATTGGATGATTTTTTCTAATGAAACGAATGAATTATTATCATCTTATGTTCATCTTGATTGTGGTCACTGTTGATGTTGGCTGATGGCAAAAAACCCAAAACCATCAGAATAGCAATGAACTGGCTGCCAACACAACATATTGATTGATAACTGTGCAGGGGGGAATTGGGTCTGTGTGTGTGTGTGTGGTGCAGGCTCAGTCTGTCTCTTCCTGTTGTATGTCTGTCTGTCTGTCTGTCTGTGTGAATGGATGCCTAGCACTGTCTCTGTGTGTGGATGCTTTCTGTGTGTAGTGTGGTGTGTGTCTGTCTACATGTTTTTTCCTCCCCCCTCCAACTCCCTCCCCCCCATGCCTCCCTCCATCCCTCCCCTCTCATCCTCCCCCCTTCCTCTTCACCACCCTCCATCCTCCCTCCCTTCCAGCCCACCACCGCCTCACCTGCCCCCAACCCCAGTCTGGCAGATGATGAGAGTCTGGTCTCTCCCACCGAAGCACACACGTGAGCACGTGTGTGCACAAATATGTGGCTGAGCAACTCTGAGCCGGACCCTCCCCCCCTTCAATCCCCTCTACATCCCTCTCCCCCTCCCCTTTCCTCCCCCCTGCCTCCCTCCCTGCCTCCCTCCCTCCCCCCTCCTAGCTAGCAGCGCACACATACACAGTACACACACACAAAACACCTGTGGTGGCAAACACCACCAGCACACATGCACTCACACTGGTGCCACCACCTGCCTTGGGCCTCTCTGTGTCCTTGAGCAAATATGTGGTGGTGGACCAGAGAAGCATTTCTTTCCAGCAAGGCAAAAGGCATGCACTCACTGCACACACACACACACACACACACACACACACACACACACGAAGAAGAGGTGAAAAGACGAGAAGAGGCAACTTCTAGAACCAGCAGCACGAGGTGAGTGTCGTGTAATTGTGTTGCTTCCCAAGGCCACTGCCCATGCTCCATGCTGAGTCTGCTGAAACTAAAGAACTAGCCACAATCATCCTTCCTCACACGCAGCGCAGCGCAGCGCAGCTCAGCTCAGCTCAGCTGCACAGCACACTGACTAACTAGACACTACAGCTGGTGGTAGAAAAAACAGAAGTCTAGATTCTAGAAGATGTCCTGGTGGATTTTAAACTTTCAAATCTGTGCTAGGATTGCCTCGCCGCCGCCTCCTCCTCCTGCTGCCTGTAATTGTGCCCTCTCCCCTTGCAGTTGCGCCGTCGTGATGGGTTGGTGATGTGCGTGCGCTGTCTACTTAGCTCTCTCCTCCTCATGTTGGCTGGGCTTGCCAGGCACTGGCTGGCAGCAGCTGTTGGCTGTGTGCTAGGCTCAGGCTGTGGCGCGCGTGACTGGACTGGGAATGTGATTGTAGCGGAAACACTGGTTGTGGTGGTAGCAGTAGTAGCTGTTGCTGGGCTGGTGGCTGCTGGCCTGTGCTGACTCTGCGCACTTGGTCTGGTCTGGTAATTTGGATGCAGATGTAGGGTGTGTGTGCATCATCCATGGGGAGCATCAGAGCAGAGCAGAGCAGGTTGGCTGGCTTCTGTCTGTCGGGCCTAGTCAGTGGCAGGCACTGAGTGAGGCGGTGGTTTCTTTGGGCATCACATCACCCATCATGCAGAGCGGCAGGTCTGCTGCTCTGCTGCTCCACCTCCTGCTTCTTCTCTGTGTGTGCTGCTCTTGTGCTTAGTGTGCTTCTCCGCTGCTGCTGCTGTGCTGGCAGGCAGCACAGCAGTGGCCTTTTTGTTAGATCAGAGAGTGGGTGTTGTCTCTCTGAGTGTCCTCCTCTTACTTGCTTGGATAGGAGTGGTGGTAGTAGGTAGGCATTAAGATGGACTGACTAGGTGTTACGTGTTAGGGCGCCCAGAGAGAGGGGCCAAAAAGATGGGGTGGCAATTGTTGGGTTGCTCCTAGTATTATTGGTGAATTTTTGAAGAAATTTTTTTTTCCATTGGCTAGAATGGGGGTTTAGGGCTGCCCCAGACCCACCTCTGTGGGGTGGCAGCACCGCCAAAGTGGGTCCGGGGCCATGGCAAAAATGCCCTCAGTCCCTCCCAGCAATCCCCGTAGAGATAGGAGTGGTGGTTCTGTTGTTTTTCTGAGGTGTTCTGAGTGAGTGTGGATTCTGTGATAGCAAATGAGAGTGGATTCATGGTGTCTCATTGGAAATCTCATAAGCTATCATAGAATCTACACTCAGAACACCTCAGAAAAACAACAGAACCATCACTCCTATCTCTACGGGGATTGCTGGGAGGGACTGAGGGCATTTTTGCCATGGCCCCGGACCCACTTTGGCGGTGCTGCCACCCCACAGAGGTGGGTCTGGGGCAGCCCTAAACCCCCATTCTAGCCAATGGAAAAAAATTTTTCTTCAAAAATTCACCAATAATACTAGGAGCCACCAATTGCCTTGGGATTTTTGGGGTGGAGGACACCCATGGGTGGCTACCACCCACCCCAGCTTTTTTGCCCCTAAGGGCTCCACATTGTGAGTTATGGGCAAAAATTAATTTTTTAAAAAAATTTTGTAAAAAATCAGAGGAAGGTCCAATCGACTTGAAATTTGGGTGGCAGGTAGAACACAATGTCCCCTTCAAAACCAGCCACTTTTTGTGATCCAAACCAGTTCAGTTCGGATCCGAACCGGTTTGAAACTGAACCGGACCGGGGGGTGGTCCGGCAAAACCAAAACCGAACCACCCCGGTCCGGTCCGGACCCGGTTCGGACCCGAACCGAACCGGGAGAACCGGTTTTATGCACATCCCTACCACTGTGTGAAACAGGATGCTGGGCTAGGTAGGCCTTGGGCCTGATCCAGCAGGGCTGTTCTTATGTTCTTAAAGTGGGGGTTGGAGGGAGAATGGTTTTATTTGTTTTCTTGCTTGGTACAGTATATTTTGCTGCTTTCATGATGTTTTTCTTCCCTTTTGTGCTAAGGTATATTTATTTCTATTTTTAGGACATCCTCTCTTTGATTTGTGTTTCTAACACTATTGATTGTGCCCTGTTGATTGACAAGAGAAGAAGAACCTCCTGAAGCTTCAAAACGTATGTGCTTCTTCATGGGTGGAAGGGGAAATCCAGCCCCCCGCTCCAACTAACATTTTTGATCCTATTTTGTGATCCCTCCCAACATCCTTAAGTGCTCCCCCACCCCAAATGCAGAAGCTTTGTGCCTATTTACATGCTCTGTTAGCAGTCAGCAATATTTTAGAGACTAGTTTATAGGAATATTGAATACGAAATCTGAGAGTAAGGAAACATTCACATACACAGGCACTTTCAACGTACACATTTTAATTGTTCTTGTGTAAAGAAAACTGAGTTCAGTTAAAACAGTGGTCTACTTCAAACTTCACACACTTAGGTTTGAGTTCAATTTAAAAAATAGCCAGTCCATGATACCTGCCAAAGCTCTGTAGGGAGGGAGTTTCATAATGAGGGTGCCAACACTGCGAATGCCCTGTCCCTTGTCGCAGCAAGCCTAGCATCAGACATGCTGACACTCAGAGCAGGACTTAAGCACATAGAGAAGCAAATATGGCAGAGGGCATTCTCTGAGATGCTTGCCCTGAACTCCTTAGGGCTCTAAAAGTCAAAGTCAGACCCAACTACCTTAGGTGTGCCTGATGTAGATCGTTTAGTCTCCATCACAGTTTTTAGAAACCTAGTGAAATCTTGACTTTTTACCCGGGCTATAGATGAGTGGTGTGTTGTTGTTGCTGTTTCTTTGTATTTTATGATTATACTAGCTGATCTGGTGCAGAGCATCTGCACCCCCAGCCCCCCCCCCCCGCGGCTTTTTTGCTTGCTCGCCCAATGGCATTCTTCCCTGCTGCCCGTTTTCTTCTCCCCCCACCTGCAGCCACCTTCTTCTTCTACCCTGCCCCAATCTTCTTTCCTGCAGTCCACAGCCACTTGGCTGCCTGCAGCCACCCCAGGTGCCCACCTGCCGGGCCCACCCGCTGGTCACAATGGCATGTTTTAATGACACTGATTAGTGTCTGTCTCTTTCCCTTCTGTCAAGAAGTAGTGTATTTTAAAAGTTGTACACAAGTGATGTAGCCCCTGAGCACAGACAGAGTAGATTCCTTCCCTTTAAGCCTCAGGCTTCCACTTAATGGTTAATGGCTTACTCAAAGTAGTCTCACTGAAATTAAAAGGACATTAGGCATACCTTAACCTGTTCTTTTATTTTCAGTAGGATAACTATGAGTAATGTTCCTCATTATGTCAGTCACTATCTCTTTCTTGTTGTATTCTCTACAAAGTAGAAGAGGATGGATTATTGACATTTTTGTTTTAAATATTCGAACAGCTCTTATGCCCTGTGGGATACTTTGGCTAATGTAAGATTCTTTGAGAACAACCTTTGTGCTGGCTGGTGTGCTGCTGGGTTTGCCTCACAGGATTTTTACATGGTTTCCCACTCACATTTTAAAAAGGACTTTCCTTTTACTCTATATTCCATCATGCCCTGCTGTGATTAACAATAGGGTGATGGGCATTGGAGTCCAGCCACAGCCAATGAGCCTCAGGATGATTACCCCATCCCTGACCTGGAACATGACTGCACAACTTTGGCTTGCTTACTGTTGGACTCCAAATCTGATCATGCCCTGTTGCCAATGGATAGTAAGGCGATGGGTGCCAGAGACCAGACACAACTGGCAAACCTCCACCCCTGACCTGGAACGTGGCTGCCCAACTTTGACCTGCCTGCAGGTGTTGGACTCTGACTCCCATCATGCCCTGCTTTGATTGAGAATAGGGCGACGGATGTTGGAGTCCAGCCACAGCCAGCAAGCCTCAGGATCGCCACCCAACCCCTGACCTGGAATATGGCCACCCAAATTTGGCCTGCCTGCTGATATTGGAGCCCGAATCCCATCATACTCTGCAGTGATGGATGACAGAGCAGTGAGTGTCAGAGTCCAGCCAGAGCTGGTGAGCGTCAGGATCCAGCCCTGACCTAGAGCATTGCTGCCCTGCTGTAGTCCGCCTGCATGTGTTGTACTTTGTCTCCATAAGAACAGCCCTGCTAGATCAGGCCTAAGGCCCATCTAGTCCAGCATCCTGTTTCACACAGTGGCCCACCAGATGCTGCTAGAAGCCTACAGGCAGGAGTTGAGGGCATGTCCTCGCTCCTGCTGTTACTCCCCTGCAACTGGTATTCAGAGGCATCCTGCCTCTAAGGCTGGAGGTAGCCTATAGCCCTCCAACTAGTAGCCAATGATAGACCTGGCCTCCATGAATCTGTCTTAACCCTTTTTAAAGCCATCCAGGTTGTTGGCTGTCACCACTTCTTGTGGCAGAGAATTCTGCAAGTTGAGTATTCGTTGTGTGAAAAAGTACTTCCGTTTGTTGATCCTAACTTTCATGGCAATCAATTTCATGGGATGACTCCTGGTTCTAGTGTTATGTGAGATGTGACCTGGGACATAGTGTTATGTCCCATAATGCTCAGCTGCGAAGGACTATATGGTGATGGGTGTTGGAGTCCACCCACAGTTGCCAAGCATCAGGATCCACGCTTGACCTGAAGCATGGCTGCCAAACTTTGACCTGCCTGCAGGTGTTGCACGCTGTCTCCTATCATGCCCTGCTGCAATTGTTAATAGGGGATGGGCATTGGAGTCTAGCCACAGTTGGGGACCCCCAGAAAAACAATATTATTTTAGGGTTGTAAGGTACCAATATCTTTGAATAAATCTTAGCATGGCCACACCACGGTCTTCAGAGCAGTGGGAAAAGAACCCATTCCCGATTTTCCTTTTCAACCACTAAGCTAACCAGGCAACCCTGTGCCAATCCCATGCTCAGATTAATCAAAAATCAAGTTAATTAATTAAAAAAAAATCTTACTTCCATACCTTAAAAGAAACTGCCTTTTTCAGAGATAGCATGACTCTACCTTCCCTGCTGAGAGACACCCATTCTTGGTGCTATTGCCTGGTAATTGATTTGCAAAAAGGTGCAGATTAACTTTTCCTTTTCAAATGAAGCCACAGTTATTCAGATAAAAGTCTGAGAATAATAGGAATTCCATCAGGATATGCTTGGAATTTCCCATTGCATATATTCGCTATAAGAACCTTTCAAGAATATTTTGTGGCATATTCATCCCAAACAGTGGAAGCTCTTACCTTAGGGCAGTGTGGGTGATGCTCACCCCCAATTAGCAGCTGCTGCCCATCTTACTCCCTGCCTGCTGACAGCTATGGCCGTGCTGCTCTTCCCTGCCTGCAGCCTGCCTGGCCTGGCTGCAATGTTTACACAGGGTGGGCAACAGTACCAGTGTACTGTGAAAAGGCCAACTTGTATCATTCAAAGTTTAAATATTAATAAGGCTGCAGCGAATTGAAAGGCTTGCTTTTCTTTTCAGAAGGTCGGCGGAGCTTGTTACACCCCGACAACCAATAAGAAGTCATCATTTTGATTGACAGCTCTGGCAGCCCATCCGAGTGGACGGAGGAGGGGCAGTCTTTTCTGTTGAGGCAAGGCAGACAGAGAGGGAATTGCCATTTTGGTTGAGCAGTGCTTGTAGCAACAGCTCACAAACTCTGTGATTTGTTGTTGTTTTTTAAACCTTTACTTCAAATAAGAATTTTAAGAGAAACTTCATAACAGCGGACTCCATATTTGACCAGTGGTGGTGAGTTTGTACTGGGCAGTGGGCACCCTCCTGTCTGGTGACTGGTCCTGGCTGCGTCCCACCACTGCAGCTGTGATGGCAGCCAGCTTTCTGCTTGAATGCCCCCTGGATGTTGCTTTTCTTTCTCCCAACTCTGGGAGTCATCTCGTAACTGAGGAAGGCTGGGGCTGCAGTGCAGTAACTGAAGGTAGAGTGAGGGGAAGGGTGCATAACCCAGGAGAAAGGGCTATGTGTGCATGTGAAGCCCAGTCAGCCAAGAGGGAGGGAGGCAGGCCCAGTGGGGAGAGAGAATTTCCTCCTGGCTGTTCCTGTCTCCATCTTGCTGTGTGTAAGAGATAAGTATCACAAACTGTGCAATTTTCGTGTGTGTGTGTGAAATTGCTCCCTTATTTTAACATTTTTGTATCAATATGTGGCTGTGAAATGGCTCAATCTATGCCAGTCAGACAGCCAGGCTCAACAACATCAAGCCATAAAATATTTTTTTCAGAAGCCAAACATCAGATTCTGAAACTTTCTTGTAATGATTTAGTTAGGCAATTTCTTCTGCCCTTACAAATGGGCTGCAGGTAGCGTTACCAACAGTCCCATATTGGCCTGGAGATCCTGTTCTGTTGCTAAAAAATAGCTTCTCCCATACAGGATGCTGTTTTTCCCATATTTTGGGAGCTCCCTTGAGCTCCCTTTCACCCCCTGGCTCCTTTTCTCTTCACATTCACCACCTTCCTCCTCCCGCCTTCTGAGAACCTCCCCAAAACAAGGACAGCAAGTGCCAGCCACTGTGGCACACCAATCAAGTTCTCTCCCCACTTCTCTTTCCTCCTGGGTCCTGCCCTCCAAATCAGATGGTTCAGCTGGCTCAGGGAGCACCTGTGTGCACATCCTTCCTTCATCTCTTGAAACTGAATTGCACAGTGTCAGACTGGACAGTGATGGACTATTCTGCTATCCAGACAAGAGGATTGCAGCCATCCAGACAAGAGGATTGGATATTGGGTTGTTGCTGGATGTGGTGAGGCCAGGAAGCAGCCAAAGCAATACAAGAAGACTCTTCTGTTCTTTTAAAATGAAGTTATAGGGGGAAGGTCCTAGAGCCAGAAATTGCAAGTCAAAAGACCATGTCAATTTCAAACCCATACCCACTTAAAGAGCATTCAGATCTTTTGCCATGGATGGAATGCAGAGAGTTTGCTTGCCTCCCAAAGTTCATGGTTCTCCATTGCAGCATGGAGGCCATGTCTTCATTTGCACAGCCATCAGTACAGTGAAGGGTGCACTTTTTCCTCTCCCAGTCAATGTTTGACTCTTCTTTGCTTCTGCTGCTCCAGGCAAGAGGAGTCCATGTGCTTTATTATACTCCTAGCACTGAAAGATCCAGGAGAACTTTCCTTTGCCACAAGACTTGATTATCAATCTCCAGTTTCTCACCCGTGCTTGAATCTCCACCCAGCTACCCACCTATTTCCATCACTTTCCCCCACCAGCAGTTCACAAAAACTGAGGGAATTGGGGATACCTGTGGGGGAGCAGATGAGGAAGTTTGACTTAAAAACCCACTTCAAGATTGCTCAAACTCAGATGGTGATGATGATTTCATTTCATTGTTATTTATTATTCCAGTTCCAATTCCAACTCCTCCTCCTGCCTCACCTCAACCAGCTCTCTATATTCAGAAGGGGGGTCGCAAGCAACTGTCTCTGTTCAGTCCAGAATAGCATCCTCCTCAGTTGCTTTTTATCTGTGTTCTTCTCTCTTAGACTGTGAGCCTTTTCAGACCATTTTATCATTCTTTTTGCTATCTACTTTGTGAACTTTTTGTTTGAAAGGTGGTATAATGTAAATATTTGTTAAATAACAATTCAATAGTATAATAATAATAATAGTAATACAAGAAAGCCTTTGATTCATTGCCTCACAGATGGATACTAAAATGTTTAGAAACAACTGGTGTCAACAAAAACATTCAGATATTTATAAAAAAAGCAATGAGCATGTGGAGTACACAGTTAACAATCAATGGCGAGACACTTGGACAGGTTAGCATTAGAAGAGGCATTGTCCAAGGGGACTCACTGTCCCCTCTGTTGTTTGTAATCGCCATGACCCCACTTTCACAAATACTAAACAAAACAGGCCTTGGATACCAAACATCTAAAACATCAAGTAAAATCAACCATCTGCTGTACATGGACGATCTGAAGTTGTATGGAAAGTCCCAGTCAGAAATCGAATCACTGCTAAACACTGTCCGTATATTCAGTAGCAATATAGCAATGGAGTATGGACTAGACAAGTGTGCTGCATTAATAATGAACAGAGAGAAAATAACAAAAACAGAAGGAATAGAACTGCCCAATGGAAGCAAGATCAATAACCTGGAAGAGAAAGAACCTTACAAATACTTGGGCATTCTCCAGGCTGATAACATCGCACACACTGAAGTTAAAAGAAAAATTGGAAGTGAATACATCAGGAGAGTTAGAAAAATCCTCAAGTCCAAACTCAATGGTGGGAACACCATCCAAGCCATGAACACCTGGGCTATACCTGTTATCAGATACACCGCAGGGATAATAGACTGGACCCAGGCAGAGCTAGAGACGCTGGATCGTAAGACCAGGAAAATCATGACCATCAATCATGCTCTGCACCCCCGCAGTGATGTAGATAGGCTATACCTCCCTCGCAGCTCAGGTGGAAGAGGAATGCTGCAAGTCCATCAAACAGCAGAGGAGGAGAAAAGAGGCCTTGAAGAATATATCAAGGACAGTGAAGAAGATGCACTTCAAATGGTCAATAACGTGGAACTATTCAACACCAATGAAACAAAGCAGGCCTACAAGAAAGAACAAGTCAAGAACTGAGCAGAAAAATGGAGAAATAAGCCCCTGCATGGTCAATATTTGCACAATATAAGTGGAAAATCAGACATCCCCAAGACCTGGCAATGGCTTAAGAATGGCAACCTGAAGAAAGAACCAGAGGTTTTAATACTGGCTGCACAGGAACAGGCACTAAGAACAAATGCAATAAGAGCAAAAGTAGAAAAAGCAACCACAAACAGCAAGTGCAGCCTTTGTAAAGAAGCAGATGAAACCATGGACCACCTAATCAGCTGTTGTAAAAAAGTTGCACAGACTGACTACAAACAAAGGCATGACAAGGTAGCAGGGATGATACACTGGAACATCTGCAAAAAATACAAGCTACCTGTAGCCAAAAATTGGTGGGACCATAAAATTGAAAAAGTGGTCAAAAATGAAGATGTAGAAATATTATGGGACTTCCGACTACAAACAGACAAACATCTGCCACACAATACACCAGATATAACTGTAGTTGAGAAGAAAGAAAAACAAGTCAAAATAATCGACATAGCAATACCAGGGTATAGCAGAATAGAAGAAAAAGAAATAGAAAAAATCACCAAATACAAAGATCTACAAATTGAAATTGAAAGGCTGTGGCAGAAAAAGACCAAAATAATCCCAGTGGTAATTGGCGCCTTGGGTGCAGTTCCAGAACACCTTGAAAAGTACCTCAACACCATAGGGGCCACAGAAATCACCATCAGCCAATTACAAAAAGCAGCTTTACTGGGAACAGCCTATATTCTGCGATGATATCTATAATAACCAACAGTATTGATGATAAAATTCAGCCATCCCAGGTCCTTGGGAAGGACTCGATGTCTGGATAAAACAAACCAGTCAATAACACCTGTCTGACTGTGTAAACAAGAGATGATGATGATGATGATGATGATGATGATGATGATGATAATAATAATTCGATTTCTATACTGCCCTTCCAAAAATGGCTCAGGGCGGTTTACAAAGAGAAATAACAAATAAAATGGCTCCCTGTTCCCAAAGGGCTCACATTCTAAAAAGAAACATAAGACACACACCAGCAACAGTCACTGGAAGTACTGTGCTGGGGGTGGATAGGGCCAGTTACTCTCCCCCTGCTAAATAAAGAGAATCACCATGGTAAAAGGTGCCTCTTTGCCCAGTTAATATGTTATTATTAATATAATTCAATAACATAACAGCACTGATACTCAGGCTCTTGATTACCCTTGCATAACTTCTGGCCCCCACTCCCCAGCCCCAAACTTATGTCCCTTATTTGGGCAATGGAATGTTGGCAACCTTAGCCTGCATTGACTTGGCTTGTTTGCATCGAAGCAACTTGAACTGCGATTCTTTTGCCTTTCCTAGCAGCATGTAGATTGGCTCATGTACTTGAGTTCACTGCTTGTAATAAAGGTAAAGTGCACCGTCGAGTCGGTGTCAATTCCTGGCAACCACAGAGCCCTGTGGTTGTCTTTTGGTAGAATACAGGAGGGGTTTACCATTGCCGCCTCCCGCGCAGTATGGGGTGATGCCTTTCATCATCTTCCTATATCACTGCTGCCCAGTATAGGTGTTTCCCATAGTCTGGGAAACATAACAGCAGGGATTCGAACAGGCAACCTCTGGCTTGCTAGTCAAGTCATTTCCCCACCAGGCTGACATTCAGGCCACATTGCTTAGTCTTGGGAGCAGAGTTAGCAAGTCTTATGCGTAGCACTGGGGATTTAGGGTTGATGGTCTTACAATCCTTTCTAGCACTATGATCTTTTAAAGGGGTTGGTTTGGGGGCTTCCCCTTCTAAAGCAAAGAGCATTCAGAGTGAGGGCAGCAGGGGTTCAGTCGAAATCAGGACTGTGAGAGGAAGAGCAAAGGGTTAAAGTCCTTTCCCCCAACACCACAGATAAAAGGGGTGGGGGAGGGGCAACCTGGCTGCTGTTTGCTTAAGAAAACATAAGCGCATCAGTGTTAAATATGTGCTTAACAAAATGTGCAGTTTGACCTGCTGGGAGGTAACTTGCCCAGGATGGATTTGCATGAATCTTAACATGAAAGTAATATTTGAACGATGCAGAGATGGGTGGGAATGCTGACAGTCAGATGGCAGCATGCCAACATGCTAGGCATGGGGACAGACCTGTGTGCCTACACTTCTTCTGCATGTGTTTATGTCAGCATTACATAATGGAGCATTACAACTGAGCAAACTAATGTAATAGATAAGGCAAAGAGTGACATGATCCTGGAGACAGGAAAGAAAGATGAGTGCATGTAGCAGCATTCAGAATTTGACTAGGGAGGGAGGATGTGGCAGGAAGAGTCCAGTCAGATCCAGTCGCTAAGAAGAATGGCATATATATATATAAGTTAGGGTTGGTGCATTCAATGTGTTCCCTTTTGCAAGCCGTCTTTAGGTCTTTCCGCTTTTCCTTTGAATTTTTCTCTGGAGACCTTGGATGGTAAAGCATTGAACATCTGGTGGTCTACAGTTTGCAAACTGTGTGATCCTGGAGTGCATTATACGTATCAGTTTGTCTCTTGATGAATGTATTAAAATACAATGGTGTAGAAGAAAATGGATGGCTGTTGTTCTACGAAATCATTATCCCATGACAGAATGAGAAGTATGGTTGAGAGTTAATGGCTCTCCCAGGCTGTCCAGCCATCATTATGTTACTGTGCAAGAAGCACTGAGTCCCATTTGAGTGTTGATGAGCTGTCTGGGACAGGATGCTTGTATCTGAGCAAGCAGTTTACTCTAACGGCATTGCATTAACCCCTTGCAGCTGGGGGCCTCTGAGTGCTTTAGACATCAGCTTTAGTGTCATGAAAGCATCCTGCTACTCTTCCAGTGGTGTCATTCGTTTCTTTATAGGCACTGAAAAGGTGACTGTCTGCAATAATTTAGGATTTTGCCACTGAAATAATTTAGCTTTCTGTCAGAAGAACAGAATAATTCCTTCAGTTAATTCATGTTTTCCCCTCCCTCTATATTACAGCTGAGAATATGCAACCATGGGCATTGCTAAAACAGTCCAAAGATGCAGTCTTGATTGTGCTATACATGTATGTTGTATTCAGAAATTGTATTATGTGTGAGTACAGATGTCTGCATATATGTACTGTTTTTGTGTGAATGACTGGTCCTGCGTTCATTTTAAATGAAGGGTAAAGAAAAATAGGAAGTATACTGCTGTAACTGCATTGAATATAATGTGTGAAAAACTGTAGGTGTGTACAGATTTCTATGTGCATATTCAAATATATGTGCATAATTTGTATGTGCATATACCATACACAGATGGTATGCACATTAGCATAACCCCCACCTATACCAGGCCTGCTCAGCTTTGGCCCTCCTGCAGATGTTGGCCTACAACTCCCATAATCCCTGGCTATTGGCCATTGTGGCTGGGGATTATGGGAGTTGTAGTCCAAAAACAGCTGGGGGGCCTAAGTTGAGCAGGCCTGACATATACTCTGCCACCCACCAGCGTCGCCCATGTTGGCTCTGCCCCTGCACCACCCACACTGGCTCCGCATACCACCTGCCCTGTCTGGCGTCCACCCAGTCCAAGCAACTACCAGCCACCTCTGGTCTCCAGCCTACTTTCTACCTCAGTTATAGCCTGGGTAAAAAAAAATCGGGCAACCCGGTGGAGCAGAGTCGGGATCAGGCCCAATCCTAGTGATCCACACGAGCAGCCCTACCCAGATAGTGCTATGCAAGTCCCGGTAGGGCTGCTCTTGTGCATGTCGTAACTGGTTAGTCACACACACACACTTGGCACTTACAGAATGAGGAAGCTCCTACTTATTCAACTGGCCTTCTACAGACCCAGCCACTTCCCTACTCTACTTGCAGTTCTCTTACTGCCTTCAGGAACCTAATTCAAAAAGGGCATTTCATTCAATGGGCTTGGGGTCACATTCTGACACAAACAAGTCTATTCTTGTTGCGTGTTCCACTCATACCTAATACTTCACTTCTTCTTTGTTATTCATCTAAAGCCTTCCTTGCTTTGTTAGAGGTTACCCTGTCATCCAATTGATCATCTGCTGACATGCTCACCATATACAGGCCTGCTCATGATTTTTCTCATGCGCTGCCCTAAATCTGAGCTCCACTCTCATCTTTTGACCTTTATTACCCTTTTTTTTTGCAGCACTACATGTTTTCTATATTGTACATCGACTATAAATACCAAAACAATTCCTGATCTTTTAAGCACCCGTATAATTGCCAGAGCACTCACAGTGCTATAGCTTTACATTTCCCATTACACACTTTCTCTTGGATGCACTGACCTTGAATTTTAATAATGTGTAAATTATATGCTTTTAACTTTTGACATTGTAACATTAAGATCTAAAATCTGGTATCTACTGGTTTAATATTGTGATACTTTTTAAACCTCCAATTTAATCATTAAATACCTATTACCACACATTATGCACTGTGCAGTCAATTCAAATATTTAATAATGGTATAAAACAATAAAATGATGGCTTATTTGAATGAAGCTGCTACACCCAGCAATGCTATTTTACATTCTAATCTTTCATTCCTCTTATTCCCTGGATCTTAGACAGAGGTAAGACAAACATATGTTTTCAACCAGATCTTTAAATTTTGATTATATATTTTATTACTGAAAATGATACATTCAAAATATGGTTTTGTGTTGATGTGCTATGCATGCTATGCCTATTAACAGGCGTTAGGTGAGCAAATCCATACAAGAATTGATCCTTTTTGTTATTCAAGTCCATATGTAGTCAGTCTTCTGTGCTTAATCCTCAACAACTCCACTTCTTCTTGGTGTATAAATTAAGTACATGAAGAAAATATGTCAGTTTGCAGGGAGAAGTATTCATAATTCTTTCCTTTTAAAAAAGAAACGACAACTCTGCATCTAATGGAATAGAACATTAGTTAAGTATTCAGGCAAAATATCAAGGACTGTCAGATATATTTTCCCCAACTGCAGATAGTACACACCAGAAAAATTATTTCCACCATCTTCGGCAACAACAATTCAATATTTGATTCACTTTCCCATTGTGAGAAATCCCTCTTTTCCTTTTGATATTATTCATTTTTCATGCTTTAAAGCCAGTGAAGTTTTACTACAAGCTCAACCTAAGCACAAACTCAATGACATTTGAATCTCACTCCATTCAGTCATGAGCCAGACATTTAAAAGCCACACTAGACTTATTATCAAATACATACTTGCAGATCAGAGTATAAGAAAGGGTTTTTTCCCCTGCCCTGTCTCTGTGTGTACATAGCAATAGCTAGCTAGCTTGTTGTGTATATTGAAAGAAGGATTATGATCTGAAATTATATGACAATTTAAATACTATATTTATTCCGTTTCTAAAGCATCCATGTAATGTGGTAGTATATGATTCAGTACAACACAGTGTATATAATAATATATATGATTCAGTACAATACATTGTCAAAACTCTATCCTGGAATGAATCATCTTTGGAACTAATTTTTCTGTCCTGACCTCACTGTCCTCAGCCTTCCATCAAGTCTCTGCAAATGGCCCCAGGAGAAATCTGCTGGATGGTGTTGATCAACAGTTGTAGCCTGGCTGAATTCTACATCTAATCCTCTGCAAGGGTTCATTCTGCAAGCAGGGCATGGACACAATAACTTCCCCATGCTGCTGCCCCCAGCAATTAGTATTTATGGAGTACTCAGACAGTGAGCATGTTCTTTCTGTAATCTTGGATATTTGTTTCTGTTTGCCTTGCACTGTCTTTGAACCTCTCCCATGTTCCTGCATCATTCCTTCTGTGGGCTCTCTGCATCTCTCTTTCTTGTCTGCTCTGGTGTTCCTGGACTCTTTCTTGCCTTGCTTCCGTTCAGGCCCTGATTCCATCAGGCCTTAAACCTGTAAAGATTTACCTCCCTATTCTAAACGTTGGTCATGTTCCCAGTTGGCTCCTGACCAGTGTACCCCCTAAGCCATGTGCATGTGCAGGCACTCACAAGTTTTTTGATGTCTGCTCAGTTAATTTTAGATCTTGCTCGGGTTGATAGGAACATAGGAAGCTGCCATATACTGGGTCAGACCATTGGTCTATCTAGCTCAGTATTGTCTCCACAAACTGGCAGCGGCTTCTCCAAGGTTGCAGGCAGGAATCTCTCTCAGCCCTAGCTTGGAGATGCCAGGGAGGGGACTTGGAACCTTCTGATCTTCCCAGAGTGGCTCCATCCCCCAAGGGGAATATATCACAGTGCTCACACTTCTAGTCTCCCATTCATATGCAACCAGGGTGGACCTAGCTTAGCTAAGGGGACAACCAGCTCTCCTCTGGTCAAACCAAGATCTGACTTGGTTTGCATTTGGATGGGAGATGATATGTGAGTGCAGTAAAGTATTCCCCTTGGGAACTGAACTGTAGCTTAGTAATAAGAGCATTTGCTTTGTGCGCAGTAGCTCTCAGATTCACTCCCTGATGGCCTCTCCAGGTGGGGTGGAAGAGACTCCTGCCTGAAACCTTGGAGAGCCACTGCCAGTCAGTGTAGGCAATACTGAGCTGGATGGATTAATGGTCTGTCTCAGCAGAAGGCAGCTTCTGGTGAAGGCCCCACATCAGGAAGTCCCCTCTCTGAATGCACATGCACACACACTGCCTTGATACTGCCGCCCAGAACAAAACTCATTCCACGTACAGATGAAAAAAAATTAGAGAGAACACTGCTCCCAACATCTTCCCAAATTACAAACTATCTCCACATTTTCTATAGTCAATAGACACTTTCCACAGATATCAACCCTCCCTGTTCCAAACCTAGCAAACATAGACCAGAAAGTGGGGAGTGGTGAGAGGAGAGAGAGGGGAAGAAAAGGAGGGAAAGGAAGGGAAAAGGAGGGGGAAAGGGAACTGTATCTTATCTGTTTTGCTTGGTGAACTATTATTTCAGATATTACAGAGAAGGAGAAGAGAAAATAGAGAGAATTTTTGTCATCAGTTAAAAACATATGATTTCTTATTAAGGTAACATGTTATTAAGAACTAGCAACATTCTCACCCAGTGGAGGGAATCTGTGTGTAATAGCTAGCTATACTGGTTACTGCTTCTTGGGGCTGTGAATTTGTTCTCAGAACCAATAGAATCTATGTCAAATGTAGCCCATTCATCTTGGGTTTATCCATTCTCAAAAGAAACAGGTTGGAATGGATGGTATGAACTGGGGGCCATTTGGAGACCTCCTGTTTGCTCCCATTCATCCTCTCCTTAAAAAAAGAAATCTATTGATCTATTGATTGATCGATCGATCTATCGATCCATCCATCTGTCTTTAAACTGTGCTTACTTTAACTGTTGCTTCACTGCTGCCCATGTCAGTGATGGTAGAAACTCCAAATCGCAGCTGCCTCATGCTGGACACTATTTTTTACCCGTCATAAGTCCTGCTGGATCAGGCTAAGGCCTGCCTAGTCTAGCATGCTGTTTCCCACAGTGGCACACTAGATACCTCTGGTAAGTCCACAAACAGGAGATGAGAGGATGTCCCCTAATCTGTAAACTGACTGTTTGTACAGCTCACACAATCACCCTGATTCAGTTTACAGTCTTATGCTCATGAGAAGTCCAATAGAAACAGAAACCCCTTGCCCACAAGGGCTCTTTCCAGCGGCATTGTTGTGGGGCCAGGGCCCCCCAATGTTTGGGGAGGCACCCCAGATCTCCCCACCTCACCACCACTTGCTGCTACCTTGATGCCCAGATTAGGGATGTGTGAACCAGCTCAACATCGAGCTGGTTCAACATTGAACTTGTCTGGCTTGGAGCCAGTTCGGCAGTTCTCGAATTGGGGGGGAAATTAACTTGGTTCCAGGGCCCACTCCAGCCTCACTATGCTCCTGGCGTCACTGTAGGGGCATTCAAGGAACAACCATGGCAGTCACATAGAGCAGGCTGCTAGGAAAAGGTCTAATGCTTCCTAGCCCTGGTTCTGCTAGCAACCACCTGCAAATAAAAATAATGCCAACTGCTGCTTCCACCTAGCCTTGAAAATTTACAATAATATCTCACCCACCCCTGAAATTTCTCCTGTTTTGTTTCTCTTGAATCTTCAAATTCTGTCAAAATTGCTTCTAGGAGAATTTCCAAATCAGCTCCACTATACAGTATATTCTATATCCCCACTATTCTTTCCAGCTTCCAAATACATTCAGTGCAAAGGAAATAAAAGATAGAGCATTTTCTCTTGTTTCAGATACTTACTGTGCAGCCTGATTGTTTCTATTATTAATAGAAAAACAGTGGGATAGATTTGACTTCTTGCGTAGCAAAAGACCAGCAACGACAGACATTGCATCTCAAAGAGTGCCACATTAAAGTGAAGTAAAGAGACATTATAGAGGGGAAATTGAAGGAAAGGAAATATTCTAACTGCAGCAATAGTACATCAACTGAATATGCAAATTGAAGAATTTCCCTTCCTCTACAGGTATAGAAGTATGCTACTACTCCCTATTATTTTCCAAATTCCTCAGGTTTATTATCAAACATACCATGCCTGTAGCCATGGGAACGTGATTAAAGTTGTATCCAGTTGGTGAGCCACAAAAAAGACTTTTCAACCCCACAGGATTCTGCACAGGTTATTTTATAGGTATTTTTGGATCTATGGTGCAACATTATCAACATATGAGCTACTATACAATTTTAATATAGATTTTTCCTTTAACAAATGCTAATTTGCTAGCATTTTGACAACCCTTTTGAGGTTAATATAATTCTTAAGAAAAAATATTCAGAATCCAACCTATTTTTAAGCTATATTCAAAGCATAATTTATTTTTGAAGGTTTTTATATTCTTTTAAGAATATACACTAGTAGAGCTGAACTGAAAATTCTCCTAGAAGCAATTTTGACAGAATTTGAAGATGCAAGAGAAACAAAACCAAAAGAAGGGAGAAATTTTAGAGGTGGGTAAGAAATCCTTTTGAGTTATAGAGCACATGCTATGAATCCATATACAGTTCAAGCGAAATTCCTAGTATCACCACTCAAAGGATCTCAGGTAAAAGTGATGAACGCTTCTTTGGCACGAGGTGCTATATAGCTTCTGTCACTTATGGTACAGATTTCCATGTGTGATGAATTCAAAGGCAGCTCCTTACATTTTTATCTTATTTGCATTCAGTTGTTTTCAATAATAAGAATGTAAGAAGAGCCCAGCTGCATCAAGCCAAGGCCTATCTGGTCCAGCCCTTTGCTTCCCACAGTGGCCAACCAGATGTCTCTGTGAAGCCCGAAGGTGAGATGAGACATACCCTGTTGCTGCCATTGAAACCTATATTCAGAGGCAGCGAGCTTCTGAATATCACCTTGAGGAATATCACCCCTGCTAACTGAGCAAAGAGGCACCTTTTTAAAGTGGTGATTTTCTTATATTTAGCCGGGGGAAAGCAACTGGACCTCTCCAACCCCAGCACAGCATCCCTCCAGTGGCTGTTGCTGGTGTCTACCTTAAGCTTATTTGTAGATTTTGAGCCCTTTGGGGTCAGGGGACCATCTTATTTATGTATTATTTATTTTTCTATGTAAACCGCTTTGAGAACTTTGTAGTAGTAGTAGTAGTAGTAATAGTAGTAGCAGCAGCAGCAGCACAGGCTAGAAGCCACTGATAGATTGTCCTCCATGAATTTCTTTCAAGCCATATAACTAATTGTATGATCCCAGGGAGCAGGGAGGGGTTCCCCTTAAGAGGAGGCAGGCAGGTCCTACCTGCCTCTCTTGTGAGCCTCCGCCTCATCGCAGAGCTGTACTCCTTAAAGTTCTACCGTGACAGCAGCAGCATGTGCTGCTGTCCCCTTTAAGGCACCCACCGCAGCGACAGGATGCTGCTCCCAGCATCCTTCATGCGGTGTCAGCAGACAAATGGTGCCAGTGCATGTATCGGTGCCATTTGCATGCTGACACCGTGCGAGTGCTGATGGGAACAGCATACCATCGCTGTGGCAGGCACCTTAAAGGAGACAGCAGCATGCACTGCTGCTGTCATGGTCGAACGTTATAGAGTACAGTGCCATGATGGGGTGGCAGAGGCTTCCAGGAGGGGCAGGTAGGACCTGCCTGCCTCCTCCTAAGGGGACCCCACGCCGAAACATTTCAGCTGCAGGGAGTGAAATCATTTTGGCGCCACTTCAAAGAGGTGCCGAAAGGATTTGGTCACATCTTCATCATTCTTTCTACATCATTTGGTGTATTGGCACCAGTGGCCAGCCAGTGGCCAACAGCTTTCTTTTGGATTCAGAGACCAGTGTGGATTCGGATCCAATCTTTTGGATTCGGAAACCAGTGTGAAATGCCAAAGAGGTTTTATTAGACAAGGATGAGTAATGTTTTAAAGAGGATTACAGAATAACAGATAAAGCATATGTCCCTGATCTGCTGTGATCTCTTTCATCGGACAGCCTGATTGGACGATGAAAATGACGTGGCCCCGATAATGCCAGCGGTTGCGCAGCACCTTTCTGGATCTAGGTCTACACTGAAGCTCCAGATGGCTAAGATGTCTGTGTGCCTTTCTTATACTTGTTACATCTTTCACAAGCAGCATCAAGAAAGGGCCTGTTGCCAACCCCACAATCATCTAGCCTGTGTGAAACTAAGGCACTCTGCTAGCAGCCAAATATATTCCACTCTCAGGCAACACACTTTCCCAAGCTTGGGCTTCAGGTGGGCAATTAACGCAGGTGTTTTAAGTAAACTTTCTCTAGGCCTCACTACACTAATTGGCATAGTAATATAAACTCACAATATGGCATAGGCGTGACTATGGGGGGGCAGGGGGGCACATGCCCCGGGCGCCACTTGGCAGGGGGCGCCAAAAAGTGCCCCCGTTGATTTGCCAAAAAAAATTTTTTTTGATTTTTTTTAAAAAAAATTTGCAGAGCAGTCCCCCAGTCCCAGCGCCCCCCCCCCATTGGCATTGCTCATCCAGCACTGGGCGCCGCGGTGTCTTCGTAGTCCAAGTCTCTGACTCTCACTCCCCAGCGCGCCCCGCCGCCCCGCCACCAGTCGCGCATGCGTCGAGAGGAGGACACGCACCAGAGCAAACTTCCTGAACAACTCCCTCTTCTGAACAACTTCCTGAACACCCGAATATAGACTATTCCTGCTGAATGCCAATGCTGATGAGGTTGAACCACACTCCGTCCCCCGCCTTCGGGAAGTACCGAAACATAAAGCGCTGCCAGAGGCGTATCCGGCAAGTTGCGCCGTACCCTGTGACCGGAAGTTCTGCTTGGCTCCTACCCAGTAGGGGGGTGGAGCCTGAAGAAGAACAAGCCACAGTCCTAGCCAAGGGTTTCTTCCCTTGGCGGGACAGCCCCGCTTTCTGTGCCCGCTGCGGATCAAGAAGAACGGATGGGAAAAAATGACACTGGCTCTGATTGCGAAGAACCAGTGGAGGTGGAGCCTGGACTCAGAAGTTCTCTGTGGTTTCCAAACACCTCCGGTTAAATGTTGGAGCTTCTGTTTCCTGCTGTGAGGATGAGCAAATGCGTGATTATGTGACCACCACAACAGAAGGCGATGCAGCGACTCTGCCAATCCGGGACTTGATCAACGTTTTGTGTTCCTCGGCTGGGGGACACACAAATCTGAGCGGTGTGTTGGGACTGCGGAGTGTAGTGGTGGACGCAAGGACTCCAAGGAGGACAAAAATGGTGTGTGTGTGATCTCTTATTCTCGTCCTCTCTGCCCAGCCTCGCTAGCTCCGTTCCGGGGAGCCGGCGGGAAAGCGGGGGGGGGGGTTCCTTGGGCTCAGGGGGCAGCAAGAGACAGCCGCAGCCGAGAACTGCCTTCCCCCCACCGCGCCCGAGCACCGGCTTCCCCTCCAGCTAGCACAGGCAGTGTCTGTCTAAGGGGCAAGTTTTCTTTCTTTTTTCGTGTGTGGGGCGCGCCGCCGCCGCATGGAGAAGCTGGGGTCTGTGGGGGTTGGGTCGGGAGCGCAGGGCAAGCTGTCTGTATTTTAAAGTCTTGGGAACAAACAACGTCCCCCTGCGAACCCAGCCCGAGAGCACTGCATAGACCGTGCCTGTTTGGTGTGCTCTCTCCAACCCCCGACCCATCTGGGAGATCTTGCTTGCTGCTGTTGCTGCTGCTGCTGCTGCTTAGCTGGTCAGCAGCCACCCTTTCATGCCAGCTGTGAGCACCATTTGTCCTCCTTGGACTTCATCCTGATCTCCTTTGTCCAACTCATTCCCTTAACTGGCACAGTTTTCCTCTTGCACCAGCTCAGTCGGGAAATGGAGTGGGGAGGGGGAGGGGCGGGCTGTTCTCCTCAGCTACATTCTGCCTGCTGCTGCCAGGGGAAGGGGAAGGGGGAAGTTTTCCAGTTGTATTTTTTGCCACCAGTTCCCCTTTTTGCTCATTCAAGTCCTTCCTCCCCTATAATCTAACCACGTTTTAACTGAAAAGGTTCAGGGAGGGGGAGATGGGGGGATGTGGAACCTTGGGTTCCACATCCCCCCATCTCTCCCTTCCTGGACTTTTTCACTATGTAATGCAAGCTAATTTAATTATATGTCATCATCAAAATGGATTAGCTGTTTCAGCCCATCAGGAAAGTCTAAACCTCCACCGATTTAATTAACCAGACTGAAAATCAGATGAACAGAGAATGTTTTAATGAAAGGTGGTATATAAATTTAACAATAAGTAAAACTATCATTAGGAGCAATTAGCGGTTACTTAAACATTGGTGCTGCCAAGCAATTTGTAAATAAAACTTGAAGCCCTTTGAAAATAAGCTGGAATTAATTGTAGGTTGGGCAGGGGTTAAAGTATATACTTCTAAACATTTATTGTTAAACTTATATACCACCTTTCATTAAAAACAACCCCAAAGTGGTTTGGTTTTAGTCATGGATTTTAATTTTAATTGCTCTTTTTGTCAATGTGATGAAGATTAGTTAAATCTGAGTGGTCTTAGGCAACCAATGTTGCATCTGAAATGCCATTTCATTTTTTATTGTCATAAATACTCTCCAACCAATTTAAATAGCAAAGGTGTATATTATCGCTTTATTCAATTGCAGGGAATCTCAAAAAAGCAGGATTTGCAACTAAGGCAGTGCATATCTTCTCTAAAATGGCCCTTTTATAGTTTTTCTAACTTTGAAATCGTAACATAAAACAAAGCATAAATGCTTTCCCCTCCATTTGAAACCTTTTCTGGTGTAAATAGCGCGCGGTTTTGGAAAAGGGGAGTCTTTCTTTAACAGCGGGAGAATAAGGAGCCTTTAGCACTATCACCCTAGTCCCTCAAATTACTTTGGAGTCCTTGGTTTTCGTTTTGTTAAAATACAGTCACTCACAAGGGAAAGTCAGGAACAGAACCAGGGCGTGAGGGAGGGGCATCATAATCATAATAATCATCATTGCATCATAATTCTGATGTTTGAGATACAAGCCAACTTCACAGGGTTGTTGTGGGGAAAAACCTAAGTATGTAGTGCATTTTGAAATTTTTGGTAATTTTTGTAATTTTTTAAATTTTTAAAATAAAAGTTTTCTGAAACATGTGTATCAGTCAGATGTATGTTGGGGGGCAGGGGGGGCAGGCGGGGGGCGCAATTTCAGTGCTTGCCCCGGGCGCCATTTTCCCTAGTTACGCCTCTGCAATATGGATACAGGAAGATGCAGATGGTTACATAGTTTTCAATACAAAACAAGAGAACAGGGTTATTGAAGTTCAGAGCTAAAGAAGCTTAGAATGAACCCTTTAGATACATGGATATACGCAGTGTATAGGAGTTTACATGTGCAGAGGGTAAAAGTAGATCACACCACTAGGCCTCCTCGCCCATATCTTCTGCAGTGCCACCACATTCGGTCACACTTTCTTGACACCATGCATACTTTTAACACCTCTGTCATGACCCCACCTTAGTCACTTTATTTCTAAACAAAAAATTGCAATGTTTCCTCATAAGGAAGGTGCTCCAGCCCCCTGATAATTTTGGTTGTCCTGTTCTGCACCTCTTACAGCTTGATAATCAGTTTCCTTCAGACAGTCTTGGAGGAAACTGGTTATTTTGGCCGATACATTTCCAGGCAAAATACAAGGTGATGTTTGTAACCTGTAAAGCCCTATACAGCTTGAGCCCTGGGTATTTAAGAGAACGTCTTCTTCGTCATGAACCCCACCGCCCACTGAAATTATCTGGAGAGGTCCGTCTGCATTTGCCACTGGCTCGTCTGGTGGCCACTCAGGGATGGGCCTTCTCTGCTGCTGCCTCAAGGTTTTGGAATGTACTCCCTAGTGAAATAAGAGCCTCACCATCTCTGACAGCTTTTAAAAGGTCTTTAAAGACACATCCGTTCACCCAGGCTTTTAATTAATATTATTTTAATGGTTTTAATGCTGTTTTAAAATATTCTTTTTAAAATTTTAAATTGTTGTAATGTTTTAAACTTTTTGTTCTTGTTTTAACTAATGTTTTACTTTCTGTTTTTATTTTGTTGTAAACTGCCCAGAGACATAAGTTTGGGGCGGTATAAAAATATGTTAAATAAATAAATATTTCATGGTACATGCAAAGTGCACACCGCTTATGCCACAAGGAGTGACTAAGCAGCCTCCTAACAAGGATGCCTTGCAATATGTATGTATTTATTTATTTATTTCAATTTTTATGCCGCCCTTCCAAAATGCCTCAGGGCTGTTTACAATTAAAACAAAATGATAAAATCAGTTAACAATTAAAACAAAAATTATAAAACAGTATTAAAAAAATTAACAATTAAAACATCATAAAATAGCAATTAAACAATCACAACAATTACCACAAGATCATTGGCTTTTCCCATTAAGTCTTTTAATAATGGACCTATTAATCGATGCTTTATATCCTGCTAAATTGGGCACTTGAATAAGATATGGGCCATAGTTTCAACCACCTGACCACAAGGGCATGATCTTGTGGTAATGCACTTATTAGATGACAAGGATACATCAACTTCTGTTGTATTAGCCAAGTTCTGTTATGTGGCTTCTAGATTACAGATCTCAAAGGAAAAGAGTTTATATGGTTCTTGGGATGTTATATATATGTACCTATATGTGGATTTTAGTGACCAACTGGTGTTTTATCTAAAGTTTCAGTTTTTATGGACAGTTTGTTCTCTATTTCTTTCTTGTTAACTGTTTTGTAATTTTTGGTCAAAGACTGTAAATAAAAATTCATTCATTCAATCAATCACACAATTAAAAAACCCTGAAAACCAGGTTACACATTAAAACCAATTACAACTATTTAAAAACCCTGGAAGGCTCTCCTCAAGGCCAGTAAAGAATTCAAATTATGGATTTCTGCAGGGAATACATTCCACAGCCCAGGAGCAGCTACAGAGAAGGCCCGGCTCTGAGTTACCACCAGACGAACTGGTGGTAACTGGAGACGGACCTCCTCAGATGACCTTAACGTGCGGTGGGGATCATGCAGAAGAAGGCACTCTCTAAAATAACTCGGACCTAAGCCATTCAGGGTTTTAAAGGTAATGACCAGAACTTTGTATTTTGCCCGGAAACATATCGGCAGCCAGTGTAACTGTTTCAAAACAGGCTTAATATGGTCTCTCTGGGTTGCCCCAGAGACCAATCTGGCTGCTGCATTCTGAACTAACTGAAGTTTCCAAACTATGTACAAAGGCAGCCCCACGTAGAGCGCATTGCAATAGTCAAGCTGGGAGGTTACCAGCTGATGCACCACTGTTTTGAGGTCATCCTCTCCGAGGAATGGATGCAGCTGTCAAATCAGCCGAAGCTGACAGAAAGCACTCCTGGCCATGGCCTCCACCTGAGAGACCAGGGTGAGGCCTGGGTCCAGGAGTACTCCCAAGCTTCTCACCTGCTCCTTCCGGGGGAATGTAACCCCATCCAGCACAGGAAGATCTAATTCACCCCTCAGATTCTGAGCCCCCACAATGAGCACCTCCATCTTGCTTGGATTCAGCTTCAATCACCACCATGAGTGAGCCTGGCCTATAACGCAAAGGGCAAAAACAGCTTAGCTCCAAACAGCATCCTGCCTAGAGCTGATGCTGTCCTTAGCCAGCCTAAGGTCAGGTAACGCATCACCAGCCCCAAGGTCTTATGCATCACCAGCCCCAAGCCGTACAGCTTTTTTGCTGGTGATGTTTCAGCAGATTAGAAGAGCCCCTTGCTGAGCTAGACACATTCCTCTCATACTGATCCAACCGATTGTTGCCAGATGGCCAAAGTCAAGTTGAGTCCTCACATTTGGAATTGCTCGCATGCTTTTGGATCCCAAACACAATGAACTGGCTTACAATCAGCAGCACAGAACTTGGCAAGATAAGGGCAAGCTTTAATTGAAGTATAACCCTTATAACCCTTATAAGTGAAGAATTACCAATGTCCAATATGCTGCACTTCCATGCTGGACATACTCAGCTCAGCTGCTGCAGAAGCAGCACCAATCTGAAAGGAATAAAGGGAGAAATCCCCCAAGGATTTCAGCCATCAATTCAGTCAAGTCTTTTCAGACCATAGCCCCAAACTGATACTGGGTAAGCAGCGACCCATGAAGGTATGCGAAAAGACACCCACTCACTGGACCTCCCAACCCAAGATAGAATTCCAGATCTGATACAGGACAAATGGCTGAGCCAGTTACCCACTGAAGCATAAAATTATGCCCCCTACCTCTCAGATCCATTTTTGAAAAACAGATCAATCACGACCGCAAGATCTCTCTCCTGGTCAGTCACCCAGACCCCATCAGTGTATATGTGAAGTCTGCGAGGTGTGTGTGTGTGTGCCCCAAAATGCATCACTTTACACTTCCTTACCCTGAACTGCATTTGCCATTTTGTCACCCACTGCCCCAGTCTGGAGAAATTACTTTGGAGCTTCTCACAATTTGTTTTGGATATCACTACCCTGAATACTTTCGTGTCATCTGCAAATTTGGCCACCTCGTTGATTATCCCAACTTCTAGATCATTTAAGAACAAATTAAAGAGCACTGGTCCCAGTACAAATCCCTAGTAGACCCCACTTCTTTCTTCCCTCCATTGTGAAAACTGTCCATTCATTCCTACCCTCTGTTTCCTGTCCTTCAACCAGTTACTAATCCACAATTGAACCTGTCCCCTTATTCCATGACTGATAAGTTTACTCAAGAGCATTTGATGGGGAACTTTGTCAAAAGCTTTTTGGAAGTCCAACTTTACTGTGTCAGTATACTATGTCAAACAGATCACCTTTATCCATTTGCCTATTGACACTCTCAAAGAACGCCAAAAGGTTAGTAAGGTAAAACATGCCCTTGCAGAAGCCATGCTGGTTCTTCTTCAGCAAGGCCTGTTCTTCTATAAGTTTAACATCTTTTCCTTTCCATTGCTTTCCATCAATTTACCCAGCACAGAAGTTAAGGTAACCGGCTTGTAGTTTCCCGGATACCCCCTGAATGCCTTTCTGAAATTCAGAGTTATATTAGCTACTTTCCAGTCATCTGGTACAGAGCTTGATCGTAGAGACAAGTTACTTATTTTTGGAAGGAGATCAGCAATTTCATATCTGAGTTCCTTCAGAACTCTTGGGTGGATGGCATCTGGTCCTGGTGATTTGTTAATTTTTAGTTTTTCAAGACAGTTTAGAACATCCTTTCTTGTCACCTCAAATTGGCCCAGTTCTTCACCCTCCAAGTCAGTTCCAGAACAGGTATATGGATGGTATCCTCCACCATGAAGACAGATGCAAAGAATTCATTCACCTTTTCTGCAGTCTCATCTTCCTTAATCGTCTCTTTTATGCCCTCATCATCTAAGGATCCAACTGTCTCCCTGGCAGGTTTTCTGCTTCTGATATATTTGAAGAAGTTTTTGTTATTCCCCTTGACACTTCTAGCGATATGCTCCTCAAAGTCTCTTTTTGCATCCCTTATTGCCTCCCACAAGAGGCAGGTGAAAATGGGGGGCCTGCTCCTCAATCAACACCCCCCCAACTGCAGGCCCACTCTTCAATTGACTCCCCACCTGCAACTGCAAGGAAACAAGCCCCAAAGAGGTCCTTATCCATCCAGGTAGAGAGGCAGGAAGGCAAGGAGTGCTCCAGTCAAAACACCAGGCAAAAGTGGAACCACTGCTTGACAAACATGCACTGTTTGCCAGGCACTGCCATCCACGCTGCTGCTGCAACAGATGCTCTACAACTGAGCTAAGCCCAATTCCTAGGAGGAGCCACTGAGAGAAATCTGCTCGGTCACGTCTCCAACCCTGGACAGCCAGGCTTTGAGGATGAGAACAGCCAACCCTGCTCTGCCCCACCCACAGTGCACCCAGCAGCCAATCAGGTAAACCCCATTGCCTTGTGCCTTATTTGAACGAGGCTGGGGCAATCAAGCCGCACCCAGGACAAGCCTGGGTGAACAGCTAGATTATTCTCAGTTTATGTGGTGCTTTATGTCTGTGCAGCGGCCATTTGCAAGCTGGTGCCACACAGGGGCAGCTGGGATATGCCCCACTGGTGCGCTGGCATGGCAGCAATGGCAGTGATCGGAGGAGCAGATATCTACCTGCTCTACTCTGCTGTAAAGGGGTTGTGTCAGCCATTGAATTTAAAGGGAGGTGCCGGTGATTTGGACAGCTGAATCTCATTTTGGCAAATCCCTAATAGAGGTTTGGGACAAAGGGCGGAGCAAGGTTGGAGTGTGCTCTGGGATAAAAAGCATTTCCCTGCCCCACCGCCCAGCCCAACTTCTCCCCTGTGAGGAGGAGAGAAAAGAGCACGTTATCATACAGCCCACACCCCCTTCCCTCAAGGCCCAGGAACATTAGTCCCGCCCCCACCGTCAATTATAGTTATTTCCCTTTTGGGACCCACGACCTGGCCATTTCTATGGCCAGGCTTTATAGCATGCTGCTGAGGAGATTCATTTACCACCCCATACCCAAGGTTTTTAGGAAGCAGCTGAAAACAATTTTGTTTGAGCATGCTTTTTATGGAATCACTCAATCTGCTGTGTTTTTTTCTATGCTTCTTCTGCTGCATTTGCTGTTATTTCCTATGGTTTTGTTTAGTGTCCTTACGAACACTGAAATATGCAGAATTATTTCTCTTGTTTATCTGGGGAATCTCATGCAAAGCAGTGGAAAGGAATGATCAGGTCAGGGTGATCTGCACAGCTCTTTTCTCACCCTCTCAAAAAATGTTATTCCAGCAGCACAGTAGGACTCTTTCGAAGCTGCTCATTAAGCTACCAGGTTTTTTCCTATTCAGTTTTTAATTTTGAGTGTGGATATCAGTTTGTCTTGGTTTATCTTCTTTTCATTTAATCTAAAAGTGACTCCAGCCCCCCAGTAGCCTGCAGGAGAGAGAAGAGGAGGGACAACATCTGCTCCTAGGCAGACCCCAGGGTGAGGGACTGGGTGCATTCCTCTCCTTCTGCCCCCCTGTTTGTTATCTGCCCCCCAGGACTGGATGCTGTGCTGAGGTGAGGCTTTGCAGGACTGGGGCCCGGGGCGGTGGTGACTTGGCAGTTTCCTGGATTCCATCTGCCTAGAGCTGCCTGCTCAGGGCTATATAGGGTGCTCCAGTGGCGGCGGGGCTGCCCCTGAAGGGCAACAACAAAGGGGGTCACCCCTTTGGGGGAGCCAATTCAGGGGACAATGAGGTTGAGGATCAGGCTTCCTGGCCCAAGTACCCACATGTGTGTGTGTGGGGCATTTAATAGTTTGGCTTGGGTTTTTAGTTGAGACCTGGGTGATATTCTTTTATAATGTGTCTGGGTTCGGCTGGAGATGGGGAAACAGGGGCTGTATCCACTAATTATGGGGTGGCAATTCCGGTGGTAGGGAACAGAATAAGTAGCATTGGCAGGTCAGCGGGTCATTACAGGGGAAGGGAGATCAGAAATCTAAAAAATCTAAAAGTTGTTCCCCCTTCCGGCTGCCCTGTTAGTTCTCTAACCTTGGGGAACAGTGCCAACCACCTTCGGAACCTCACCTTGCTCCTTTGTAATGCCAGGTCGGTCCAGAACAAATCATCAACCATTCATGATTTGATTCTGGATTCAGGAGCTGATCTGGTTTGTATTACGGAGACCTGGTTGCGGGAGGCTGGTGGCCAAGTTTGGTCCCAGCTTCGTCCTTCCGGGTACTCTGTTGAGGAGTGGGTGAGGGACCGCAGGCAGGGAGATGGAGTGGCTGTGGTCTATAAGAACATCTCCCTTACCATGATCCCTGTTTAGGTTTCAGATCATATAGAATGTGTGTATTTTAGTCTGGGGACCAGGGATAGATTGGGACTTCTGTTGGTGTAGCGATTGCCCCGCTGCTCAACAGAGTCCCTAACTGAGCTGACGGAATTGGTCCCGGGCTTGGTGTTGGAGTCCCCCAGGCTTATGGTGATGGGGGACTTCAATGTTCATTTCGGGACCAATTTACTCAGGAGTTCATAGCGGCCATGACGACTATGGGCCTATCACAAGTGGTCTCAGGACCGATTCATATTGCCAGTCACAAGCTTGATTTCGTCTTTCACTCTGATCAGGATTGTATTCCGTGAGTGGGGACTCCTGAGATTTCCCCATTGTCATGGATGTACCACCATCTGGTTAAGGTTGGACTCACAATCACTTCCCACCTTCTCAGGGCTGAAGGGCCTATTAGGATGGTCCGCCCAAGAAGGTTATTGGATCCAAAAGGATTCCAAAAGGCCTTTGCGGGGATTTAGTGTTGGCTCTGCCTATTGATACCCTGGTGGAGAACTGGAACAGCAAACTCACCAGGGCAGTAGACATGATTGCTCTTAAGTGTCCTCTCTGACCCGCTGCAAAATTGGTCCCTTGGTATATGGAAGAACTACAGGGGCTGAAAAGGCAACGTAGACGACTGAAGCGCAAGTGGAGAAAGACTCAACTAGAATATGATAGGTTGCAATATAGAGTACATTTGAAGATCTATGCTCAGGCAATATGTGTGGCAAAGAAGAGATTCTTTTCTGCCTATATTGCATCCACAAGTTCATGTCCAGCAGAGTTGTTTAGGGTTGTGAGAGGGCTAGTATGTGCCCCTCCTCCTTTGAATCAGAATCTGGAACCATCGATTACCTGCTGTGACGTGTTTAATGAATTCTTTGTGGGGAAAATTTCTCATATTCAGGCCGACTTAGACTCAGTCTCCACAACTACTTCAGTGTCTGACATGGAAGTGTCCAGTGACTCCTCTTGTGTGGTTAGGTTGGTTCCATTCTTGTTTGTGACTCCTCATGGACAAGCTGCTTGGAGCGGTGTGGCCTACTACCTGTTCTCTTGACCCTTGCTCGACATGGCTTATAATTTCTAGCAGGGGGATTATTATAGGAGGCCTGATAGAGATCATAAATGCTTCTCTGAGGGAGGGCAGGATGCCTCCTTGTCTTGAGGCAATTATTAGACCACTTCTAAAGAAGCCTGCCTTCGATCCTTCAGAGTTGGGTAACTACAGGCCTGTCTCCAACCTTCCATGGTTGAGCAAGGTAATTGAAAGGGACATGGCTTCCCCACTCCAGACCATCTTGGAGGAAACCAATTATCTAGACCCATTTTAGACTGGCTTTTGGGTGGGCTATGAGGTGGAGACTGCCTTGGTCAGCCTGATGGATGATCTCCAATTGGGAATTGACAGAGGAAGTGTGACTCTGTTGGTCCTTTTGGACCTCTCAGTGGCTTTCAATACTATCGACCATAGTATCCTTCTGGAGTGTCTAAGGGGGTTGGGAGTGGGGGGGGCACTCCTTTCCGGTGGTTCCGCCCCTGCCTTTCAGGTGTCCCTTGCAGACTGTTGTTTTTCAAAATCTGAACTTTCATATGGTGTCCCTCAGGGCTCCGTATTGTCTCCCATGTTGTTTACATCGGTCTACATGAAATCGCTGGGAGAGATCATCAGGAAATTTGGTGCAGGGTGCTATCAGTATGCTGATCACACCCAAATCTATTTCTCCATGTCAACCTCATTGGGAGAATGCATAACCTTCCTAAATGCCTGCCTGGAGGCAGTGATGGGCTGGATGAGGGATAACAAACTGAGACTGAATCTGGATAAGACAGAGGTACTTATTGTGCGGGGTCAAAACTCAGGAGATGAGTTTGATCCTCCTGTTCTGTATGGGGTCACACTTCCCCGGAAGGAACATGTGCACAGTCTGAGGGTGCTTCTGGATCCGAGCCTCTCCTTGGTGTCCTAGGTTGAGGCGGTGGCCAAATGTGCCTTTTATCAGCTTTGGCTGATATGCCAGCTGCATCCGTTTCTTGAGATAAATGACCTCAGGACAGTGGTACATATGCTGGTTACCTCCAGACTGGATTAGTGTAATGTGCTCTATGTGGGGCTGCCTTTGTATGTAGTCTGGAAACTACAGCTGGTTCAGAATGCAGCAGCCAGGTTGGTCTCTGGGTCATCTCAGAGAGGCCATATTACTCCTGTATTGAAAGAGCTACACTGGATGCCAATAAGTTTCCAGGCAAAATACAAGGTGCTGGTTATAACCTATCAAGCCCTGAACGGCTTGGGCCCTGGGTATTTAAGAGAACATCTTCTTCGTCATGAACCACACCGCCTATTGAGATAATCAGGAAAGGTTTGTCTGCAGTTGCCACTGGCTCGTCTGGTGGCTACTCAGGGACGGGCCTTCTCCATTGCTGCCCTGATGCTTTGGAACGCGCGCCTTGATGAAATAAGAGCTTCCCCATCTCTGACAATTTTTGAAAAATCTTTAAAGACACATTTGTTCACCCAGGCTTTTAATTAAACACTGTTTTAATAGTTCACTTTAAAAAAATTTTTAAGGTTTTACATTGTTGTAATGTTTTAGCTTTTTGCTGTCATGTATTTTAACCAATGTTTTAATTTATTTGTTGTCATTTATCTGTTTTAACTAATGTTTTAACTTTTCTGTTTTTGTTGTGAACCACCTAGAAACGTAGGTCTTGGGCGTTATAAAAATATGTTAAATAAATAAATAAATAAATGTGTCTCTTTGGTTTTCTTTGTCTTATCCCTCAATTTTGCAAGTGTCTTGCCAGAAGGGTTCAGAGGTCAGTGTGTGTGTGTGTGTGTGTGTGTGTGTGTGTGTGTGTACATGCAGTCATGTCTTTCTAGTTTAAATCAATAGGCTTAAAAGTGTTTAATGTTGACTTGGTGGCACCCCAAATGTATGAAATAGGCCTCACACAGCTACTATTTAGAAATCACCATTAGTTATTCTGCTTAGTAAGCCAATTGCATCTATTCTATTGATCAGTGTTATTCTTCTATCTCCCTCATATTGTTTCAAATGACAGTAAGATTTGCAGTTGTTTTCTCCTACAAGCTTGCCTGATGTATACTATAGATTTCAGTATTATATGATTCCTTAACCCATTTATCTCTTACAGGGATTCTAATGCAGTTGCATTACAACTTGATCTTCCTGTCTTGGGGAAGATACTCCCATCTACAGAATAACAATTTTCTCTGTGCAACCACCCACTTTTATTGCTAAATACTAGGGCTATGTGAAGCAGACCCATATGATTCAGGAATCACCTCAGCACTTTTGAGGAGACCCTACTTGACTTAGAAGCTTTGAAGGGGAGATACTGCTTTATTTCAGGTCAAACCATTTGACCTTATGAAGCCTCACTTCAGTGCTTCAGTCCCTTCCCATATCTCTCACCCCTAAAAATGCTTATAGGACCAGGCAGGGTGCAGTAGGTGGGATGTTAGTGTCTTGCCAGAAGAGCTCAGTCCCAATGGTGAGGGAGCAAGCATTATTTTCTGCAGTATTTAAAATGACCCGCCACCACCGTTTACCTTCTCTGGAGTCCTGGAAATGGCATGTATGCTCCTGGGAGTTGTAATCTTTTCTGAGGCTGTGGCCATCGCTACAGCTTCAGAAAAGAGTGACTACATTTCCCAGAAGCAGCAGCACCATTCCCAAGACTCCCGGGAAATAAAAGGGGCATTTAAAATGAAAACAGCAGAAGTTGCTGCCTGTTCCATTGCAGCTGAAAGCAAAGATATAGAAAAGTTGCCTGTCTTCTGTCCACAAGTGGTCCTGAAAGTATATGATATAATATAATTCAAATGTAGATTTAATGTGGGTTACCAACATTGAATGATTGTGTGGACCCATGCCAAAGTGGGAATCTTGGGTCATAAACCACCTTGCCATGGGTTCACACAATCACTTCAGTATTGGTAACTCACATTAAACCTAGATTCAAATGACTTTGTGAACAAGGACAGTTTGGGAGCCATTATCTCTCAAAGGCAGATTCATAGCTACTATAATCCAATCCAAGGCCATCAAAGGCTGCAATAAATATCACTGTATAAAGCAAATTGTCAGACATCCTCCAAAATACTCAGGATCTATCAACTCTAATTCTGTCTTCTGTGAACAGACTACTAGAGACAGCATGCTTGGTCCGCAACATTTACACCTTTTGAAAATCTATCAGCTGTGGTAGATGGCCCTAATGGGGAAGTGTGACCCACAGAACATGACTGCTGAGACAGCTTTATATTTGTTAATTCATGGTGTCAATAGAAGTGGCTTTCGTACTTTTTTCTTTCTTCTCTTTCCAATTAGACATTAGCCACAAAAGACAGATCAAACATTACATCAGCATGAACTGAATAGATCATCTTGGCAAGTGTGCACCACATATGTCTATATTCTCTCAAATCCAGAAACGATGGGGAGAAGAGAAAGTCCAAAACATTTATCTGCTTTTCTTCTGCATCCAAAAATCGTGACTACATTTTTTAATATGGAACATCGTGAATTCCAGCTTGCTGATACATTTGCTGCTCACAGTTAGTTCCCTGTCTCTACATATTAACACAAATCCTTCCCATCTGCTAGATAGAAAAAAATATTTGATAACATAGGGAAGGTGGGCTGTGTGAGTCAAAAATAATAATTCAGCATGTTGTTGTGTTGGTTTCTTAAAATACAACCAATAGATTTTATTAGGCCAACTCATTTATGGAAAGGTGGGGTGGGGAGAACATGTCTTCAAGTTCACATAGCTGTTCTTCTACTGAGATAGAATGATCATGATAGTGATGACACCAATGTTGGGGAATGTGGGGGCACTCATGATTGTGAACATAAGGAGTTCGCACTTATCCTGCCTTATTTTATAAGCCACTTCCAAATGCCACTAATATCTGGGCCTGGTTCATAAAAAAGTTGCCCTATCATCAGTGTCAAATTATAGAGGAGAAACAAGAAGGGGCATCTACTTTTATGACATCTCCTTCAGCTATGGTTTTTAGGGGCAAGTCTCTAGTTTGGCTAAAACTAGAGGAATCTGAAATGAAATCTAAAAGGGTGAAATGAAATCTGTTCCCCATAGTTTGAGCTCTGAACCACTGTAGCTGCCCTCCCTACTCTCCAATTACTGGCTGTGACTACAGGGAGGTTTCTCTATGAGGCCTGTGTTCATCTTTGGCATCTGGAATGCTGAAACAGGATCATCCCAGGTACCAGGGACCTTAGGAAATGTAGATTCCAGGATACCTTGAAGTGCATACTTGGGTGTCTTGGAAAATTGCATTTCCTAGGATCCCTGGTGCCCAGAACACTGTCAGTCACCTCAGGTTTCCAGATGCCAGGAAGGAATGAAGGCTTCACAAAGGGCCTCCTGCAAAACTTCTCTCTCTGTTCTCATCAGAAAGACTGCAGATAAGTTGCTTCATTTGGGGAAAGGGAACAGGGGGATAGTTCAGGAACTCATGAGTTGAAGCTGGGGAAAGGATTGGGTTAGGATAAATATTTGGACCCCATTGAGCCACTCTAAAAGTCATATGAAGGACAACTGGTCTGAATTTCTGAATAGGTTCAGAAAAGTGTGAGTTATTTTCCGGTTCTTTGGAAAATAATACACATTAGGTAACTGCTGTCTGCTGACTGTAATAGAGTTCATTCATTCAATACACATTAGCCTGTTCTGAATTTGTCATTCTGAAGGTGAACCAAGCTTATTTAATGAGATACCAGGCAACAGAAGGCAAGGTAAGCCGGAAAATATAGAGAGATGGATCTAGGAACCAGGCTTGCAGTGCCACATGAGCCTGTTCTGGATGTATGTCCTGTATATCCACGTTTGGCATTCCAAGCATATGGAGCTCCAAACACCATATACAGGGTCCTTGGAGGTCTCTGATCCAAGCACTGATCAGCCTCAGCCTTCAGCTTCCCTGTTTCTAAAACATGTACCTTTGGACCATACCCTGTTCAAAATAATCATCATGATATCTATGCAGTCCTACTCTTGAAGAAAATGGATGCCGTGGCACTTAAAACATTCCTCTGGCAAGAATATGTTCAGTGCCTCTAAATCTCTACAAAGCTAAGAGAAGACTGGTCAGTTTCACACTTCAGGGTCTGCAGCTCACTCAGCAGCCATGATACTAGTGAAAATTCACGGGAAGCTGAACCCAGGCAGTAGGAGATGCAATTTAGTTGGACGGGATATGTAAGGATGAGCACAGATCAGCGCCAACATGGTGGAAAGTTCTGTGAGTCTTAGCAGCCATGATGCTGGTTATCTGTGTCCATACTACTAGTAGTATTAATATGACAACAGCCACTCTTTATATCCTGCTTTTCAACAAAGGTTCTGGGTTGTTAACACAGAAAAACAAACAAATTAAGATGTTTCCCCCATCCCCAAAGGGTTAGCAATAATGAAGAAGAAGAAGAAGAAGAAGAAGAAGAAGAAGAAGAAGAAGAAGAAGAAGAAGAAGAAGAAGAAGAAGAAGAAGAAGAAGAAGAAGAAGAAGAAGAAGATAGACACCAGCAACAACCACTGAAGGGATGCTGTGCAAGGAATAAACTTAAAATTTTCAGGTCTTTTGCTTTTGAGTGTTAAAAACCTAAGATGTATAGGGAAAGTCCTATCATTTTGCTCCAGTAAAAAAACCAAAAAGATATTTTTGTACCAAATAGTTTATTTTAGCATTAGAGACAGATAGAGAAACACTCAAATAGCTTGAGCTGCATTTCTTCATAAGCAGTGATTCTTAACAAATTGAAGTGCAACAGTGACCCCTAGTGGAATAAAGCTCTTTTTTGTACCTTTATTACCTTCTCTCCCTCTAAAACACCATGGATTTCTCAATATATCACACACACACACACACACACGTATCACCCCAATAAACTCTTGATGCTTAGTTACAAATACACTATTGAGGGAATGTGTGTGTGTGTGTGTGTGTGTGCAGAAGGGCATAATTGTGCAACTGCATAATAATTTAGTTCCTCTCTTCTAGGGTTTTTGCCCAGGGGTAAGAATTTCCAGTTGATAGTGATGGAATGAGATAAGTTTGTAACTTGGATGAGATAAGTAGTAACTACTTGTTGAAAGCCACACTACGGGCACATAAAACTTCATATACCCTGTGACTATGTAGTAGGGGTGTGCAATTCGGATTTTCGGGTGATTCGGCTCGGACCCGAGCCGAATCACCCCCGTTCTGTTTTGTGCCCGAATCTGGGTCACCCGAATCACCCTTGATTCGGTTCGGATTCGGATTTAATCCGAATCCGAATCGATTCGGGGGGGTAAAAAGGGGCCCAGGGGCAAAATTTTGGGGTGGGGCGGTAGTGCCCAATGGGTAGAGTCTACCACCCCAATTTCAGGGGGATTGGGCAAAGTCCTGATTTTTTGTGAATTTTTAAAGTTTTAGTGACTTTGGGGCAGTTCGGGGGCATAGCATGGGATTTGGGCAAAAGGAGTGGGGTGGGGTGGTAGTGCCTAATGGGTTCAGGCTACCACCCCAATTTCAGGGGGATTGGGCAAAGGGCTGATTTTTGGTAAATTTCTGAAAATTTCATGTCTTTGGGGCAGATTGGGGCATATTGGGGCAGAAAGTGGGGGCTGGGGCAGAATAGTGGGGTGGGGTGGTAGTGCCTCATGGGTGCAGGCTACCACCCCAATTTCAGGGGGTTTGGACAAAGGGGTGATTTTTTGAGAATTTATGAAGTTTTGGTGACTTTGGGGCAGTTTGGGGGCAGAAAGTGGATCTGCCCCAAAATAGTGGGGTGGGGTGGTAGTGCCTAATGGGTGGAGGCTACCACACCAATTTCAGGGGGATTGGGCAGAGGGCTGATTTTTTGAGAATTTTTGAAGTTTGGGTGTCTTTGGGGCAGATTGGGGGCAGAAAGTGGAGCTGCCCCAAAGGAGTGGGGTGGGCTGGTAGATAGTGCCTGATGGCTGGAGGCTACCACCCATCCCCAATTTAAGAGTGATTGGGCAGAGGGGTGAATTATGGTGAATTTATTTGTATGAGGTTTGTCTTCATAAGGTGAAGTGTGCTAAATTGATTACTTCCTCATATTATTCATAGTAAAGGAAAGTGTGAAAAAGTGAAAGTGGGGTCATGAGAGTTGTTTAATTGAAAAAAATCTCATTTGCTATGATAGAATGAGAATTCACACTTCAGAAAAAACTTCTGAGGTGTGAATTCTCATTCTATCATAGCAGATGAGATTTTTTTCAATTAAACAACTCTCATGACCCCACTTTCACTTTTTCACACTTTCCTTTACTATGAATAATATGAGGAAGTAATCAATTTAGCACACTTCACCTTATGAAGACAAACCTCATACAAATAAATTCACCATAATTCACCCCTCTGCCCAATCACTCTTAAATTGGGGATGGGTGGTAGCCTCCAGCCATCAGGCACTATCTACCAGCCCACCCCACTCCTTTGGGGCAGATCCACTTTCTGCCCCCAATCTGCCCCAAAGACACCCAAACTTCAAAAATTCTCAAAAAATCAGCCCTCTGCCCAATCCCCCTGAAATTGGTGTGGTAGCCTCCACCCATGAGGCACTACCACCCCACCCCACTATTTTGGGGCAGATCCACTTTCTGCCCCCAAACTGCCCCAAAGTCACCAAAACTTCAAAAATTCTCAAAAAATCACCCCTTTGTCCAAACCCCCTGAAATTGGGGTGGTAGCCTGCACCCATGAGGCACTACCACCCCACCCCACTATTCTGCCCCAGCCCCCACTTTCTGCCCCAATATGCCCCAATCTGCCCCAAAGACATGAAATTTTCAGAAATTTACCAAAAATCAGCCCTGTGCCCAATCCCCCTGAAATTGGGGTGGTAGCCTGCACCCATTAGGCACTACCATCCCACCCCACTCCTTTTGCCCAAATCCCATGCTATGCCCCCGAACTGCCCCAAAGTCACTAAAACTTTAAAAAATCGCCAAAAATCAACCATGAACCGAATCACCCGAATTTTTTGTGCCCGAAATTCGGGTGATTCGGCTCGTGCCCGAAAAAATTCAGGGGGCATCGGGGGTGATTCGGTTCGGCCCCGAATCACCCGAAATTGTTCGTTTCGGGCACAGATCGTTCTGTGCCCGAAATTTTTTGCACATCCCTACTATGTAGCACATTTTATATAGGGCAATACTCTGTAGGCACACACAGGGGTATAGATCCCTTCCCAAGCATTTGTGGAGCTTCCCTTCATTTTACTGAACTTCCCCCTACCAAATTGAATAATCCATACCTCTCCCCCAAATGTCTTTCCTCCCCCACAAAAAGGGGGGGGGGAGTAGGCAGTTGCTCTACAAACTTTCCCTCTTTCTGCATTCCTAGGTACACAAAGATTCCCTATTGGTATGTGAAGCATTTTACCAACCATAGAAATGACTGATCCGCCCCCCCCCCCCCCCGCCGACATTCATTGGAGTTGCTGGATAGGTCCCCCAATCTATCATGCAGAACATGCAGAAAAACTCATAAGATCTGCATGTGGCTTTCAACTGCTATAAATTCCGCACATCATGGATTCCAACACAACTGCACTCTAGTGATGGGTCTGGTTTAATTGTAACTCTCCTTCTGTGGCTCCAAAATTACTGCTAATGAAAAGCTTTAGGTGACTTTTTGGTCTAACATTGTAAACCCTTGTTAGTCCAAGTATGGGCATTGTCTCGATTACTTCTAAATCTTATAGTGGGAACAATGTTGAATCCAAATCTCACAGGAAAGCATTCTCTTCAGAACAGTGGAGGAGCACTTTGAATTAGGTTTGACTAGTGTTTGCATTTTACTGGTGCTGCTGTACTATCTTCAGACATTTAATTTGTAATTGTGTTAACAGTAGGGTTCTGCTGTCTAATCTAACTACTAACAGGGACCTTTATTGTAATGAATTTCGTTCTGCATTAGGTATAGAAACCAATTCCATTTACTCTTTCCATAAACTGGTGAGCCAGTAGTCAGCTACAATTTACAATAGCAGTCCTATGCATAATGGAAATTTTAAGGAGAACTACTTTTTTTATCTTCCATGCCTTATAGTGAATCATATACTGAAACCTGCTTTGTAAAATCTAATCTATATTGGTGAATTATTGCATGTGTACAATAATTGTAGTATCTTTCCAATGTTTATAGTTACCAGGAAAAAAAAAAGCCTCCTAACATCATAAGAAAGTCAGGAAACAAAATATATCAAACTGCTCTTTAATGTAAATGAAACTTACTTTTTATAACAACTATGGTATCTATAGTGTGGTTCCCATGAGAATGTTCCCTGGGCCTGCAATACCTGATTTCAACTATATGAATTGTTAGGATAGCCTTGAAAAATCATTATGGCTGCACACATCCTACTGTGCTTCCTTATTCCAGATTATTTCATCTGGAATCACCACCATCTGATTCAAAACACATAGGCTTAGATACAGAATTATGCAAGCAGGAGCAGAAGGCTACAGTGGTGAAGAGAGGGCTGAAAATCCCCATTGTGTACGAGCTGTTCTGCTTATGACACTCTGGATCAAGCCATCATACCTGCATAAAACCACAAGTCCCAAATGCACTGTGGGTCAAACGGGACACACTGTGGGTCAAACTAAACACATTATTATAATTCTTCCCACTCCCCCAGCCCCAAGGTTCAATAGAAACTGCAGGGTGGGAGCTGAAAAGGATTGTGGTGAATGGGATAACTTTCTGTGGGATGGCTTTCTATGGGATGTGTTTACTTTTTCTTTCTGTGCCATGGTTCATGATAAACTTCACAGACATACTCCAAAGCTGCTATTAGCCCCAGAAGGGAAGCTTCCACAGGAAATCATAAACAATAACATCTCTATGGCATATAATGAAAATATCTACCCACCAATAGCCCATATTTTAATGCACATCCCCGTCACTGGTAGACAGATATCCTTAGTGCTGATCCAAGATATTTCACTGCTTGAAGGGGAGCATCAAATGGCGCCCCTGTGCTTTCATTCCATTCCATTTTATTTCTATTAAAATGTCTCACAACCTTACTTGTTTGCTTCCTTAAGTCTCCTGCCTTTCCTTGTTTTCTATTAGACGTCTTCACCTTCTTTTATATCTGTTTAGGAGAGTCAATGTGCAAATAATCTTCTTATCATTCCGAATATTTTATATATTACTTTTCAAAAAACAAAAACAAACCTCAAATTGTTTGTGGAGCAAAAGAGAAGAAAAGATGGTTCTCTGTCCCAAAGGAGCATGCAATAAGAAAAGAAAGAAAAGAAACCCATGGGAAGAACCAGCCAAAGCCACTGGGAGGGATGCTATGCTGGGATAAATGGGACAGTTGCCATCTCCCTGCTAAATCTAAGGTGCTGCTTTGCCCAGTTAGCAGGAGTAAATTAAGAGATATGAAGCGTCCTTATACTGAATCAGACAGCTGGTCCACCTAAAACTGTAACTGACTCATTGTAACTGACTCATAAGCCGCCTTCATACATAATGCCACACCATGGATTGACAAACCTGAGGTTAATCCTTGAACCCATGAATCGTCCCACAGATGATCTTCCAACCAGGGTTGGGCAACCTTTGGTTTCAGGGCACAGGAGCCTTTCCTTCTCCCTGTTCCGCTGATGCACCCCAGCTAGCTCCATAGCGCTCACATCACCAGGCTGCGGGCAAGGCATCAGCATGTCAGCAGGGCAGCAGCCATTGGCCATGATCTTCAAGGGGGTGTTTCCAGAGTGATCATGCCTTTTTGGCATCGACCAACTGTCCTCGGCAGGGAAAGGACATTTAAACCCTACTTGTAGTGTAGATGTGGTATCCTATCCTGCTTTTTCTGCAGATTGCCAAAGGGGGAGACAATGGAAATGGGGTATTCACCAATGTAGCTTTTCCTTTTGACATGCTGTGAAGCTTGTCCCGGTTGCTGGGCAATGGCTGGAGGAATGCGGAGATGGCAGGGGGTGGGGCAAGTGCTCCAAGAGATGGCCAGCGAGAAACACAGCCGGCATACAGCTGGTGCGTTTCGGGGCTGGTCTCGGCCACCCTCTCTATGGTTTTGGCAGCAGCCACAGCACAAAATGCAAGTTACGGCGGCAGCACAATTTGTATGGCATGATACCACCTTCAAACCTCAGGTCTGAGCAGCAAAACTCACTACCAAACAAAGGTTCAGATCAAAGTTTCAGCTCAAAAACTTTGGGTCACTTTTGTGACAAAACCATAGTTTTACGCATCCAGATGGTCACGAAATGGAACCTCTGGCTCCCTTGCCTCCAGTTGGGCATTATGTGCAAAAGCAGCCATAATTTCAGACAGCAAGGCTATTCAAACACACGAGCAAAATCGGGCTAAGAGAGGCAAGCCAGGTTTTGCACATGTATGTGAATCATTGAGATCAGGCCCGATTCCAGCAGCAAAACCCACCTTGTATTTTCAAAGGACAGTACAAGCAACGAAACGTATATAGCCACCCAGTTTTAAATGAGGAAGCCAGACTGCAAGATAGACATTTTGAATACTCTGCAGACCAGGAAAACACATATATTTCCAAAAGTCATTTGCAACAGAAATACTGCTGTTTTCCTGCTCGTATCAGCTGCGGCTGCTTGTGTGTCTCAGTGTCTTTCCGAGTCCTATTTGTAGATGCCAGGGCTTGAACTTAAAGCCTTCTGCATGCAAAGTATATGTTTTACTACTGAGATATAGCCCCTCCCTGCTTCTGGAATTCCAACGGAGTCCTAAGCTACAAAGTCCTTGAAATAATATCCTTAATGGATATTATTATTCATTAGTTTCTAGAACTACATGAAAAAAAAATACGACATGTCTCGCAGTTGTAGCTATCTCTTTGTAAACGGTTTTTTGCCTGCTTAGTTGATGTATTTTCTTCATTGTGTTTTTTACATTTTCAAATATAATGAAATGTTTCTTTTTAAGCATAACACTAGCAATGGTATTATACACTATTTAATGGTTTCCCAGCATGCTGAGGAAGTTTCCAATCATTCCATGTATATTATGAACATCAGCAGGTATATAAAGTTTACATTAAAATGTAATATACAGTCCAGCTGTGATTCCGTCGTAAATGGACTGCTAGCATCTCCATTAGCAACTCAATTAAAATGTACATTTCCTGACCTTTGTCAGTGAAAGCAATATGCCCAGTGCTCATTAAACATGGAGGAAAGGAGCTGTGGTTGTTTCAATTAGAAGACAACTGAAAGCCTATTCAGCAGCTGAGTTTTTGAGATTCCACTTCAACTTTCTGACTTGTCCAGTTTTTCATATGCCTTTATTTTTAGAAGAGCCTGTAACTGCGCATAGAGATAATAGAATGCTGAAGAAGTAAGAATAGGTTGTACCACTCAAGACTACAGGTGGGAAATATCACTTTTGAATGCTATCACAAGTAAGGAACTCCCTGAATATAAAAAGCTAGCACATCAAGGAGAAGGATTTCTGCTGTCTTGGTTTTCTGTTTGCAGGGCATTTGAACATCACACTGAGTATCACATTCAAAAATGTGATACTCTACCTGCAGCCTGAAATGATACAGCCCCATTCTACCACCTCATTTTGCTGTATGTGTGGTCCAGGTCTTAGAAGGTCAGGTCTTAGAGGGTATGAATCTGACAGATCTCTTGGTAATACTTGTTGACATATTATGCAAGGATACATCAGCCCAGTAACATTGCAGTCATGCAAGATGCACAATTGTGAAAACTGCACAAATGCAAAAATTGCACAAATGATGTTACACAAGAGTGAGTCTATTATTTCCAATGGTGAGTGTCCAAGTGTGTAGTTGTGCAACATGCATGCATGCAATGTTACTGGGCAGACGTACCCTTGCATGGTATGTCAGCCACTTTCTCCAAAACTGTGTAAGACTCTTTCCGTTGTGCTGTCTACCATGTTGTCAGCAACTTTGTCTTGTTAACTTTGCATTGTTTACTTTGTTGTAAACCACCCAGAGACGTAAATTTTGGTCAGTATAAAAATGTGTTAAACAAACAAACAAACAAATAAATAATAAACCACTACACTATCAGGTAACTGCCTGAGGTGCAGCGTATCAAAACCAAGCTAATGCCATGTTACAAAATATGGCAACTTGCATCAAGGGAAGGAATATTATGGTTAGGTGGCATGATGAAAGGCCTGGGCAATTAACAAGTATTTGCCTAGCCCTGAAAGACATCAGGTTTGGCACCTGATGTGATGAAATGGTGCATGACTACTTTTATGCAAATGAGCTTAGAACTTTCAGAGCTGTCAATCATAAGAGGCAGTTAGAGAGTGACAGAAATTGGAAGTGGAGTTCAGTTAGAATGGGGGTCTGGGTACGAACAGTCTCAAAGAGGAGTTCTGAGACTCAAAGAATAAGACAGTCAAAAAAGAAATAAAGGAGGCAGTTATTAGAACAGTCTGTAATACAGACTGGGTTGTGAAGTAACTGGGTGAACAGCTCTTCTGGTCATCACTCTGAATGCTGTGCCACCTAGCGGTCACTGCCCAGGGCTCAGCCTTGACAGCCTCCACCACAGTCCTAGTCTAGATTTCAGATAGCACCCTTTCAGCTGCTATTTCCCCCATGAAAAAGACTGGCATTGGCACCCATGAGAATTGGAGAGGAGAGCTGGTCTTGTGGTAGCAAGCATGACTTGTCCCCTTAGCTAAGCAGGGTCCACCCTGGTTGCATATGAATGGGAGACTTGGTGTGTGAGCACTGTAAGATATTCCTCTCAGGGGATGGAGCCACTCTGGGAAGAGCAGAAGGTTCCAAGTTCCCTCCCTGGCTTCTCCAAGATAGGGCTGAGAGAGATTGCTGCCTGCAACCTTGGAGAAGCCGCTGCCAATCTGTGTAGACAATACTGAGCTCGATGGACCAGTGGTCTGAGTCAGTATATGGCAGCTTCTTATGTTCCTGTGTAACTGCTTTCCTTGGACAAATGCTAGAGGAGCCCAGTCTGGATCAGGACCATGAGAGAGGCAGATGTTTAAATTTCCTGCCTCCCCATGCCACAATCCCAATCCAGATTGCTCCCTCTGTGGCTGCTATTTATGCTGTTAACGAAGAAGCATGGAAGCACAAATCACACTTTTCTTGTGTGTACTTAGGAACATAGGACGCTGCCATATACTGAGTAGGGGTGTGCATTTTGGAATTTTCTTGTTTTGATTTGTATCCAAATCGAAACATCCCCTTTTTGTTTTGTACCCAAATTTTCTGAATCCGAATCAGCCCTGTTTTGTTTTGTAGCCAAATTTTCCGAATCTGAATCGATTTGGATTTTTAAAAAGGGTCTCAGGGCAAAAAGAGTGGGTGGTGGTGGTAGTGTCCAATGGGTAGAAGCTACCACCCAAATTTCAAAGGAATTAGGCAAAGGGCTGATTTTTTGTGTGAAATTTTTTTAAGTTTACATATCTTTAAGAATTTTCCCATAGGGAATAATGGGGATTCCAGCAAATGTATCACTTCAAATCAAGGGGAAAGGGATGGCCCAGAGCAGAGTGTGGTGGGTGGTAGTGCCCAATGGGGGCAAGGAAACTTCCAGAATTATTTCAAAGGAATTGGGCAAAGGGCTGATCTTTTGTGATTTGTTGAAGTTTACGTGTCTTTAAGATTTCTCTCATGGGGAATAATTGAGGTTTCAGCAGCCCCATATTTCCACTTAGGGGGGCTGGGGTTGCCCAGAGCGAGGGGTTGTGTAGTGCACATAAGGTGCCAACCACCCCCACACCCACAAGCCTGTGGGGTACTGGGTTTTGTTGTTTCTGAGGTGTTCATTGTAGATTCTCTGGTAGCATATGAGATTTTCAGTGAAAAACAAGAATCCACTCTCATATGCTACCAGAGAATCTACACTCAGAACACCACAGAAACAGCAGAACCCAGCACCCCATGGGTTAGCAACCCTTCCCCTGGCCAATGTGGGGTCAGTAAAGAGTGGCAAGAAGCAAAAGAGCCAATGGGTAACAAGGAGGGAATTGTCAGCAGGTCAGCCCATGATTTAGGTCACTGATCAGAAGGCTGGAAGGGTGGGAAATTCAAAGAGATGTCAAACACAAAATGGAGACTGACTCAGAGATCACCACAAAATGGAGGTCCGAAACAACAAAATGTTTTGTAGCCGAAACAGGGACGTTTTGTTTTGTATACAAAACTTTTGGATCTGGAAAATGGGTGTTTTGTTTTGTCTACAAAACACCCGAAACAGGCTGTTTTGGGTACAAAGCGTTTTGTATCCAAAATGTTTCGCACATTCCTAATACTGAGTCAGACTCATGGAGAGGGCAGCATTCCGGCAGACTCATGTATGGGAGTTGGTTCTTAATTTGCCGTCATGGACAGGCTATAACCATGCTGCATATACTGAATGCATCCAGAAGGCAGTGCATGCAGGTGTTGGGTTCTTTAAATAGCAGACATATAATTAAAACAGTTGTAGACATCATCATCATTTATTATTTCTAGAAGTGCCAAAAATATAGGAGGCTGCATAGGAATCAAATGCACCAGTAGGCTAACCATTTAGCTCGGCTTGCGTGGTGACTTGTACTCTTTTTAAGGCCCTGAAGACACAAGTCTGCAGTTTGCTGTGGATTAATTGACTGTGAAATTACAGTTTAAACAGCAAAACCTCTTTAATGTATTAGGACTGTGAAAAAGTAGCCAAATAAATAGAATTTCCTTGCTTTGAAAACAGAAAGAGGTGTTCAACTTCCATTCTAAATTTGGATTTAACAGTTTCAGACTAACAAACCTGCAAGTCAAGTCTGAGGTATCCAACCCTGGTGTAAACTGCTTCTGTTATGAACAACTTTCAAATAACCAAAATAGCTTATATCATTTATATGAACTATATCATCAAATGATTTTCTTTCAAACTGGCTACTAGACTGGCTCGTTTCAGTTCAAAAGTGGAAAGGATGTAATTATCTTTAAAAGTGCAGCAACTACTTAAGCAGAGCCATGACCATTCACTAATTTCTTCTGACTGTTTTCATTTTAGCATTCATTGCAGTGGAAAAGAAAAACGATTAATGTGACTGTGCTTTGGAGGATCTATTTGAATGTGTATTTCAAATACTCGGATGTTTAAAAAGGTATTTATTTATGATTGTATGCCCCCACATTCAAGAGAGCTAACAATTCACATAGCAAAAATAATTGCCATTACAAAAAAATGACAGTAAAAATTCTATTCCTAAAAAAGAAAACCATGCACAGTATGGCAACAGAATCAACTAGCATAAGATGGCATATTATGCCCATAGCTGGTTTTTTTTTTTTTTAAGGATAAAGGCCTATACATTATCAGAGTAATGCAAGGAGTTCTGAGCCACACACACTACTGTGGGTTCCCAAGGAATCACTGGCAGTCCAGTGGCTGTTGCTGTTATCTTATTTTATGTTGCTTTTTTAGATTGTGAGCATTGGGGACATGGTCATTAGGGTGTCATTTGGGACCTGAGCCTCATGCCCCCCCCATAACAGTTCTATCTATCTATCTATCTATCTATCTATCTATCTATCTATCTATCTATCTATCTAACACATTTGTATACTGCCCAAAATGCAAGTCTCTGGGCGGTTTACAACAAAACAATAAAAAACATCGATAAAAAGATTAAAACATTTCAACAGTTAAAATTTAAAACATTAAGACTATTAAAAGCACAATTAAAACAATATCTAATTAAAAGCCTGGGTGAACAAATGTGTCTTGACTGCCTTTTTAAAAGTTGTAAGAGATGGGGAGGTTCTTATTTCAGCAGTAAGCATGCTCCAAAGCCTCGAGGCAGCAAAGGTGAACGCCCGTCCCTAGGTAGCCACCAGACAAGCTGGTGGCAACCGCAGCCGAACCTCTCCAGATGATATCAATGGGTGGTGTGGTTCATAGCACCGGTTGCATAAATGTTCCAACAGATCACTATTTATCTAGTTAAACCAGCACCTCTATGCATATCAGTCTTCCCTGCAGGTATCAACTCCACCTTGCATAGAATCCAATACATTTGCTCACTTTCACAAACATATATGGCTTAGACACAAGTTCAGTATAGAGACAACTTTTCCTGGGTGCTTAAGAAAAAAGTGTGGTTTTATGTGTCAACAGTTTTTTGAATATGACCATTCCTCTATGTTCTAGACTACACAATATGCTTTACTGGTCAAGTACTGAAATAAAATCTACCTACCTACCATATGCCAAAGCTCATGTAGATATTATGCAACATTGTTCATGAGCAATGTCTTCTCAGCTAGCCCTAAAGAACATTTGCTTCCCCCCCCCCACAAGCTGTCCTTGAGAACATTCAAAAACTTATTGAAAATAAAAAGGAGGTAACAGAAATAGGGAGGGCTTGTTAGACCTTTATCAGCCTCTCCTTAACTGGATATGACACTGCATTTTCTGTTGGAAATGATGCGATTTGTGATTTCCTTTGCCTTCATTTCAGTTCTGGATAAAGAGGAAACTACAAATCCCTTGCTCAAACCAGACCGGCCTCCAAAAAAGGCAGCTGGTCTGAGTTCGAACCGAACCAGGCCTGGTCTGTGATGGATTGGTTAAAATCCATTTGACAGTTAGAGGGGCTATGCTTGTAAAGGGGATTGTGGATTCACATTTACACGCAAAGGGGAATCTTGCTTTCTAAAGGCTTCTAAGGGTGGCTGGGGAGTGGGGCAGGGAAAGAGGGCACCTTACCGGCAGGACCATTCTTGGCTGCTCTAAGCCCCAGCAACCTGGCCCCCAGCAGAGCAGCCCATGCAGCAGTGGTGCAGATCCGGCTGTTTCAGTTCAAATTTGGTCTGAATTTGAACTGAGCTGCTAGAAACAGTTCTGTGCACACCTCTACTCAAGATAAGCCCTTCTTTACAGCCTGGTGGCCATGTAGCAAATGTTGCAATATGTGATTGTTTAGCATAGCGCCAAGAGGAAGCTGCCCACTCCAGTTACAAGGAAGGAAGGAAGGTTCCAAGAAGAAGCTTCCAAGAGAAAGCTGCCCACTCCAGTGCAGAGCCTTATTGTTGGAGTTAGTCAAGAACAAGCATGGAGATTGTAGTGCAGTAAAAAGTAAATCTATATATTTAATTCTCATGGGACATGCGTGCTCAGGATTTGGCGGCGGAACTCTCACGACACACTGCAAAAGTTCCGAAGTGAGGACTGAGGAGGAGAGGGGGAAGAAAGTGCCGGCGGTGGATGGCCAGTTGGCCGGCAGGCGGAGGAGCGGGGAGAGAAAAGTGGTGGTGGGCAGCGGGTGTGGGGGAGAGAAAGGCAGTGGGGGGAGGTGGAGGGGCGGGGAGAAAAGCCACGGCAGCAGGCGGACAGGAGGGAGAAAAAACGGCGGCGGGGGGGGCCTTCTTGGCCACCCAATGCGGCTCTGTGTGTGGGGAGGAACGGGAGGGAAGGAAGGCTGGAGAGTGCGGGGCTGGAGGGAAGGGGAAGAGAGGAGAGACCGGAGCAGGAGGAAGAGGGAGGGGAAAACATCTGGCCCCAAAGCGCCGCACAGATGCTCTGTGTGGGGTCGGCTAGTAAGATTTATTAGGTTAAGTACATTTGAGATAGGAAAGACTTATCCTAACTATGAGCTACATTTTGAATAGGAGGGGAGAGAGAGAGAGATGCTTCCATCTGCTCTTCAAGGAGAAAGGAAGTAGCACTGACTCACTACAGGAAATACCTGAGGAGTCAAGGCAGGGGTCACAGAGTAGAAGCAAAGAAGGGGCAGATAAGGGGTCCCCTTATCCAAAGAATTACAGTTATTAACAGCTACTAACAACCTCTACTCCCAGTGCCCCTAGTGGTCATTATGATAGTTGGTGTGAAATGTCGATGCACCAGAACTCTATCTCCAACAGCAAATACTTGGCAGAAGACACTGGAACATATAGACCAATAAAAACAAACCATAGCAATGCCTCTCCACCTGACCTGTTGGTCTCCAGATAAAGACTGCCTACTAAGGCAACTAGCAGGCTGATCCTATGCAGAGTTAGCGGCATCTGAGCTCATTGTAACCAATAAACATGCTTAATGGCACAGCTATCTGGATTCCTTTCATAGAATTCAGCTTGATATGAATCAAAGCATGAACTGGCTTTAATTCATTAACTTCAGCATCAATGGCGGGCAGGATTCAAATGCAGGCAATGTGGGTACCTGCATGAAGCTGTCCCAGAAATTAAGGAATGGGAAAACAACACCCAAGCAAACCTGTATCTTCTACCATCCAACTTTTCTTATAATGCAGAGATCTGCTTATTAATGGATTCCATCCAGGAGCTATAGGAGGAGAAGCTGTACTTTATGAGTATGCAAAGCTTCATTACACTGCACACAAAGTGATACCAGAGGCTTTGAATAAAAAGCAATGTTGTTGGCTACGTTCCTGTACTTAATGCGGATGCATTCAGTTTTTCGTGGGGGGGGGGGCACATACACTACACTAAGAACCTGATTAACCATCTAAAATAAAAGAATAATTATCATTCCAAAGAATTACAGTTATGTATAAGTAGACATATCAAAATACTTTGTATTGCCAATTTCAGATTTTATATGCCGAATACATTTGCTTATTTTGTACCTTATTCTGTGCCTTTCTTTTTAGGTACAAACACTTTACATTGTTGACAACCATTGGGACTGGGAGGGATGAGTTAGGATGGTATTCAAATTTAAATTAATTTGCAACAATCACTTCTTCAAAATGCTACAGTGGGCATTGCTGACAATTCTTACTAAAAATGTAGAGGGACTTTATAATATAAACATAATCTAAATTATTATAGCCTTAAAAAAAATTGATTCTCAGTAATCCAGAGTGCACATTTTATCTTATTATTGCTACCAGAGCTGATTCTAAACATACTTATAATGGATATACTTCTAGCTACTTGATCCAATTTAGCTAGGAAGACAGCTAGGTGGTGTGCAGTTTCCAACCCAGTAGCTAGACCTATGAATGTGAAGTCATTTTTAAGCATCTAAAATCCTGACTTTTGGATGTACCGAACTTTGCAAGATCAATGCCTGCTCAGGAGTTGATCCTGCTCTGATTTGGGTGTAAAATTACACCAGAGAAACAACAGGAACTAGTGTCTTTGCTTCCACGTTCTTAAAAGAACTCAAAAACAGCTTCCAAAGAAGATGGGGCATTCTGGGAGTCTAGGTTTACAAATCTATGGTATGATCAGCAAGAAGTAAAATGCATCGTTTCTGGATTATTTGGCTCTGTGGGCACCTTAGCTGAAGGGGAAATAGGATAGTTTGTACTAGCTTATGTGCTCTGCTTAGATATTCTTAAGCTTTAGGAAGGTTTCAAAAACGAGTAATGTAAAGAAAAATATCTCATGCCCTCTTGTAAATCTACATCAGTCATTTTGCCTGAAGTAAGCTTGTGTGAATATACTCCCCTGCAGATTTCCCCCACTTTCCAAGCACTGGACCTAATGCTATCATGATCCTGACTTCAAATGCATAATTTCCCCCTTCTTCCCCACCCCAGATGATCCTCTTCTCCCCATTCCCTTCCTAATTGCCCCCAGCCCCCAAAGTATAGTGTACTGGGAAGAACAAATGGTTTATGTTCTTACTTGAGGTGTGTAGGGAAAGGTTTGCACAAAATTTAGCAATGTAATTCACTCTGTTTACAATATTGTCAGGAAATACACTCCAACTGCCTCTGGTTCCTGCCCCTGGAAGATCAGGTCTCTGTTGTATTTTGAGGCTACATTCTTAACATGTTGCCTGCATTACTGATGTTGTCATTCTGCAGAGCTCAGTTTTGAACTTCATGTTTCTCACAGTTAAACCTCTGAGAGGCAATGAATGAAAGCAACTGGCCTTCTGCACACATTTGTATTAATGTATACATGAGCCCTATGGCACCACGAATCTTTCCAGGGACATTTCTGGGCTCTTTGTGCCAATAGCAATATGTGTCTAGGAAAGCCCTTTCTGATGGACAGATTTTGCAGTGGTTGAAAATGTGTTTCCCCCTGCTAGCTGTGCAAAGAGGCAGCTTTTAAAGTAGTGGCTCTCTTAACTGAAGCAAGAGGTTCCTGGCTAGAGATGCCAACTGTCCCACATTGAGTGGGATGTCCTCATTCCCTGGGGAGAAATGCTTGTCCAGTTCACGACTCAATTTCTCCCACTTGTTGACTTTTATTTGTTTCACTTTTTAAAAAAATCAAAGTTGCTGCTGTACAGCAGCGGAATTGGAGATGGTAGCAAAAGCTCTGCTCGCCTCACAAACTATTACAGTAGAGGGCAGTGCGGGGCGGGTGCGCTGGAGGCAAGTGGGAGAGAAGGCAAAAGAGCTCCTCACCCGGCCCGTCTACCTCCCAAATGAGGCACATCAGGCCGGTTTTGGGTCTCTGCGCATGCCTGATCTGAAATCAGCCCAATCTGCCTCATTTGGGAGGTGGGCAGGCCGGGTGAGAAAATCTTTTGCCATCTCTCCTGCCTATCTCCAGCATGCCTGCCCTGCCCCAACCTCAACTGTCATAGTTTGGGAGGTGGGTGGAGCTCTCACCGCCGCCCCCATTCCGCCGTGCAGAGACAGCCACCACCGATAAGCATGCCCACACGGCAGCTGGCTCCAGAGGACCCTCTGTACTCTCTCTTTGTGTACACTCCCTATGTCCCTACACTCCAGCAGTACACTCCCTATCTGTATCTTGCATTTGAGGGGCTTGTACTAGGGGTGTGCAATTTGGGTTTTTGGTGATTCGGTTTGGGACCTGAACTGAATCACCCCCGTTCTGTTCTGTGCCCGAATCTGGGCTACCCGAATCACCCGATTCGGTTCGGATTTGAATTAAATCTGAATCTGAATCGATTCGGGTAAGAAAAATGGGTCCCAGGGCAAAATAGTGGAGTGGGGTGGTAGTGCCCAATGGTTGGAGGCTACCACCCAAATTTCAGGGGAATTGGGCAGAGGACTGATTTTTGGGGAATTGTTGAAGTTTATGCGTCTTTAAGGTTTTTCCCCATAGAGAAGCATTGAGGTGTCAGCAAATGTATAGCTTCACGCGGGGGGCAAAGGGGTGGCCTAGAGCAGTGTGGGGTTGGTGGTAGTGCCAGGTAGGGTCAAGGAAGCTACCTGAATTTTTTCAAAGGATTTGGGCAGAGGGCTGATTTTTGGGGAATTGTTAAAGTTTACGCGTCTTTAAGGTTTTTCCTCATAGGGTATACATGGAGCTTTCAGCAGCCCCATAACTGCACTTGGCAGGTGCTGGGGTGTCCCAGAGCGAGTGGTAGTGTAGTGCACATAGGGTGCCAACCACCCTCATGGGTTTCTAACCCATGGGGTACAGGTTTCTGTTGTTTCAGAGGTATTCTGAGTGTGGATTCTATGATAGCTAATGAGATTTTCAATGAAACACCATGAATCCACTCTAATTTGCTATCATATCACCTGAAATTGCTCGTTTCGGGCACAGATCGATCTGTGCCCGAAATTTTTTGCACATCCCTAGCTTGTAGCCAAGTTCACTTTTAAATGGACATAGGTATAATCATTCATACAAACACATGTATGTGTACAGACACTTGTACAACATAATCTCTGAATAGGGCTCATGTGTTAATTGATGCTTTTGATGTGTGCCCAATGTGATGACATCACAATCAGCGGGTGGAGAGAGTTGTCAAGGACACTCATGAAATGTCTATTATCTTGTTGCTGCTATCACACCCTGTGACTATGCTTTTGATATGGGTGGTCGAATTGGCTCAAATCCGGGCAAATGTACATACAGAAATAAATTGGGGGGAGGGGTAGTTGTTGTGGGTAAAGGCCGGTCAGAGTTAGGGTACCTAAAAGGGAGTGGGAATCAAGACCAGGTTTCTTCAGAAACAAAGAATAATTTTATCAAATACAGAAGCACACAATTAGATAGTTGGCTACCTCCTGGGTAACTAAAGACAGAGAGGCTCTCCACATGGGCATTGTGGAGAGCCTGCAGCGGGTTTGCAAAAAGAGCGGGCTTGACCTGATCTCCCTGCACACCAGCAGGCAGTGTGCCCTGGGTGGCCAAATCGGCCACCCACATGATTACTGGCTCCGACAGGGAGCCGGTTGGGGTGGTGGGGATAGGGGGCCTCCTGGCCCCCAGAAGTCCCAGAATACCCCGAGTGTGGGGGGCATTCTGTGTTGGAGGTTGTTAATATTTTTTTTACCCCCAGTAGGTAAAACAGCAGAGCACTAAGGAATGAGCACACCCTCCAGTTACAGAGTAGGTAGCAGAGGATGGTTTAGCTGTTGCAGCTATTTAGGGGAAACACTTGGAGATCCTTGTAGAACCAAATACTAAGTATTTATTGTTTTACGCTTGGATAGGAAAGATTTAAACCTAATCTAAAGAACTACATAATGAATAGGTATGAGGGAGGGAGAGAGATGTTTCCATCTTCTCTCTAGGAGGAAAGGAAGGATTGTGACTCAGCACAGGAAGTGCGGAAGAGTCAGATCAGGGGTCATAGAGTAGAGACAGGTAGAACAGTTAGGGAGCCTCTTACTCACTACCTTTACTCCCAATGCCCCTAGTGGTCATTAGGATATGGTACAAAAGGTTGATGCACTGGAATTCCATCTCCAACATTCTGGGGAGCCCCCCCCCCCAATGCCGGGTGGCTTGGTGTAGACTCCACATTGGGGGTCTATTAGTGAGTTGCTGCAGTGACACATGACCAAAAAATGGGCCTAGTGGAGTGTGTGCTCATTTAATGGTGGGGGGCATTTAAGAGGGCTGGCTGCTGGGAGCCCCGTGGCTCCCGTTGCAGGACATGAGCAGCAGAACCTGGGCTGTGCTCCCTTAGCCCGGTTTCTGCTGCTTGTGAGAAGAGCCTCAGAGACTCCTAACTGATGCTGGTCCTTTAGCAGAGCACTGCATTCACTGAATGCAAGCTTGAGAGGAGCCTCGCACAGAACAGAGGGAAAGAGAGATGGAGGTGAGAGACAAAGTAAAGAAAGTATAGGACAGATATATTGACTGTAATGCTACCTCTTTCCTTACTTTGTAATGTAAATAAATTCTGTGTGGCTGGTGTGACCTTTGATTTCAAGTTTGGTATTCATCCTTCTATGGCACACAGGAGGATACATATTGCAACAAAAGGATAAACTTTAGATCTTGAGGAGGGCTTGAGGGTCCTGGGCAGTCCAGATGCAAGCACAGGACTAATGCTGACCCACTTCAGAGGGATCTCAACATCAGTGGAAGTTCTAGAGAAGAGCAAGGGACAAGTCAGCAAGAACTCTGGCACAGTGGAAAGGTACTGTGTTCCCCAAAGCTTAGGGTCACCAGTCCCCCAATAGAAAGAGATTCAAGGGAAGGGTCCCCAGGAACCATCCAACCAGAGTCTGTAGCTGATCTTGGGGCACACGGAGGTGTCCAAGGGATAGAGGGAAATAATGTACATTGTGCAGGTTTGCATGCACGCGCGCGCACATGCGTACACACACACACACAAACTTTGAATACTGAGGGGAGAAGGGAAATACTTTACAGGGATTCTTTGTCCTGGAGACAGGGTTAGGCAGCTGTACATGTTAAAATGGCTGGCAACAAGATGGCTGGTAAGAAAAGGCTTGATTGGCTGTCGGGCTGGCGGTGCCCTCCCACTCCATTCAGGTAGTAAAACAGAAAAAGATAGGTGCTCTCTCTAACAATTGGCAATTCTCAAACAACTGGGCTGTGCTTTAGCTCTGGGGAGGGAGGGAAGGAGGGAAGGCCTTGAGAACTGCCTGGAATCATCTGCAGCTCTGTGTTGCCAGATATGGACCCTCCCTAGAGCAGGAGCCATTCCAGACGGGGCTTTTAGCTCAGTATGGGGTGTGTGTATTTTCATATCGGCTGGATTCGCACCGAAGTAGATGCAAAATAGTGGGGAGCACTTCACACACAATTCGGGTGTTTCATTGTGTGTTAGAGCCTAGTCCAATTTAGGTCTGGGGTAAAAAAACTCACCACTTTTTGCATTCATTTTTGGGGCAAATTCAAACTCTTAGTAAAACCTGATGTCTGGAAAAGCTCCAGGAAAGCCGAATCGGTGTCACTACTTATCAGACCAGATTATTCTCGGTCTTTTGCTTATGATTCTCCATCTTTTTGTTCATGGCCATTCTTAGCTCTATTGAGTCATGTTTTTCTCTCTCTGGGGCACTAGGAAGGATCGATCATGCTGATCACGTTCCCATGCTTGGAGTAAAATCATGACTACAATGGGGTCATGTAGAGAGAAAATTAGGGTTCAGACTGGCTGCCTTTAACATGTCTGTTGGTGTTGCTATGCTAGTTTCTGTTTCTACAGCTATCATTGCTCTGTTGACTCTTTGCAATACTGTTATGCTGGCATTAACCCTGGTGTAGCAGTCATCGGGGCCACAGACCTGGCTGTCTCAGTGTTTGGAATACTCTAACATTACGTATTTAAGATTCCCACCCCCACCCCCCAAAATAAATAATATAAGGATGGCAGTGAGTTTTATCTGCTAATGATTTTCTGCTAACCTAGGGGGGGGAAAACTCCCCACACACATATATTCAGAAGCAGCCAGGGATTAGCAGAGGGCATTGTAAAGTGCTGTCTTGATCAAATGAAAAGCTCAGTCTTCAATGCAAAGGCTCTTTCCCTCATCACAGCACAATCATTTCCCCTTTATTGTTATCCATTCATTTGAACAAAAAAGAGAAGCCTGACCTGCCCTTGTTTGTTGCAACTAGATGATACAGCCGAATCTGTATTCGGTATCAATTATTTTGACTTTAAAATGTTTTCTAAGAGTGGGGTGGTTCTTTTTGTTTCCCTTGATGAAAAATAAAATGACTATTTCAAAAGGAATATGGATAGCCTTGTTGTTCTTAAGCCTCAGTGGTAGGGAACTCGTAATTGAAAAAGTTGTGAACAATGGAACTCAGAACTTGCTCATCTTTTCAGAGAGAGAAATGGGTTGAAAAGCTAACTGGGCTGATAAAGTATTGCATCGGGTAGTATAAGCTTTGGATTCCCCTCCCCCTTTTTTTGTTCTTTGTGACCTCTTCTCTTCCCTTGCAGTTCTCTTGAGTACTGATTATGTTTTCTCTGTTTCTTCATGCATGGCAGGCTGGATTCTGTGAAGGCTGCTTTTCATGTTACTTTTGAAACACAATTAAATGGAGCTTCTGCCCACATTGAAGCACTGGTGAGAATGCCATAGCCAACCTGCCATATAACATACCTTTCAGAATAAATAGTGGTGCATGGCCAGTCTCTGGAAGCAGCTGATAGTCCTTCAATCCATTTGTTATGATGAGCTGATGAGCATTCTAGTCAACAGGATGAATTGCTTCCTTCCAGTGAAGGGGTGCATCTCAATGTACAGATGAGGTTGCTTTGTATTTAATGTGGCAGCCTTTGTGGGTACAGAAAGCTCCAAGTGAGCACTGCAGCTTCTACACCCATCGGCAGCTGCTGGATCAAGGTGAATACATATTGCTGACAGACCATGGTGTGACTCTTGAGGCTGAGAAGCAAAGTAAACTCACCCCCACTGATGTCAATGGTGTCCAAATTACTCCAATATTACAAAGTATTGGCACCTGAATGAAGCCAAAGGCAGAACCCAACAGATCTGAGTGAAAAATATGTTGATCATAAGCCCTATTCATACATTATGTTCAATACTTGTGTGAATATACAGTGTACACTGGTACAGATATGTACACAGGTGCAATCATTCACACATTAAATTGAACACAAGTACAGTACAGCAGAGTTCCCTCTAAGGCATGCACACATGTGCACAGACATGAGTTTTTGAATGTCTGCTCAATTAATTTTTTTATTATTATTTTTAGATCCTGCTAAGATTGACTCAGGAAGGTCGCACTCTGAATATATGTGCACACACACTGCCTTGTTACTGCTGCCCATAACAAAACTCATTCCATACACAGATGGAAAAAATAGAGACAACACTGCAGCATGGTACACCACTTCCTGTCTGTACCATGCATTCAAGGGGCCTGTACACAGGTTTTATTTGCTTATTATTATTATTATTATTATTATATTTACTGTTAAGTTTGTATACCACCTTTCATTAAAACAATCACAAGGTGGTTCACACATAAAAAATAAAACAAGACTATAAAAATCATACAATTACAATATTAAGCAAGAATATAAAAGCAGATCTGACTAAAAAGGTTTAAAATACAGGCAAAATATAACCAAACAAAATACAAAGCAGCAGCAGAGACAATCAAAATAAAAGCCTGGGTAAAAAGCCAAGATTTCACACACTTTCTAAAAACTGTGATGGAGTTAGAGGAGCGAATGGCCACTGGGAGAGCATTCCACAGTCTGGGGGCAGCAACAGGGAATGCCCTGTCCCGAGTGCACAACAGCTGAGCCTCCCTCATTGTTGGCACCCGGAGCAGAGCCCCCTCAGATGACCTTGTCAAGTGGGCAGCAACTCTTGGGAGCAGGCAGTCCTTCAAGTATTTAGGGAACAAACCATTAAGGGCTTTAAAGGACAAAACCAGCACTTTGATTTGGACCTGGAAACAAATTGGCAGCCAGTGCAACTCTTTCAAAATGGGTGTGATGTGATCCCAGCTGGCAGCTCCAGATAAAATCCTAGCTGAAGCATTTTGCACTAGCTGCAGTTTCCAAATATTCTTCAAGGGCAGCCCCACGTAGAGCTGCATTACAGTAACCCAGCTGTGACATGGGTAACTGTGGCCAGATCTGCCTACTCAAGAAAGGGATGCAGCTGGCACAATAGCCGAAGTCGTGCAAAGGCACCCCTGGCCACCACCTCCACATGAGCTTCCAAAAGCAGAGCCAGGTCCAGCAATACCTCCAAGCTGTGTACTTGCTCTGTCAAGGAGAGTGCAACCCCATCCAGAACTGGTAGAATCTCCTCATCCTGATTGGCTCTCCTACTGACCAATATTGCTTCTGTCTTGTCTGAATTCAGTGTCAGTTTATTAGCCCACATCCAACCCATCATGGCCTCCAGCCCGCAATTCAGGACATCCACTGCCTCCCTAGGATCAGGTGACAAGGAGAGAAAGAGCTGAGTGTCATCTGCATATTGCTGACAACTCAGTCAAAGTCCCCGGATGATATCTCTCTGTGGTTCCATGTAGATGCTAAACAGCATGGGGGACAAAACAGAACCCTGCGGGACCCCATAGGCCAATGGCCATGGAGCCTAGCAATAGCCCCCCAGCACCACCTTCTGGATCCTCCCCCAAAGAAAGGACCAGAGCCACTCCAAAGCAGTGTCTCCAGTTCCCATACCTGAGAGGCAGTCCGGAAGGATACCATGGTTGATGGTATCAAATGCCGCTGAGGGGTCCAGCAGAACCAACAAGGATGCACTCCCCCTGTCTATTTCCCGGCGTAAGTCATCCACTAGAGCGATCAAGGCAATTTCAGTCCCATATCCAGGGTGGAAGCCAGATTGAAAGGGGTCTAGATAATCCATATCATTCAAGATCCTCTGCAGCTGGGACGCCACCACACACTCTTATCACCTTGCCCAAAAAGGGAAGGTTAGAGACAGGTCTAGGGCTGTCCAGGTTGGAGGAAATCAAGGTTCTCATTGAAAATAAATGCAGATACAGACATTCATACAAACATGTGTATGAGTGTACAGACTTCTGTACACTTGCATACCCTAATGTTTTAACAGGGCTATTAACTATGTGGGATGCAGGAAATGTGCGAGGAAGTGGTTGAGTGACATTAGTCCCCACAGCTGCTACTGCCAAGTTGCCATCCATTTCTGACACACAGTTCTCCCACCCTGCCAAGCCTAGCACAACAGAACCTATGAGAGGTGGCTACAGAAGAGGCACACACACACACTCAGATACCCTATCATTTCTCATGCACCTCATGCTTGTCTCCAGTCCTTAGTGAATATGGATGACTTACACAATGCAAGCATATACACAGGTGAAATGTTGCCATGATATTTATTCACATTCTGTCTGGCTACTGGCCCAGAGGCAAAACAAATCAAAACCCCTAAAATACTCTAAACAGCTGGACTAGTGTTGTTTTTTTTAGGTCAGTTTGCAAGTGTTTTAAAGTGTTTCAAATGATCGTGAATTATTTTAGCTTTTAATTGTTTTAATACTTATTTTGATTTATTTTTGTTTGTGTTTTATTGGCTGTAAACCAACCAGGGTTATTAGATTGGACAGTATAAAAATGTTACAGATAAATACATGCTATAAAAGGAAAATATTTCAAAAGCTGGAGACCTTACTTTCTTTTACTGACCTGCATTTTTATGAAAACCAAAAAGCTATTTTTCTGCACCCACCAAACACTGGAACACCCTTGTATCAATCAATGTTCAAATGCAGGGCGAAAATAATTGAGAATTATTTCTTAATCAGAAAGGGGTCCTCAAACAAATAAGCATTAATCTAGAATTAAAAGGGATTTTCTGAGAAAGTCGGTCTCCTATTCCATCGCTTGGGTTGTCTCTCTTAATAACCTATGTCTCGGAGATAAATGAATGCATTAAAGATCTTAACTGCTCTTTGATGGACTACAAATGGACATAGTGGAGGGCAATATTTGAACAGTAATGATTTGTAAGCTGATGGCAAAGGAGCCTAGACCACAGAGTAAATAGCTAAAGGGGTCATGAATCTTAATAGCTTCCAAATCAGAAAGATCTGCAACTTATATACTTTGGCTGGGATGTGTATGGAATGTATAAATATTAATAGGACTGGCAAGGACTCGGCATACAAGCTGTCTAAAATTTCACAGTGGGATGATTGAAGCTGCAGTATGTTGAGAAGAAGTGCGCCCACCTAAAAATGAACTGTCAGCACCCGTGTAAATAGTAAAATACTTTCCCCCGCCACCCCCGAAACAATATTAGCACTTGGAAAGAACCACCTTGGAACCCTGTGTGCACTATGTAGTGATATTTATCTCCAGCCCTCTTGTCTTGATTCGTATTTTGAACATGACCATGGCTCAGATTTGTGAATTGTCTGTTCCTCAAAGCATTAAATTATTTGAGTGCAAAGCCCATGGCAGAAAGTCTCATGCGCTAAGACTGAATTGCTGCCCTGAATTTGCAAGTTTTTCTTGGGGCCACATCTGCATATTCATTCATCTCCTTGCCTGTCAATATTTCCCAGTACATTAAAACCGTGCATTGTGTTTTATTTTGCTCATTTACGGGGCCATCGCTTGGTGGTAGAGCATCTGCTTTGCATGCAGAAGGTCCCCATTTCGATCCTTGGCATCTCCAGGTAGGGCTAGGAAAGATGCCTGCCGGAAACCTTGGAGAGCTGCTGTCTGCCACTATAAAAAGACTGAGCTAGATGGAACAATCATTTGACTTGTATAAGGCAGCTTCCTATGTTCCAGTGTTTCCTATAGTATGGATCCAGCCAAACTGAAGTACTTTGAAGTTCAAATCCGGTTAGCAAGATAGTTTAGCACATATGTCACTCTTTCTTGTTGAAACCAAAGGGATTTAGAATGGAATCGTGTCTAATGCATTTCCTGCAGTGGTGTAGAGGCATGGGTAGCCTGTGTTCTCATGGAAAGCTCTTTCGTGTTGGCGGCGGGCAGAGAAATCTACCCTGGCGGCAGACTCCCATGGTGGTGACTATGGCAGAGGCACAGCGAGGGTGGCTTCTGTGCCCCCAGTGATGGTAGAGGCATGCTCCTACTACCTGTGCTCCTGCTGGCTCTGACCCCAAGGCAGCTGGGATTGAAGAGTTTGCATGCACATGCCCTTAATTTCCAGCCACCTTGAGAACATCATAACCCTATATGGATGTTGTAGGATAACTGTGCTGAAAGATGAACGGGAAGTCACATTGTAATGTAGAAAACTAATAAAAATAAAGTGCAGGAGAACATCATAACCCTGGGTGGCTGGGAAGCAGTAGCAGGCTATAGGAGCCTGCATTAGTATTTCAGGTCACTTGGGAATCCAACATGGTCATGTAGTGTATAGTTCCACATGTCAACATGCTTCATTTTAACTGGATCCTTCTCTGGGGCTTTGATAAGGAAATATTAACAATCTACAATCATTTCTCCAAGAATCAATATTGTTTAAACCTACTTCTGTATTCGCTATTAGAAATAACCAAGCATTCTGTTTGTGAAAGACTAGATGAGTTTTGCCCTCAAATATTACTTATTTTATTTCTTAACTTCTTTCTTGGGAAGCCTTTGGCGGGTTGCTACCTCTCGGTAAGGCATATATAACTCAACCCAACACACACACACATCTGATTAAAACAGTTTCCCCAGATGATGAGTTGGGTAGGTGCCTCCCTAGACCACCATCAAGCTTTCAAACCATTGCCTACTCCTCCTGTCTGAATTGGACTCTGTCTCCCACCAGTGATGTGTAGGGGGATCAAAAGGGGGGAAACACATTGCCAAATAAAGAAGACAAAGAGTACACAGATTTGCACAAAATGTGCATATGCTGATTTATATCTATAGATTCAAATACTGAAATAATTTAGCATAATTTAAATAGAAATATGATGCAACTCACCTTAGTGGAGAAGACCATGACCAAGTAGCCTGCTAACTAAGCAAAGAGGCAACTTTTAAAGTGGCAAGTCTCTTATATTTAGCAATTGGAAAGCAATTGTCTCTATTAATTCTCAGTCTATGTTTTGTTTTAGCTTGTGTGCCCTTTGGGGCAAACCATCTTATTATTTATTATTTATTTCCTGTGTAAACTGCTTTCAGAACCTTTGTTGAAAAGCGGTATATAAATATTCATAGCAAAAGTAGCATCCTGTGAACCTACCTGTTGTCCCCAGACCCCAGCCCAAGAAGACACGTAGACTTATTATGGGTAAAAAAGGGCCACAACTTTATTAACAGAAACAACAGACATGGCGGACTGGAACGACAGGTGATTAATCACCCTTAGAGAACAGTGCGGGCCCCTAGGCCTGGATTAGGACTCTGACGTCCTACCCAGCGCCTTACTGGGCGACACACCCTGGCTCGGGAAACAGGTAGGTACGCCCCACCCCATTCCTTCAAAGCCAACCCCCACTTTAGAAGAGGGGATCTGGATACTTCAAGGTCTTCACCCACCCCGGACCGCACAGCCCAAAGGTTGGTGAAGTCCTGAAGCAGGTTTCATGGCAATCCATTCTCCCCGTGCCGCACAGGCCACAAAGGAGCAATTGACCAATCAACCTTTAAATATCCAAGGGTGCTCACCAATGTTCTATCCCTCAACTTACCCCCCGACCTGCACTGTTACTGCCATTGTGGCCGGCCTAACTCTAACTAAACACCTGGGTACAGAACGGAGTAGGTGGAAAAAAACCCAACAGTGGCCAATGCGTTGGGAGCAAAAAATTCCTACTCGGCCCCCTCGAGCGACCAGTCACTAGACCCGCTCTGCACCAAGGAAGGGAGGGAGGGGAATGCCCAGGCTGAACTGAGAAGCCTGGGGCGTGGATCGGCCGATCGCGGCCGAAACCACGCCCCCAAAACCAAAGGGGCCAGTCGGCCCGCTTCTTGGGTCTTGTGCAGGGCAGGGCTTGGGACAAACTCCCTCCCCTTTGCATGAGGCCAAGGGGAGGGGGATTCTGCTGGTATTAACTGTTAAATTTCTCAAGACCCCTGCTTTCCCTTCTTAGAGTTCTTTATCTTGAATTCACCCCAAACTTCACTCTTTAAGCATCTGTAAATAAACACCAGGAGATATTTTTCAGTAGTTTGGGGTGGTAAAAGTGTTCCCAAGGGGCCGACATGCCTACAATTTTCATCTAATTTGGTCATGAAGTGACAAAGATACATGCATTGTTCTCATTATATTTCAGTATCTAATCGGAATTCAGGAATCACCTTAAGTGGTGCAGTGGGGAAAACCTCAGGACTCTGTGGGCGCCAGGAGTCGAAACTGATTTGACGGCACACTTTACCTTTAGTCGGAATTCAGGCTTAAAGTTATGGGGAAAAGAAACTTTACACTTTAAGCACCTGCAAAGAAACTCCTGAATCTATTTCTTTGTCATTTGGGATACTGAAAGCCTTCCAAATGGACTGTCATGTCTGCAACCTTCATCCAGGTGGATGAGAAATGAAAGTTATTGACTTCCCCCAACTCTCTCATTGAAGAAGCATCCTTCCTTATCTCTGATCTGCAGCTGCTGCCAGCTGTCAAACATTAAACACAGCAATGTAAAGTGTGTCTGCAAAGAAACTCTGGGAACTATATGCCTGTAATTTGGGTGAGGGTGAGGGTTGAAGCCCTCCCAGGGAACTGTCATGTCTATAACTTTCATCCAAAGTGGACAAGAAATGACAGGATTTTGTACTTCCTTCCCCACACTGAAGAAGCATCTTTCCTTATGTCCAATCAGCAGTTGCTACTGGCTGTAAATTTCAAAGGCAGAAAGGTAAAACTCATCTGGAAAGAAACCCTAGGACTATCTGTCTGAAATTTTAGGTACCTTAGTACCTCCCAGGGGACTGGCATGCTTACAACTTCCGTTCCATTCTGAAAAGAAATCAAAGTTATTGACTTACTTTCTGCATTGTAGTCTATGGATGAAACCTTGGCTCCAGAAGCTGCTTCATGCTAGATCTGAGCCAATACTGGTCCAGAATCCAAGCATTCGTTCAAAGAAAGGAATCTCCACATCAAAAGAGATGGGGTTATACTCCCCCTGAAGGACCACGTTCGCAGTCTGGGGCTACTCATTGATCCAGCATTGTCAATAGAGGCTCAAGTGGCCTCTGTGGCTCGAAGCACCTTTTATCAGCGTTGGCTGATACGCCAACTGCAGCCTTACCTGGACAGAGATAGCTTGGCCACAGTTACTCATGCCCTGGTAACCTCTCACTTAGATTACTGCAATGCATTGTACATGGGGCTGCCTTTGAAAACGGTCTGGAAACTGCAGCTGGTGCAAAATAGAGCTTCAAGATTATTAACTGGGACTGGACATTTTGAGCATATTAAGCCAGTGCTTTATCAGCTGCACTGGCTCCCAGCTGCTTCTGGCCTATGGAATGCACTCCTGGCAAATATCCGCAGTTTAGGCTTGCTGTTGGCTTTTAAGAGAGCCCTAAAAACTTACTTGTTTGGCCTGGTCTTCCCAGGTTTTTAAATTGTTTTTAAAAGTATTTTAATTAGTTTTAAATGGCTTTAAATTGTTTTTGAATTGTTTTTATATTGTTTTTAGCACTGTGTCTTAAATGGTGTTTGGTTTTATGTATTTTTAAACTACTTGTGCACTGCCCAGATACTTTGGATGGAGTGGTCTATAAATGTATTTGTTTATACATTTATAGCCTCCCCAGTGGGGTTCACTTGGCTTCATCACTTTGTTATTTTAGATTCCTGGTAAAGACCTTTTTGTTCACAAAGGCCTTTTAAATTCAGGTTTTTAAATTTGGGTTTTCAGATTTGTCTTGATTTTTAACTAATTTTAAAATGAGTGTAAAATTATTTAAACTCATTATTATAATTTAAACTTATTTATTTAACATCTTTTTATACCACCCAAAATTCACGTCTCTGGGTGGTTTACAACAAAACAAACAAACAAATAAACAAACAAGCAGAAAAAGTTAAAATGTTAGTTAAAATAAAATAAAATAAAATAAAAACATGTGTGTGGAGGGGGGTTAGGTCTCCCAGTGCACGTGGCTGAAATAGAATCTGAATTCAGGTTTCATAGGGCCACCTTCAGACATCACGGGAAACCTCAGGCAAGCTCACTTCAGGTTGCCCCCCGTGATGTCCAAACAATCAGAGCCATGGTTCCAGGACCCAGCTGCAGCTCCAATTCCCACCACCAGCCTCCAGATGAACTCTCAGCTGCAATTAAGGTTAACTTATCAAATCGAGGGTCCAGAGGCTGGAGTGTATCATTTGGTTTGGGCAACTTGCCCAAACCAGAGTTAAGGGAGAAAGCTCCACCCTCTGCTTAAATGTAATTGGCTGGCACAGCACTCCTTTCCTGCTCTCAGAAAGCCCACACAGCCAGTTATCGCCTCCTTGCAGGCTCCAAGACCACAGTGCCAGCTCATCTGGGAGAGTGTTGGGGGACGGGCAAGAGAACCATGGGTTCACTGCACCTGCGGTCAATATGATAAGTCTAAATTCAGAGTCTAAATTCAGAATCTAACTTAAGCACTTCACTCACAGAACCATAATGGCTTAAATTAGAAGTCAAGAAATACAATGAGTAGCATCCAGACTAAGAGTTGTACATGGATGCTTTCATTTGTCAGCCAATAAATTGCAGTGGCTGATTGGTTGTTTCTAATAGCAAATATAGAAGTAGAGTAAGTATAAACAATATTGATTCTTGGAGAAATGATTACAATCTGTTAATACTGGGTTGTGAACTAATTGGGCAACATCCAGACTTGTGAGTTGTGACTAAGCACTGTTGAAATTAAAGAAACAGGTTGGTTATGACTAGTTAGTCATTTCAATGGGACTTAGTAATGACTAAGAATCTGAATAGTGGCCCCTATTTTGAAAATCCTATCAGTGCAAATATTGCATATCTCTCTCTGTAGGAAAAAATGTTCTCAGCATGCAATATTCCTTTTCAGCAAAATGTAAATACCTACATAAACAATAGGGAACGTTTTACCCATTCCTGCAGTATTCTATACCAAACTTCTAAGAATAACCTCAGAGGCATAAACACAACTTGGCTGACATATAATTTGTTACAGAAAGTGTCTTTTAACATCCCCAAAGCAATCAAATACTGCCTTCCATACATCTTAATTTTATAACAAAATACATTTTTTTCTGTCAAAATCATGAGTTTGCTATTTTTTCCTTTGTTTTGACAAATATGTATTCATAATCAGGTATTTCGATCCTAACTGTGTCTGTGTATATGCTAGGCTACATTTTTCTCTTGTGTCCATAGGTTTAGCTTTTACTTTTATTAGGTTACTTCAATCTAAATGGCAGGTTCAGTCCTATAGAGGACACTGTGAAGTGTCCCTCTTTTTGGCTAACATCCTGACTAATGCTGTGAGCATGGAACTAAAAAAGACGTGTTTGCATTGACAGCATCCCCTTTTTGTAATGTGGGGGCTCACATGGGGGGTGGATTTTCATTCATCTTCTCTTTCCCCAGAAGCATTCTGAGCAGTGTGAAATTATGTCCTTGAGGGCTACATAACCCTCAGGTACATAATTTCATGCTGCTCAGAGCACTTCTGGGGAAAGAGGAGATCGGCTAAAATCATTTCCCCCAAGCTTCAGAAGTAGGAACAATATCTCTGCTAGGTCTTTTCTGGACTACTAGATTTGCATCAGTTAAAGCATTGCAAACTGCAATGGAAAAGTACAACGGTTTCAAACCAAGAGTTAAAGGTTGTTCAATGTTTCATTGTAGGCTGGGTGGCCCTTCATATTTTCCATCCACTGACACTTGTTTTAGAGGCAGGAGTGTCCATATTCTCCCAGTACCTGGGGGACCAACAGGAGCCAGATATTCCTCTCAGGCAAAGCCTGCAAAGGCTACGGGAGGGGGGCAGTGGAGGAGGAGGAGATCAGGGGAAACGGACTGCCCTCCTACCCCCTCCTCAGGTCCAGTGCTGGATCAGATCGCACCATAGGGCTTGCTTGCCGAGGCAACTTTGGACCACCAAAGAGCAGGAGCAGGACTTGGGGAAGTTGGGGGAGGTTGGGGGTGGACAGGAAAGGGGGGGGGCTTCTGATGAAAGTCACGACCAGCTTTGCTTCCAGCTCTTTTTCACCTCCTGGCCAAAGAGAGGCAGCTCCTCCTCCCCCTCCTCCCTGAGCTGCCGTTCTCCTTACCCCCCTCTGTGTTCTCCTTATCCCCCTCTGTCACCTTCTTCCTTTTCATATGCAATGCAGAAAAGGGCCGGGGGGGGGGGCAGAGAGGAACGAGATGACCTGAGGCTGCTTTAACTTCCATCAGTATAAGACACTGTTTGTCTCCACCCTTACCCCTTCTGTTTTTCCCGCTGGAAAGCTGCAGACTCTCAGTTTTTTGTGTGCTCGTGTGTGTTTCTTTACAGCTTGTGGATCTGCATGTAGTCAAATAAAAGTGATTCTTGTAAAGCAAGTTGGGACTCACGAGCTGGCGGGCAGGACACCCACACACTATGCAGTGAGTATAAATCTGAAAGGCAGGAGGTGAGCTCTTTCATTTATGTGTTTGTGTTGGTTTTGTTGGCAAAGAAACCTGCACTCTTTTTCGCTGATAAAAGCAGAATGGGGGCAGGGCAGCTTTTCTTTGCTCCTGATTCCCTTTCTTTCTGACTCAACAATGCACTTTGAGCCTTCTTTCTTCAGCTCACCACCAAAGTTGCTGATAGGCTCCATCTCAAAATGGCAGCTTTTCTCTGCGAGAAAGAGGCTCTCGTTGTCCTGGCGATTCCTTCCCCCATAGAAATGCCTTTGAGAAATTTGCAGCACAGTGGCCAAAGGAAGCTCTTTCCACATAGATCCAGAAGCATTTAATCTAAAAGCAGATTCTGTCCCACCAACACTCCCTGTCGCCCCTCCCCCAGCACACACACAGACACACACCTTTTTGCTTCCCACTAATCCCCTTCTCAGGGTTCTACACCTGTCCACACTGCAATGCACAAAGAATGGGGCAAGCCTTCTAAATTGGAAAAATACAGCTACTTTCCTGCAATGCATTTACAGAGTTGTAGGGCAAAAAATGCATCAATAAAATCCGAAACAAGGCATGGGTAATTTGAACAAAACCCTGTTGACAGCACAGCGACTGCCATGTCAAAGCACAGGCAGGGCACAGGAGGGGCACTTAGTGGACACGTTGCAAATCTGTTGCAGCACCTAATCTGGAAAACACCCCTGGGTGCCTTTTTTTTTTTTAGCTGTACAAGGGCAGTGTTAATCAATATATCAGCCACTGGGCCTCAGCAAGATTGCCATTCATTTTAACAAGAACATTTTAATAAGAACAAGGAGGGGTCGGAGGCAGGCAGGGATTTCTGCCCACAACACTGTTGTAGCTATGACTAGCCAGCTGAAAATGTCCACTGTAATGTGAGGGGGCTCACACAGGTCAGGGGAGGCCCACCAGAAGCCACCTTGATGAGCGACCTCTCAAACCTGTACATGAAGCAGAAACTCTGAACACTGGCAAAAACAAACAAAGCAAAACATGGGTTAACTTTTTAAAATAGAGTCACAAACAGAGGTCCTACGAGTGGAACAAATGTAGTTAGTCAAAAGAAGAAGGAAGGCAATCAAAAAGAAAGAAGGCAGGCATTATGTTCAGGAGAAAGATCATTGCCATTTACCACCACTTCCCATTTCCCCCACTATACCCATTTCCCCACTTTCTTTTTCTATAGAAGAGTAAAGTGACAGTGAAACACATGGGTACAAATGACTTGCCACTGAGATATCATCATAACAAGACATGTAATCATTGACATTGAACATTTTGTCCTATATGCAACATTTATATCTATGTTTCTTGGAATACAGCAAAACAGATCATATTGCAAACTGGAGAAAGTTTCCAGCTTGAGAAAAGAAAGTTCAATTCATGTCAGGATTGTCCTTCTTTCTTATGCAGGGGTCACAATTTGTGTGAAAATAGGATCTATTTGGTGCTCTTCGGAATAATAGATACAGCTACTGTCATCGTCCCCATGGGGCTGATCCTACCATTTCACTAAAGACCCCGTAAGACTTTGGTATTCGTGAGAGGTCACAGCCTCAGAGGCACAGTTCTGTTGTCTTTTAGCATAATTTCAGCAACAAGGAACCCAATTGTCATGTCACAAATAGAAGGATTATGACTTCCAGTGGGGAAGAAGCAGCAGGCAAAGTGATGTTTTCTTTAAGAAATCAACAGTCTCTTTTCATGTAAATATGCTATACGGTTTTTAAGAGGGAGGGAGGGAGAAGATGTGTATCAGAACCTGTTCCATGCTCGAGACAATAGGTATTCTTACACATTACACCACTTGTTACATCAAGGCAATAGGAGTGGCATGTAATGAATACCATATATTCCAGTAATGAATTTGGTGATCGTATGCCTACCAGTATACGATGGAAACTATCATACTTCGGACACATTATGCAAAGATCCAGCTCCCTCGAGAAGTCCATAATGCTGGGAAAAGTTGGAAAGAGAAGAAGAGGACAACCAGCAGCAAGGTGGATGGACTCAATTACATCAGCAATGAATGCACCACTGAGAGACCTTAAAGGCCAAGTTGAAGACAGCTCATCCTGGAGAGAATCTATCTATGTGGTCTCAACACTGACTTGACGGCACTTAATCAATCAATCAATCAATCAATCAATATGATGGAAGAACCTAGAAACAATGTGTGGATTTCTGCATATTTAGGGGGATTTACAAGCATACAGAAAAATATTTGTAAATTTGAAAGCAAAAACATAAAAAAATGAACCAAAAAATGACTGGATGAGAACTGATCTGATCCCTCAGAATGTGGTTCAACCTAAAAATCTCAATTCCGTGATCATGCCTGGTCTGAGCTCATGCTTCATGACTTATTTGAACCCTTCATAGGAACTGAACCCTGATCTTCCAAACCATAGTCTGAAACTCTGCCCACTACTGGCTCTTCAAACAACCTTCTCTCCCCAGCCACATCTTACTAATCTTTCCCTACAAGCTTCCCACCCCAACATTGCAGTTATTTAATCACACAAAGGGTAATGACCAAACATTTGCTAATATGACATCTAGGTCTTCTCTCAGTTTTGCTTAACGGTGGTGACTGATATCCAATCCCAAATGCTTTTAAGTGAAAAATCAAAATTTTGGGAGATCCAGTCACAAAAATAGACATTTTATGTCTTTTCAAAAAATAGACATTTTGTTTCAAAGTGTTCAGTTGGCATCACACATATCACAATCATAATTAAGAAGCATAACTGGCAGCAGTCTAACAAAACTGAAGGGGCCGTGTATATGTTATTTCATCTCTAGTTCACCTTATTGCAAAGTCAGAAAATATAGAATGACATTTGCATTGAATTGTCCTGAGCCTGCTGAAAATATCAACGAAAGCGTTCTCATTATTGCAATAATTAAAGAAAATTGGCATGACTTGCTGAGCAGAGCACACGGAATACTAATAAGCAATGCAGGAAATGTCTTTGAAAAAGTTATATTCTTGTCTTTTTCTTTCCACATAAAGTATTCTGTGGTAATAGAAGACAGGTCAGGTTTTGTCATTAGTATACAGAGGGAGAAAGGAAGAGAGGAACATACTGCAGAATCAGCATCTTAAAAGGCACAGCATGAATCAAAATCTTACAGTGCTGCCCATGTAGACTATTCTTGAAGATTTCTGACACCACACGGGGCATCAGTTATTCACTACTATGTTTAAATTATACATTGCACAGCAAGAAGGTGGGAAGAGGAGGAACAGGTTTCACAGCATTCGACCATGTAAACTCCTTGCTCAGGGCTATGCCCTTTAGAACTTCTACTGAAGATGTGATGCTATGTCCTCTCATTTCACAACACGAATCAGTGTTTCCATAAGGCAGTAAAAGGAGGACCTTTGTTTTAACTAATGATATGCTCTACTAGCACTAGCCCAGCTCAGCACTAACTCTGCATTCCATGTTTCATGCTAAGGACACATTCCAAGGCACTTGATACATATTTTGGCCGACCCAAATTCTCTTTGACTCCATCCAGCTGATCTCAACAGATGGGCTGTAAGGGCTTTCTGCAAAAATAGCTAAAACTCCACTGATCAGTGTGGTGTTTTGTTTGTTTGTTTTTACTTAATGTATTCCTTGATCCAGGCCAGCTTTTGAATGGTGCTTTAGTTACTTTTAGTCCAGTCCTGGAGTAGAGGCGGGCTAACAAAACAAAACAAAACAAAACAAAACCAGTAGCAAGAGCATTGAAAGCAATCTGCTCTTGCCTCTCTGTAAAAATTATCTATTGCATTAAACTATAAATATTCCTGATTCTATTCCACTGCCTTGTCCTTGTGCGCCACAGCTCTTTCTTCTGGATTCTATTATCAGCTATTAAAAAGTAGGGATGTGCACAAACCAGTTCGGAGGCCATTTTGGAGGCCTCCGAACCAGTTCGGAACCGGACCGGTCCGGCACTGAGGGGGGGTCTACCTTTAAGGGCGGCGGGGTAGAAATTACCCCTCCTGCCGCTCTTCCCCCTCCGGAGCTGCAGTTTAAATCGAAGTTTTGGGGACGGCAGCGTTCCTCCCTGCCACCCCTGCCCCTGTCGTTGCCAGGAAGTCTCAGTAACAGGAGCACGCATGTGTTCGTTGCGGCGTGGCGCCACCATGTATGCGCGCACCGCCTACGTCACACGCACGCTGCACATTCCGTGCACATCCCTATTTAGAAGGGGAGCAGGAAGTAGATCCAGGACCCTCTGATCTCCCTTCTGCACCAAACAGCTGACTGTAGAGATTTTAGCCAATTTTTAAAAAAAGGGATCCCATGTTCTCATTTCTTTAGACTGTCATGGCTGCTTCTCAGAGGAGGCAGGAGGTTGTCCGGATATTTGTGTGTTCAAAAGGCTCTGTGTTTATAGAAATAGCTGTTTAAAAATGGAAAGAAGAAAACAAATGAAGATACAGTGGGTTCACATGCAACCGCAGCACCTGAGGTTCACGCGAGCTAGCACCCACAACCCCCGGAGTGATCTCTCCCCCCATCCTGACAGAAGACTCTGCTTCCGGTCCAGGATCCAATATGCCAATATTTATAGGTTCGAACATCACAATCCCGGCATATCCTTCCCTACTTCTATCAGAAAACCCATCATCTGTAACTGAGATTTAAAATGAGTTACAGATGTCAGATTTCCTGACATAAATTGAGCAGAATATGCTGGGATTGGTGGGTTCTGACATCACGACTAATCTTTGTATATCAGAACCTGGACAGGAAGTAGAGGCTTGTGTTGGAATGGGCAGAGAGGGTGCTTTTAGGGCTGAGGGTGCTTGATGTGCAAAATACCAACCAACTTATTACGAATAAAGGGAAGTCATTTTTTGGGTGGCAGGCTGGTGGCAAGTGGCGGAGGGAAGACGTTTTACTCATCTTCCCCACAGATGACTGTGTTCTGCTGTTGGGAGCACAAATTGCACTCCCAGACAAGCAGGGCTGCTCTTGCCCACAACACATCCCAGCCCCTGGAGACCACACAATGCACCATGTGAGTGTGCGGTGCATTGTGGGGATCTCCCCAGTGCCAGGCAGGCACCCGTCAATGCTTTAGCAATAGCAATAGCAATAGCACTTACATTTATATACCGCTCTATAGCTGGAAGCTCTCTAAGCGGTTTACAATGATTTAGCATATTGCCCCCCAACATTCTGGGTACTCATTTTACCGACCTCGGAAGGATGGAAGGCTGAGTCAACCTTGAGCCCCTTGGTCAGGATCGAACTTGTAACCTTCTGGTTACAGGGCGGCAGTTTTACCACTGCGCCACCAGGGGCTCTAGTGCTGGCTAAAGCAGGCTCCTTAGGTGGGTTTGCCACTAAGACACCACCGGGAGCCAATCGGTTCCCGTGGGTTCCCCGAGGCAACCAAGCCCAGGCTTTCCTGCCTAACCCAGTCTTGGCTGCACATGAGAACAGCCTCAGTCTGTACATAGCTATTGACTATTATCTGTGGTTTAGTCTATTTAAATACCTTTGTTTGTATGTGCCAGTTTATTTGCCAAAAGCTGTTTATCATAACTGTGGTTAGTTTGCATATCTTTGCTATACTATTTTAACTTGCTAGTCTGTGAGGAGTTATTTATTATAACCTCTTTTGTCTTTCTACTTGAGGTTTATCTTACTTCCTTTTTTATAAGGTTATAATCATGGCTTGTTTTTATCTATTTTTAAAATTGTGTGTAATTTCATATAGTTCCATTTATATTTATTCCTTACTATCCTTTATTGGTATATTTTATATGTTGTAGTCCCCTGAAGAAAGGTTCTGCTTGGATCTACGTTGCGATCTAAATAACAACATCAGCAATAATCAACCTCCCCATAACAAATTGTTCTCTGGGCAGCTCACAGTTTAGGATTAAACCATGCAATAAAACCACATAACACATTAAATCATAACAGATAAAAAGGGAGAAAAGAAAATACAAAATTTAGTACAAAGCAGTTTTAAAACTCATTTTAAAATTAGTTAAACATCAAATCAAATCAAATCTGAAAATCAAAATTTAAAGGGCCTGGGTGAACAAAAAGTTATTTACCTGGTGTCTAAAAGAACAAAGTGATTAAGCCAGGTGAACCTTGCTGGGGAGGCTATTCCATAAATGGCGTGCAACCACCAAAAAGGCCCTCTCCCTAGTAGTCACCCACCTCACCTAATTTGGCAGGGGCACCCAGAGGAGGGCTTCTGAAGAAGATCTTAAGGTCTGGGTTGTGACTAGGGATAGGCCCGGACCGGTCCGGAGGCCATTCTAAAGGCCTCCGGAATGGTCCGGACCTGGGCGGTCCGGTTTGGGTGGGTGGGGGGCTTTAAGAGCGGGTGGAGGGTTTACTTACCCCTCCCGCCTCTTTCTCGTTCTGGCGCCGTAAGTTTAGTAGTAATTGGGGTGGCAGGATACCTCCCTGCCGCCCCTTCCCTGCTGCTGCTCTGCAAAACTCCCAGAAGTCCTTTGCATGCACGCACGTCACAGAGACGTGAAGCGCACACACAATGTGTGCACGTCACAGAGACGTGAAGCGCGTGCATGATGTGTGCATGCGCAAAGGACTTCTGGGAGTTTTGCAGAGCAGCAGCAGGGAAGGGGCGGCAGGGAGGTATCCTGCCGCCCCAATTACTACTAAACTTATGGCGCCAGAACGGGAAAGAGGCGGGAGGGGTAAGTAAACCCTCCACCCGCTCTTAAAGCCACCCCCCACCCCAGAGCCAGACCGCAGTTTGGCGTTTCTGTGCACACTCCTAGTTGGGACATATGGGGCAAGGCAAAATCTCAGGTAACCTGGTCCCAAGCCATTTAAGGCTTTAAAGATTAAAACCAACACTTGGAATTGGGCCTGGAAATGGACTGGAAACCAGTGCAGCTGATGAAGCACTGGCGTAATATGCTCAAAACATCCAGTCCCAGTTAATAATCTTGCAGCCCTATTTTATACCAACTGCAGCTTCTGCTTACCATTTTCAAAGGTAACCTCACGTACAATGCATTGCAATAATCTAAGTGAGAGGTTACCAGGGCATGAGTAACTGTGGCAGGTAAGGTAAGGTCGCAGTTATCATATCACCTTGCAGAGAGGTGTAGCTGCTAAAACTCTAAACCTCAGAAGAAAGTGATTTGACCATGGCAAGGGCATAGAGTACATATTCCCCACTTTCAAATCACCTTCTGCTACTGCACCATTATGAAATCATTACTGCACCATTCCTGTTTTATTCCTTCCTATTTTAAGATGTTCTAGAATTCTTAGGGCAGATGGCATTCTCTGTGATGCCCTGAAGATGTCTAGCGTCGACATCCCATAACTAAGAAGACCTTACTGCTAGGTAGTACTGACAGTAATATAGTGCTTGACTTCCCATGCTGGTTGTGTGGTAAAATACATTTCTGGTCCCCAGACCCCTGTCCAAAGAATAGAATATCTCTGGGAATAGAGAAGTTGATTACCTCTGGTCTAGAATAGAATTGTTTAAAAGGCTTTAAAGTACTTTAAAAAGTGCTATACACATGAATGCTATCAGTGAGTTATTGACATCAAAGCTCTTTAAACCATTTAAAGTACATTGGCTGTTCTAATGTGAACAAAACCCCTGTTTTCAAGCATGAATTATCCAAATTGCAATCCAATATCCATGTTAATTATTATGATTTAATTACAGCATCTTTCTTATTGCAGGCTTATTTAGAAATCATTCTTCTGTGTAACCACAAGAAACATTATTAGTACACATCAAAGAACACAGCAAAACTCTGAATGAATGTTAATGACCCATGCAAACTAAAATAACACGTAAAATTACATGAAGTGGTAGGTTTACTCATTAATTCTATTTAGTGCATTATTATACTTGGGCTCTGAATGGTTTCTCTTGACCACACTGTGTTGATCTTCATGACTTAATATAGAAATTCTGGAAATGAGTGCATTACTGTAAGCAGCAGAACTAGAGACTATATTATTAGTGTACAGTAGAACTGGGAGAGTGTGTTACTTCAGATGATTGCTAAGTGAAGCTTTAATACACTCAGAAAGAAGATACAGTATAATTTTCATCAGAAGCTGAGTTCAATTAATTCATTTTAATTCTAAGAAGCCTGGAAGGAGGATGCTTTCTCTTTCTCATGCCTGGCTGCCTCTCATTTTACAGGGAAAAGAGGGCCCTTGCTACAAACCAGAGAATGCAATCAAAGAAAGAAAAACTCCCATTGACATCTTGGGTTCCCAGATGTTGGAACTCCCATCATACCCATCCACAATGCCTAAAGGCCATTGTAGGGCATCATGGGAGGTAGTTTAACAACATCTGGGAACCTAAGGCTGGGAACCCCATCTGAATGTTTCTGCTTATTAGATGTAAAATAAATAATAACAGAGAATACAAAGAATACTTAAAGCCCATAGCTAGGCACATTTGTGCTGTTGGAGATCTTTGACTTTATAGATCAGTTCTTAGAATTTTGAAGAGGCTAATGAGTGAATTCTAAATGAAATCACTGTTTTACGTAGCAGCAGGTTACACTCTCTGTGGATGAGAAGGGTAATGGATAGAGATTTAAAACTCAAATCAATGATTTATAAATCATAAATAAATCATAAATCAACTGAGAGTATTTATAACTGAGTATTATGACCAGTGTTTACTGTGAGAAAAGCTAGTGACTGATCAGCTCTTGGTAACAGCCCATGCTACATTGGTTGGTTCCAGACCATGGCAGTTGGGCAAATAAAAAGAGCCTGGGGCTAACGGGGCCCACTGATGAAGTCTGACATTACCAGATAACATCCTCAAGCATAAGCAAGACAGGCAGAGGCATTCTTACCCCCGGACCTTGGGGCCCCAGTCCGTGGCCTTCAAGTTCCGGGGGGCTTCGCCACAAGCCTCGCCACCGTTAGCTCCTGCTGCCGCTGCCACGAGGCCAAACCACTGATCATGCCAGTAATTCTAACCACCATGTGTGCGACCAAGGGGTGCGGGGTGCGTCGAGCAGGCATTTCCCCCGTGGTGGCAGCAGAAGGTGGATCAGGAGTGGCCGCTGGGTCAGGCCATTCAGCTCAGCGGCCCTTGAGAACTGTGAGGCGCCCCAGCACACGTGCACATTCAAACTGTGCAGGCGTGCTGAAGCACCACGCAGTTCTAAAGGGCCTCTGTGTCGAACAGCCAGGCCCAGCAGCCACTTCCGCTCTGCCCACTGCTACTGGAGGGAGATGCCTGTTCGACTCACCCCCCACCCCACCCCAGGCCGCGCACATGGTGACTAGAATTACTGGCAAGATTGGCAGTTCGGCCTCATGGCGGCAGCAGAGGGCACTTGTGGTGGGAGGCCTCATGGTGGCAGGGAGGCCTCACAACGAGGGCGGTACGGGTGCCCAAACAACTAGGAGTGCCACTGATGACGGGGCACTGCTTTCACCTTTGTCTTAGCTAGGCTTGCTACTAAGCATTCTGTTATACTCAAAATGAGCTGCTAAGATGGGGAATAATCTTCTTTTGATATTATGATTATGACCTCAAGGTGGTGTTCCAATACACTGCCAAAAAAAAAAAGGGGTGTGATCTTGTGTAGGGAGAGGAGAGGTGACTCTGTTACAGGGCAATCTGTTATGGCCATTTGCCATGCTGAAGCTTCCCTTTACTTGCACTACAGAGATTTGGTGAGTGAAGGTCATTTTTGTTTTTGTTTTTGTTTTTAATTGGCATGAAGCTATCTTACTCGACTAAGTCATCAGAGCCGAAGAATCTGGAATGATGAGTTTGCGTGTCCCATATCTTCTGCCTTTCACCAATGTTTGTTGAAAAGCGGTATATAAATATCCGTCATATTGTATTGTATCATATTTAGGGGAGAAGCAATTATGGTTTCTTACTCAGGAGCACCAAAATCCTGAACCAGACCCTCCCTGCCATGCTACAAGCTAGATCAGTTAGCCAAAATGTACAGTGTCCTCTTTGTGACCTATGATCTAGGAAAGATAGATTAAAAAATTGTAGTTCACATTACATGCATCAGTTCTTATTAAGCAACAAGTTCTGTGCAACACTGTGAGAAAAGAAAGAGAACAAGTGCATTATGTCTGGGTTTTCCCATTTCATAGAACCAAGAGGTGGATTTTTTTTTTGCTCATGAATTGCCCTTCTGCTGGCTCTGTTCAAGTTTTCATCACATATACATGTGCTTGGAGACATTATCAGATAGTACGATGCTGGCTTTCATTCATATTGTGGAATAGCTCTTAAGATTTGTCTGCCATGCTGATTTTCATCATGACAGCCTACTTGCTGTTTCTTTGCTTGACTGAAATGGAGTCTTGAATGAATGGAAATAAACTATGCCTTAATCTTGCCCAAAAGGGTGGTTGATATTATCAGTCACTGGCTTAGTGGAACACAGTTGGGACCTTCAGCAAAATATTGCAGTGTATCCCCAGCTCCTGAAATGTGTGCTTCCGTTCAGCATTCCAGTTGGAACTAGAATTTAGTAATGATATTCGGCTCCTGCCACTGCCTTTGGGAGTGGAGCTTTGGCACTCCTGCTTCTGCCACTGCTACTATGTGCCACCACGGGGGATAGGGGCAGCCTTCAGGGTTGCTGCTGCCACCACTGCCACTTACCACTGCTGTCAAGGTCTTGACCGGACTTGGCTGCACGCTGTCGACATATAGTTTGATGAATGTTGTTTTTCAGCAGTGAGTAGCCGACTGATGACGTGATTTATAGTGCAAGCCATGAGAGCTCCCAGCTGGCAGGGATTTAAGGCTTATCAGCCCTCTGCAAGAGGCGTTTGCTTTTCCTAATAGTCTCCAATTGATCCCTGCGTCTCGTGACACGTCGCTGTTGGGGGGTCAGTGGGGGTTGGTTGCATAGCTCTTCTTCCGATTGGTCTTTCACGATTTCTGCTGCCTCAGGTTGTTGTGCCTGCTCAGAGTCATTATCCACAGCTGTTTCATGAACACTGACAGCCGGGCTCTGCCCCTCAGACACTCCTGCATCGCCTGGAAAGTTGATAGCTTCCCCTTCCTCCTCGCTGTCGGAGATCGAGGGTGTGACAACTGCCACCTTGCAGGGAGTGGCCTTTAAGGCTCCAGCTGCTTCCAGTATGGCCTCTGAGACTAAACACCATATCACAGAGAGCCAGTGTGGTGTAGTGGTTAGAGTGCTGGACTAGGACACCCATTCAGCCATGATACTAGCTGGGTGACTCTGGGCCAGTCACTTCTCTCTCAGCCTAACCTACTTCACAGGGTTGTTGTGAGGAGAACTCAAGTATGTAGTACACCACTCTGGGCTCCTTGGAGGAAGAGCGGGATAGAAATGTCATCATCATCATCATCATCATCATTGCCCAGCATGTGAAAAGCAAGCCAGGAAGTGGCATGTGCACACTCACCGCCACTTCACGATTTGCTGTTCATACACCTGCCAGCAATGCACTGTTTAACTACTCTGCCACCATCCTTGTGGCAGTAAAGGAGGAAGTGAGGCAAGATACAGTGGGGGACATCTGGGGCACCCCAAAAAACATTGGGGGCATGTGGCTCCTGACCCCTCATGATGCCACGGGTTTTCCCCTATAAATCTTTTCAACATTCTGCAGCTCTTGGAAGCCACTGAGCATGCTCAGCATTCATCAGGCATTTTTGTTTTTATGTCTTTAATTAACAAATAATATTACAAACATATGTACTTCTGCAAAATTCTAATTTCAGCCTGTTTTAATTATATACAATCAATTCTCTTCTGTTTTGGCTTGTGGCTGTAACATTAAAGAACTTGAACTTGAACTCCTTCTGCAAACCTTGAGGTTCACCCGAATATGTGGAAACCACAACTTTGTGTCTGGGTAGCTCCATTTTGTTCCATTTTGAGTTTGCTATTACTACACATGCTAACAAGTCGAACCTTTGCAAAATGTTGCAGTGTACTCCAAGCCTCTGGTATTCCCCCTAAGTAGTGATGTTCAGGGCTTGCAGAGTAGAAAAGGGAAGAGGAAAAGTGAACTTATTTTATTTTCTATTCTCTTGAAGTCTTTCCTGCTGTGCTACCATTCCTTCCCTCTCTCTGTTATTTCTCCTCCTCCTGCTCTCCTCCTCCTCCTCCACCACCATCTCACAGCTGGAGCTCAAAAGCTTTTTCAGAACATAAGGATGATTCTTCTGTCACATCCATTAAACATTGGTTTGGTGAAAGCTTCATTACTGTTCTTGAATCTGGTTTCAGGGGCATAGAGGGACCAAGCGGGAACAAATGGCCCTGAGCCCCTCAAAGAGAGGGGCCTTCAGCTGGGCAGCAGCTTGCTCTTCACTCTTTCCCACCTGTCACTCTGAAGAAGGAAGCCGTGTGGGAGCAGGGGACCATATTCAGATTTTGTCCTAGGGCCAACTCCAACTTGCTACATCCCTGTCAGGTTTGTTTCCAGTCAATCAGCTACAGCACAGTGGACAAACTTGACGCTCCAGATGTTGTTGAACTTCAACTTCCATCTTCCCCAGCCACAATAAATTGTGTCTGGGGATGCTGGGAGTTGTAGTCCACAGCCAGCTGGAGGGCCAGGTTTGCCCACCCCTGAGCTACAGTGTCCTTAGCTGAGTCACGCTTTTTCTACCTCAAATCCACCCACGTCTGCAACATAAGGACAGTAATATTGCCTTATCCTACCTTAGGGTTTTTTTTTTTTTTTTTTTTTAAAAAGACTATTGTGAGAATGTATGTGGAGTGAACTTTTCTTACTTATACTTCCCTTTGCAAATCGTTTAGGACACTTCCTTGTGACAATCTCTGTTCCTCACATCCTTGTGAGAATGTTCCTCACATCTGTGATGCAGTCACTGTGATGTAGTAAAGAATAAGACATCCTGTAGAAAATAAAGTATGTGTATGGTTTATTATATATTTGCCCTGCTAACCAGGCAAGCAGGCACCTTTTTTAAAGTGGTGATTTAGCAGGGGGAGAGCAACTGGCTCTATCCATCCCCTGCACAGCATCCCTCCAGTGACTTTTGCTTGGGTCTATCTTATGTTTCTTTTTAGATTGTGAGTCCTTTGGGAGCCATCTTTATTTATTTATTATTTTTCTATGTAAACTGCTTTGGAAACTTTTGTTGAAAAGCGGTATATAAATATTTGTTGTTATTGTTGTTGTATATTCTCATACATGCAGACATTTGGGAGCTATGGGCTCCACCAGGGCAGGTGGCCCTTTGTGGTGTCGCAGGCACAGTACAAGGGGGCTTCTTGGCATGAACATGGCAGCTATTCACCTATTCAAAGCTATTCATAGCGATTCAGCTATTCAAAGTGATATGGTGGGAAAGATGTTGAGAGCACTGTTGGGGGAAAGAGATGCTCATTTGAGATTGTAGTGACTGAGTTGTCTTGCCAGAGAAAGAACCCTCACAAAACGGCAGCGGGGGTGGGGGGTGGGATTGTTGTGGTTTATGAGGTCAGACAAGAATAGAGTTGGCAAAACCTACCTGCTGCCTTATTGCTTTGATGACTGAGACCAAATTCAGAAACTGAACAGACCCAAGAGGCGACCTCCTTCTCCCTTTGAAGGAGATTTACAAATACATTAAGAGAATGGGGAAAATTTCAAGCAAGCAGAAAAACACTATTTATTATTGTTGTTGTTGTTGTTTACACAGTCAGACAGGTGCTATTGACTGGTTTGTTTTATCCAGACATCGAGTCCTTCCCAAGGACCTGGGATGGCTGAATTTTATTGTCAGTGTTGTTGCTGTTATTATTATAGATATCGTCGCAGAATATAGGCTGTTCCCAGTAAAGCTGCTTTTTGTAAGTGGCTGATGGTGATTTCTGTGCCCCTATGGTGTTGAGGTGCTCTTCAAGGTGTTTTGGAATTGCACCTAGGGCACCAATTACCACTGGGATTATTTGGGTCTTTTTGTGGCACAGCCTTTCAATTTCAATTTGTAGATCTTTGTATTTTGTGATTTTGTCTATTTCTTTTTCTTCTATTCTGCTATCCCCTGGTATTACTATGTCGGTTATTTTGACTTGTTTTTCTTTCTTCTCCACTACAGTTATATCTGGTGTATTGTGTGGCAGATGTTTGTCTGTTTGTAGTCGGAAGTCCCATAATATTTTTGCATCTTCATTTTCTACAACTTTATCAATTTTATGGTCCCAGCAATTTTTGGCGACAGATAGCTTTTATTTTTTTGCAGATGTTCCAGTGTATAATCCCTGCTACCTTGTCATGCCTTTGTTTGTAGTCAGTCTGTGCAATCTTTTTACAACAGCTGATTAGGTGGTCCACGGTTTCATCTGCTTCTTTACAAAGGCGGCACTTGCTGTTTGTTGTTGGTTTTTCTACTTTTGCTCTTATTGCCTTTGTTCTTAGTGCCTGTTCTTGTGCAGCCAATATTAAACCCTCTGTTTCTTTCTTCAAGTTGCCATTCTTAAGCCATTGGTGATGTCTGATGTCTGATTTTCTACTTATATTGTGCAAATATTGACCATGACTGAAAAGTAATGAAGCTGAAAAGTACTGCTGCTTCATTCTTGTGCATTCCCCTTCCACTATACCCCTTCATACAAGCGGTATGCCTGAAGACAGGAAGAATCAATTAGAAAATCAACTGTAGTCTGAAAGTCAATTATGTTTTTAAAAAAAACAAAAAACCCTGCTGGATTAGCAAGGGCAGCATATTATTTCAATATCAAAAGCAAGTGGCTTTGCATCCCTGCTGAGAGCCTGAAGGGAAAAACTACCAGCACGACCAGCACTGCATCCCTGCCCATCCCTACAGCACTACACCACTGACTGAAACTAGAGAAAGGTCAAGCACACATATGCCCTTCTTTACCCACTTTAGATAAACTCATCAACATGTAGAACTACATATGTACACCAGAGCCAGAAATGCTGCTGATTTGAAGTGTTTAAGATTAGGGAAGTGCCCAAACCGGTTTGGCGTCTCCTTAGAGAAGCACCAAATTGGTTCGGGCACTGGTATTTGAACCGGTTCGGTGGAGTGGGGGCTGGTTTCTTTAAAAAGTAGGTAAAGAGGACTTTACCTGCTCCTTTGCAGCCACACCACTTTTCCGGGCATGGTGCTTGCTCTTCAAAAGGCCGCACACAACTGCAGTGCTGCAGCCATGCGCATGCCAATGCCATGCGCAAGCTGCTGGGAGCAGTGCTACAGCCAGGCACAGCTTTTTAAAGAGTGAGCATCATGTTTAGAAAAGAAGTGGGGTGGTGGAGAAGCAGGTAGGGACTTGCTTACCTGCTTTTTAAAGGAACTGAGCCCCATCGACAGTTTGTTTATGCGTCTTTAAGGTTTTTCTTCTTATATGCTACCAAAGAATTGGTTGGCACCCTCTTTGCACTAGACCACCACTCACTCTGGGCCACCCCAGCACCCCACAAATGTTTTTAAGATTTTTCTCCATAGGGAAGAATGGAGGTTTCAGCAGTCCTATAATTGCACTTGGGGGGTGCTGGGGTGGCCCAGAGCGAGGGTGCCAACCACCTCCATGGGTTGCTAACCCATGGGGTACTGGGTTTTGTTGTTTCTGAAGTGTTCTGAGCATAGATTCTTTGGTAACATATAAGATTTTAAATGACAAACCATGAATCCACTCTCATCTGCTAACCTTAAAGACACATAAACTTCAAAAATCACTTAAAAATCAGCCCTTTGCCCAATTCCTTTCAAATAATTCTGATAGCTACCTGCCCCCCCCCCCTTGGGCACTACCACCCACCACACTCTGCTCTTGGACACCCCTTTCCCCACCGACGTGAAGCTATACATTTGCTGACACCTCCATGCTTCTTTATGGAGAAAAGCCTTAAAGTCGCGTAAACTTCAAAAATCACTTAAAAATCAGCCTTTTGCCCAATTCCTTTCAAATAATTCTGATAGATTCCTTGCCCACCTTGGGCACTACCACCCACCACACTCCACTCTAGGACACCCCTTTCTCCCCGACCTGAAGCTATACATTTGCTGCAATCCTCATTATTCTCTATGAGGAATTCCAAAATAATTTTAAAATTCACCAATAATCAGAGGAGTGTCTGATTGCCTTGGAACTTTGTGGATAGTAGGCAACCCTGGTTGTTTACCACCCACTCCACGTTTGTGCCCCTAGATGCTCCACAATAGGGTATATGGGCTGGTTTGGGTCCCATTATAACCTATGAGAAAAATAATTAAAAATATTTCAAATATTCATAAAAAATCATAGAGGTGTCCAGTTGCTTCAGGGTTTGCATGGTTGTTGGCACCCATGAGCACTCCACAATAAGGAATAATGTCCTGGTTCTAGTCCCATTATACCCTATGAGAAAAAATAAAAAATAATTTTCAAAAATTTATTAAAAATCGTACGAGTGTCTGATTGCTTTGGGGTTTGGGTGGCAGGTACCCCTGGGTGCCAGCTACCATACTACCAATTTTTGGATGTTCTAACAAGTTTGAACCAGTTTGAACCAGTTTGAAACTGTTCAAAATGGTTCAAACTCGAACCGAACCAGGGGGAGGTTCGAGCAAAACCAAAACCGAACCACCCCCTCCTGGTTCGAACCTGGTTTGAATTCGAACCGAACCGGGCAAACCAGTTTTGTGCACATCCCTACTGACAACTCTACAAAGCTGAAGAGAGTAGGAGAAATTAGATAATTTGTCATTGAGAACAAGTCTTCATTGTAAAAATTTTAAAAAGCCTTGCTAATTCCAAGTTATGTAAGCCAACAGCCTATAATTTTGTCAGTCAATTGACTGATGAACCATTTTTCTTCTGAGCAGATCTCCTAGGGATGGAGAGCTTTCAAAACACACTTTGAGTACCTCTCCTAGTGAGGAAGGCCAGAGCACACCTTTACTCTTACCATCTGAAGTGTCCGTGTCATATCACTGTTTCTGAATAGTGCCTTAGATCCAAAAATCCATAGGCAGTGTTCTGTGTGTAGAACAAGGTTTACATGCCCCTCATCTCCATGTTGCATCCTCCAGCATACCCTGAAAAGCCAGTCCTTGGGGGCCCTCAGGAATAGTGTGGAATATGGGCTGGGGGCTACCAGTGGAGGCAGGAAGTCAACATAATTCATATGCACATTGAGTGAGCAAAGTATCTTTCCTCTTGTGCAAAAACATTTAATATGGTTTTACTCATTGGAGATTTTTTACCTGGTTTATTAATTTAACTGTTTTATATTGTTTTTACACCACCTGGAGATTTCTATATCAGACAGGGAAGGGAAGGGAAGGGAAGGGAAGGGAAGGGAAGGGAAGGGAAGGGAAGGGAAGAAAGAAAGAAAGAAAGAAAGAAAGAAAGAAAGAAAGAAAGAAAGAAAGAAAGAAAGAAAGAAAGAAAGATCCTCCCTGCCTAACCCAATGGCTGGAATTCTCCCCTTAGGAAAATCCATTAAATTCATACTGCACCTTTAACTTAAGCCATACCATAAATTAATGATATGTTATCCAGAGAGATAAGTACTTTCTCTTTATTCTTATCCTCATTCTAATGAGTTGTTTTTGCAAATCACAATATATAATAGAGAACTGTTGGATAATCAGAAATGTATTGGGGGGCGTTTCTCTCCCCAGTATGGTTTGATCACATTTCTTTTTGATTTTACAAAACGCATACATTCAGCAATACTGGTTGTCTGGATTGCTGCAGGAGAGATTCAACAGCTGTTGATGTGGGGCTGTTCCACAGAAATCAACAAGGCCACAGAAATGCCAGTAACTAAACTGTGCTTGTATGGATGACTAGCATCAATGCATTATTATCAAATGAATACATTTCTTGTCAGGAGGCAATCTGATGTGGAAGTGTTTGTATTTCTTCGTTTGTTTCTGTAAAGAATCTGGAAATGTAGTATTTAGATTTGAAAGCCACTCGGATAGAAGCGGATTTGGTGGCAGATGGGATATTTATGAGCTGTTTTTCTCCATATACCAGTCTTGTTAAGGAGCAGTCGTTTTCTGCTTCATTACACGGAGATAGCTCTGTTTAGGGTTCCACTCAGCTGTGAAATGACTTTAAAATTTTTATAAGGAATAGAGATAGGATTTTTATAATAAAAGAATGCTGACAAAGTGTACTAAACTAGAAGGAAAATAGTCCGACATACTGTTTTTCAGGGTGAAAGGAGACCATAGATCTGTAGTATCTTATACTTAAGCTTAATCTGCTGGTTTATGACAATGGAGACATCCCAGTAGCCTATTTACTCACCTAAGACATGGAATGTTGAAGATACATATAAGGATCAGAAGATGGCTTCCATAGGCAATTTTGAAACCAAAACAACGCATGTGCATGATTCTTCTTATTCTTATTGGCCAACATCCAGTGCATGTCCATAACACTGTGCTGTAGAGCTACTGCGTCCTTCCAAGACAGATCTGCTTGTGCAACAACAACAACAGCAGCTGCTACTACTACTACTACATCATCATCATCATCATCAAATATTTAATTATTATTATTTATTTATTTATTGTATACACAGTCAGACAGGTGTTATTGACTGGTTTGTTTTATCCAGACATCAAGTCCTTCGCAAGGACCTGGGGTAGCTGAATTTTATTATCAGTGTTGTTGCTGTTATTATTATAGATATTGTCACAGAATATAGGCTGTTCTCAGTAAAGCTGCTTTTTGTAATTGGCTGATGGTGATTTCTGTGGCCCCTATGGTGTTGAGGTGCTCTTCAAGGTGTTTTGAAATTGCACCTAGGGCGCCAATTACTACTGGGATTATTTTGGTCTTCTTCTGCCACAGCCTTTCAGTTTCAATTTGTAGATCTTTGTATTTGGTGATTTTTTCTATTTCTTTTTTCTTCTATTCTGCTATCACCTGGTATTGCTATGTTGATTTTAACTTGTTTTTCTTTCTTCTTTTTCTTCTTTTGTTTTTCATCATCATCATCATCATCATCATCATTAATAATATTAATATATTCCTCAAAAAGCTACTGGTCTGTAAATTTAAGCTAGGATAATTCTAGAAGGTCATGCTGGGTGGGAGCTTTCTTCTTCTTCTTTTAACTGTTATTCTAACTGGCCCTTTTTTGTTGCTGTTGCACTTAGTTAAAAAGAATTGTGCTGGAACAGGAGAAAGCTATTTTAATGCAGGGAGATGGCTCCAATACAAGCTCTGGTGTAACAGGACCAGCCTTATCTTTGCATCAATGCTGAAGCTTCACTACTGGATTCTGTATGTGTCTGTCCTGGTCCATCAGGGTAGCCATAACGAGGGTATTAGATGCTAAAGGCAGGTTTGGGACTGTTTTATCTGGACCCCTAGTACATTTTATGCAGTTGAGATTGGTCCCAGTCCAAAGGTTTAGAATTTCACTGGTATTCCCAACCACCTGCAGTTACTTTGTTTTATAATTAAAGCACTTGCTGTTTAATATAATACCTAAGGGATCTTAGCAGTGTTTCTGCAGAATAATATAAGAAATATTTTTCAAAACTCTGTGCTACTTTTGTTTAAAGATTTGGGAGAGGATGGTGGAGAGTCCACCCAAAAGTCACGAACAGGAGTTGGCTATTCAGTAAGGCTATTCACAATACTGTAAGGCTATTCACATGAGCAGCCTTAGGGTAGGGCTGCTCACGTGAAGTGCTGGCATTGAAGTGCCAGTCCTAGCGCTGTCTCCCACTTAGGTAGCCTGGGTTTTTAACCTGGGATCTTACCTGGGTTAAAGGGTGTGAGCACCACTAACCTTTTTTGTATCCCTCAGAGTTAAGCAACTATAGGCCTGTCTCCAACCTTCAGTGGCTGGATAAGGTAATCAAGAGGGTGGTGGCCTCCCAGCTCCAAGTGGTCTTGGAGGAAACTGATTATCTAGACCCATTTCAAATGGGCTTTTGGCTGGGCTGTGGGGTGGAGACTGCCTTGGTCAGCCTGATGGATGATCTCCAACTGGGAATTGGTAGAGGGAATGTGACTCTATTGGTCCTTTTGGACCTCTCAGTGGCCTTCAATTCTATCAACCATAGAATCATTCTAGAACATCTGAGGGGATTGGGGATGGGAGTAGGAGCATAGGGAGGTTGGTGGTGGCCCATATTCAGCCTCTGCTATGGCCCCCTGGCCCAGCCCCCTGCATCTGATGTCAGACGGAGGGGCCCAGCTAGCCATGCCCCCGCATCTGTCATCAGGGACCCTGCGTTGGACCAGTCTCCCTCCTAAACAGAATCGTGCAGCTCCATTTGGGAGGGATATTGATCGGCCCCGCTGCATTGGCAGCGAGACCAGGAGCAACTCTCCCTGCCGCAGGCCCCGCTGCCAATGCAGTGCGGGCCTATTTCGGTTCCAAATGGGGCCATATGGCCCCATTTTGGACCAAAATAATGCCCCCCCATGTCTGATGTCAGATGGGTAGCCCAGATCTGCTACCCAGTGTCTGGAGCCACACTTGTGACCCCTGATTGGTGACAGCCTGGGTTCTTTGAACCCATTCACCCAATGGTGGGGCTCTGCCCCTGGATGGGAGGCACTGCTTTGCGTTGGCTCTGCTCCTACCTCTCAGGCAGATTCTAGATGGTGTCTCTTGGCAGCTTTTGATACTATCGACCATAATATCATTCTAGAACGTCTGAGGGGGTTGGGGATGGGAGGCACTGCTTTGCAGTGGTTCTCTCAGGCAGATTCCAGATGGTGTCCCTTGGACACTATTGTTCTCCAAAAATCTGAACTTTCATATGGTGTCCCTCAGGGCTCCATATTATCTCCAAAGTTGTTTAACATCTACATGAAACCGGTGGGAGAGATCATCAGGAGATTTGGTGCAGGGTGCTATCAGTATGCTGATGACACCCAAATCTATTTCTCCATGTCAGCCTCATCGGTAGAAGGCATAACCTCCCTAAATGCCTTCCTGGGGGTGGTGATGGGCTGGATGAGGGATAACATATGGAGGCTGAATCAAGATAAGATGGAGGTATTTATTGTGCACAGTCGAAACTTGGGGGGTGATCTTGATCTGCCAGTTATGGATGAGGTCTGTCAGTTCTTCATCTGCCAGTTCTAGAGGGAAGGCGGGATCCTATCTTCTTGCTTCCAGACAACCAGTGCCTGTTCATGGCTCTGCCACTCACATGCCCATATGACTGGCATGAGCTATCTCCACAGTTGATCTGGAAAGGGAAAAAACCAAGCTGGGTCCTCCAGCAGGGGTGTAGCTATAATTGAGCAGATGGGTTCAAAGAACCCGTGGCCCCCAACTCCATCCCTCCCAATTATCTTCATTATCTCCCTTACTCTGAGGGGCCGCCGGGGAGAGGGGTGAACATGGGCCTCCTCTACCCTAGTTATGCCCCTGCCCTCCAGTATTCTGCACAAGCAGTGGAGAGGCAGCCCTCAGTACAGCACCAGTGCTCCTTTCCCTGGCCTTGCAAGCCTTAAAACTTTATGGTTAACATGGTCACTGGCCACTGGGAGCAGTTTAAAAGCAGCAGTGACACAGATGATGAACATGAGGTAGGACAGGCTCTGTTTTCCTGCTACCTCACTTTTAGCCTGGGTAGCAGATCTGGGCTACCCAGGCTCAGAGCTGCTGGGTCGGGAGGACTCCCAATGTCCCAGATGACCAGAGATTCCAGGATTAACCCTCTCCTACCCAGGAATCTCTGGTCAAACTGTACATGCATACAGATATGTACATGCATACACTGTACAGAGATTGTTCATGCTTTGAACATATTGTGTGCCTAGTGAGAGTCTAAAATGGAATTGTGAATGAAGTCAAAGAGAAAGGAGGTCTTTATGTTCCTTTGGCTGCTACTGAAGCAGTGAATACAGTTTTCTCTGTGTTCTGGGGCCTCCCTTTCACTGTCTTTAATCCCTTTTTACATGTCTTGCAATGTTTCATGTTTACTATTTTGGGCGAGTGCTGCTGGGCATATGCTTCACACAACAGTGGGAAGGGAATTGGCAATTATATCCCATCCTTTCACATTTCAGTGCATAGGGCTTTTGTCTGCCATCGGGTATCTAACGCCCACTGGGTCATTGGATTTGTCCCTGGTGTATATCCACGCAAAGAAATGCATTTACAGTATCCGTCTCACTATTCCACTGCCACCCTCATGATGAATAGATGCAACCAGTAATTATCCAGGCTTTTTGAATGCGTGGGGCTGTCATCATTAGGCTGTCATGCGATTGAAAAATGAAGTGCCTGTCTTCCCAACTCTTCATATTACTAAAATGGCAGATAGTGTTTAAGAATAATGGTCAGAAATTATCTCATAGCATTAGAATAGCAGTTTCAGGGAAATACAATGTTTTGCCTTTCACAGGCCAACCAAATTTTTAACAAAATTAATTAGGAAAGCACAGTGCTCATAAATGCATGCAATTTAAGAGACAAGCAACCTGATTTGAAGGCTTAGTTAAATTACTGATGGCAGCTCAAAGCAGTAATGTTGCTTACATACTTGTGGAAAGGGCACACACAGTTTATCCGGAAGCTCAACAACTATGAAAAAATGCAGGTTCACAGAGAGGACTAAGATGAGGATATTTCACCTGGGACCTACAGCAGACCTGTACCGCTTATTTATTCACAAATTTCTACCCCACCTATCTCACCCCCAGATATTTAACAATAAGAACTTAAGGCAAGGAAATCACAATGCCAAAAATAAAAAAAAATTTCAACACAGCAGATAAAGCAGCATAACAAAAATTAGCCTTAAAAAAGAAGTAAAGATCAAAACTCAGTTGTTGCCAATGGGAAATGCAGACTGAGTTAATATAGTTTTCATCTGGTATCTCAACACCATCAGAAGGAGTCCTCCCTGTTGGTGTTGGGGAGGCCTAGCTTGTGTCTCACCACCTTCAAGTGCAGCTATGAGTACATGGGATACGGCTTTCACAGTTATGGTGACCAGTCCAGGGACTGGTCACCAGGTCACCACAACCATGGAAGCCCAATCCCACAGACCTACAGCCATACATGATGGTGCAGGGACACAGACCAAGACATCCCCAATGGAACAACTGGGGAGGATCACATGAAGGAGACAGTCCTTTAGATCTCTCAGGCCCCCAATTTAAGGCTTACCAAGCTGAACAGAACCAATCAGCCACATAAGATATTCCAGCAGGTGCTCAATAGGGGCAGTTATTGCTACCTGGCTCTAAAAACAAAGGGCTGTAGTCTTGCTTGACATTATACAAGGCTTATGGGCTGTATTCAGCTCACAGAAGGCCCAAGCTCCCACTCCTAGAGCCTGAGGTGGTGTGGTAAAGTGCTATACCCCTTTGCCTTTCTGCACCAAATGCTCCCAGAAAGCACATGCCCCCTCCCTTTCCTGGTAGCATTCATTTCCATTAACCAGTGTGCGTTTCTCTTCTTTCTGGTCCCTGGATTTCTTTTTAAAAGAGCAGACTAGAACAGAACAGAAAATTGGAGCAGAGGACAGTGATGGGATAGAGTGTCACCAGTGAAATGATCTAGGCCAGGGATTCTCAACATTGGGTTCCCAGATGTTATTGGACTTCAACTCCCATAATTCCCAGCCCCAGTGACCTTTGGTTGGGGATTGTGGAAGCTGAAGTCCAGTAACATCTGGGGACCCAATGTTGAGAATCCTTGATATAGGCTATCACTCCTCCCATCCACAGTTCATCTGCTCCACTACTTTTAGTAGGAACTGAAGAGCCTGATTTCGCAGCAGCACAGATGTGCATTGTAGAGTGTGGGCAGCTCTCAAAACATGGAAATTTCTCAGTGTGGTATGTGAACTAATGTTCAAAAGGAAAAATAACAGATCTCCCAACAAGAAGATGTGTTAGCTACCTCTACTTTCATGTGCCTGAACTCATAGGATTGGAACATGCATAAAAGAGAATAAAACCATAGTCCAAGAAAGGAAGAGCACATAGAATAGACCCAGACTATGCAAGGGGAAAGAATATTATAATATTATTGTCAATGCACACAGCATGTATCACAGAAAGCAATACAAATCTAATATTAATTCAGAGAAGATGAATACTGTATATGTGAGAGCAATACTTAAAAAAAACTTTTTTAAAGTGTGGAGGGGGAGTAGCATTTCTCTTCACTTTTTTGGCACCCAGAAAGCAGCTTGGATGAGACTGCGAACCCTAATTTGACCTTACTCTTTAGCTGAGAGCAATCTAATGTGAAATATTCATACAACGGTTTGCACAGTAAATGCTGAAACTGGCAGCTCTTTGCAAGTACCTCATTTGCCATCTCTCAAAATGCAAATTTGTCATAAACCTGGGTGTTTTTAGCATATTGTCAGCAGATATACAATGTCACAAATGATCTGGTTCATCCCTTTCTTTGGATGGACATCTGCAATGATATTCTCAATTCTTTTGGCCATCAACCTCTCCGAGAATATTGGTGGTTCACCGATTCTTCAGTTGTCTTTTTTCAATGGTTAGTTTTCCTTTTGTTGGCACTTATTTATTTAGAACTTAATATATGCCAAGTACTTCATAAGACTTATATTTCATATATCTTCACAATGAGAGTTATTGAGAAGCAGTGAGAGAAACGATTGTTATTCCTGTTTTACATATTTGGAAGAAATAGGTTGCTGCAGCAATGGGGCTGCTGCCATTGCTTAATGCATCACAGCTTCAGCCAAGGTGCTTGGTGTGGAAGGGGCCTCATTGCAAAGGTGACAGACACCACCTTTTAAAGGAAGCACCCTAGATGTCTTATGGTGGTAGTAGAGGGACAGGTCATATCGATTGTGTTGGCAGGCCTTTAAAGGCCCACTAGAGTCCCACCTAATGGCGCAGCAGGGAAGCAGCCTGCCTAGAGAGCAGGAGGCGGTTGGTTTGAATCCCCGCTCATGTGTTTACCAGAATATGGGAAAATCCTATATTGGGCAGCAGAGATATCAGAAGGTGACAAAAGGCATCATCTCATACTGTGTGGGAGATGCCAATGGTAAATCCCTCCTGTATTCTACCAAGAAAACCACATGGCTCTGTGGTCGCCAGGAGTTGACACCGACTTGACGGCACAACCTTTACCTTTAACCTTTAGAGAGGAGGCCACTCCAGGAGGCCACCCCAGGTCTCTTAGGCTGAGTTGAGAAGAGGAAAAGAGCCTTCAATGAGGGCCCAAGAGGAAGATAAATGAAGGTTCCTTAAAGGCCTGCCGTATCAGAGAAATTGATTGATTGGTTGATTGATTAAGTGCTATCAAGTCGGTGTCGACTCTTAGTGACCACAGAGATAGATTCTCTCCAGGATAGTCTGTCTTCAGCTTGGCCTTTAAGGTCTCTCAGTGGTGCGTTATTGCTGTCATAATCAAGTCCATCCACCATGCTCCTGGTCGTCCTTTCCCCAGCATTATGGAGTTCTCAAGGAAGCTGGGTCTTTGCATAATGTGTCCGAAGTATGATAGTTTCAGCCTGGTTATTTGTGTCTTGAGTGAAAATTCTGGATTGATTTGTTCCATGATCCATTTGTTTGTTTTCCTGGCTGTCCATGGTATCCTCAAAAGTCTTTTCCAACACCAAAGTTCAAAAGTGTCAATGCTTTTTCTATCTTGCTTCTTCAAAGTCCAGTTTTCACATCCATAGAGTGTCAAGGGGAAAACCATTGTCCGAATGATTCTAATCTTTGTAGGTGTAGACATGTCATCGCATCAAAATATGCTTAATAAGGCCTTCATTGCTACCCTACCAAGAGAAAGAGAAATAGAGCTCCTCAATTCCCCCTACCTCAGTAGTATCCCACCCAAATCAGAGCTAAAACTTCCTCATTACTTGGTAGTGTTTGATGAATCCCCCACCTTCCCCACCACCATGTAGTTTCTCATCTTAATAATTGTAGGACCTGTTAGTAGTTGGCAGCAAAGAAGGCGGCAGAGAAAACCCAACAAAATAGGCAGTATCTCTGCCCCAGAGCAGAACCAGAAAGTCATGTCTTCAGCCAAGCTTTTCCAGCCAAGTTTTGTAGATGAAAAAGAAGATGGCTGAAGACATCTATTCAGTGAAACTTTTTAGCTATTTTTAGCTCTTTGATAGTTTTATGGGTTTTAAAATATTTTTTAATTGTTAAAATTTCTTGGTTTATTTTATTGCTGTAAACTACCTAGAGACTTCAGTAGTGGCCGGCATACAAATATGTTGTATATGTATTTGTCCCTCCAGGACACTACTAACTGAGCACAGAGGCACCTTTTAAAAGTGGTTATTATCTTTAATGAGCAGAGGGAGAGCAACTGGCCCTATCCAGCCCCAGTACAGCATCATTCCAGTGGCTGTTGCTGGTGTCTAAGATGTTTCTTTTTAGATTGTGAACCCTTTGGGTGTTAGGGATCCATCTTTGTTTTTATTTCTCTATGTAAACCACTTTTGAACTTATGTTGAAAAGCGGTATAAAAATAATGTCAATAAAACTTGACTTGAATGTCATTGTCATTAGATAGATAAATAAATATATGTCATAATCGTATCAGCCAATGAGATGCATTTTCAGTCTCCACTGTTGCTAGGCTAATTTTAAAGTATATTTTATTGAAAATTATAAAAGTTAACACAATGGTTTTTGTTTCGCTACCTACTAATGTGACTGAATGCAGTTATGAATGCAGTTATGCAAAATGAATGCAGTTACGGGACTGATTCAGAAATCTGAGAGTTAGGAATATACCATATTCCTTGCAAGTCACAAATCTAGCCGCTTGGAATTTCCTCTGCCTAGTGAATCTCAATTCTCATTGTTCCAACACAAAACAAAGCTACAAGATAGGTAGCTGTAAAACTCTCTCTCCACTTTCCCTTTCTCTCTTTCTTATTCCCATTTCCTGTTGTCTGCAATTCTATTCCCTCCCTCAGCACTAACCTGTGAATGTGTATTAGGGGCAACTCTATGCCATTCTCAGAGCATTAACCCCCTAAGGGAAGATCATAGCCAGCAAATCTGAGGCACTAACCACTGCTTTTCACTTGTAAAGCTCTGTTTTCCAATAAAACTTAACCTTGCTTTCAAGAAATATGTCTGTACTCTATTGTGCTCTTCTGAGTGCTCTAACATGGGTGGGTGTATCCTATCCATGGTCAGCTTTCCTGGTACTGCAGTGTATAATTTGGTTGTATGCAGGTTTGCACAAAATTGAGTAATTAAGCCAAAGCATAGTCACAAAGGATGGTAATTACCACACTAAAACCAGAGATGCACCTAGGTAATTTTGGAGCCTGGACCTAAAGGCCTTTAGAGTCCCCCACCCCCCACTCCAAGTTAAGCATCATTTTAAAAACATAGATTCTTGAGGGCACAAACCACACCACCCAGGACAGACTAAAGAGGATTGGGGGGCCCCAGGGGGTATGGAAGCCCTGGACTTCAGCCTTGAAGTCCAGGGGTAAGAGCTCCTCTGATCAGAACAAACCTAATAACAGATTAATTGTTGGAGAAGATGCATGCAGCCTTAAAACTGGTAACAGCTATGGGTAGGCAGTCCTAAACCTGTTAACATTAGCCCCACTGGCTCTGACAACAGAGGTGCTGGTGGGCTTGAGGCCCAACAGGAATTGTATGAAAAAAAACTGTTTTGAAAAAATGTTTTGAATTGATGCCTTTGTCAGAAGGCTATCATGCAACCACTGACATTTGTACTGTACAATTGTGGTAGCCATTTTTCAAACAACTGTGTGACATGGCAGGGATTGTATGCAGAACCACACAATGCCCATCAGGTCTTGACTGGAGATCTCATGCGTTTCAATGGCCTATTGCTTGGTTGCTGTTGATCAGATGAACTGTCTATGGGTCAATGACTTTGGGAAAATGGCAGTCTAATTTTTTGTCATTTTATAATGAAAAAAATCTAAAATTCATGAGCAGAAGTGTCAGGTGCAAAGGGTCATTTCTACACTAACTTTTTGTTTTTCATTTGCTGTGCAGAATGACCTCATAAGAGCAAATAATTTCAAATTGAGCTTTGCTAACAAGAGCTGTAGTTCTGTTCTTTGAAGCTGCATTCAGGGGAGAAAAAAGACTTCATATCTGATCATGTGTTAGGCTTTGAGATAGCATATTAAAATAATGTGAGGCAGTGAAGCCTGCCCCTCTCATGATGATCCAAAACATTTTGGTGCATAATGTGATTGCTCGATCATTTGACATTCCAGGAAACGAAACAAAAATTGATAATAGCAGCCCGACTCTTGACTTCTGATGTCATATTACCAAAGCAGCGCAGCTTAGTGGCAGATTTTAAACAGAGCTAAACATCCTTGTTGTAGCTTGATAAATACATTTTAATAACCCTCTTAATTCTTTTCAAATCTCTTTTGTGTTACATACCTTGAGCTATCCTTTTAGAAAACTAATGGCAAAATATGGACGTGCAGTAATGATCTGTATATCTACTGCATACCTGAGAACATTTTCAAGATAAAAATAGATCAGCATATCACAACCATGCTTTATTCCTATAATAGAGATTTGTTGTTGTTGTTCTTGCTGCTGTTGTTGTTCAAGGCTCTCCCCACTCCACCCCACCTCAGTGTATAATGGCTTAAATTAGAATATTATTTTATCCTGAGCACTTGGAACAAAGCAGAGCATTGTTGTGATGAAAAAGCAAGCCATAATCTAACTATAGAATAATTTCTTTTAAATATTACAATATGGCACATATTGGCATAAACCCGAGCAACAGCAATAGAAGCACTTCTAGAGAATGTTCTGCTGAGAACACGTCAACACTTTTCCAGATATCTCACCATAACATGGCTCATTCCACTTTAGCAAGAGTGTTCTCAAGACATGATGGGTCATGAGATGGGCTTTGATTGAAGTATTCATAAGGCTTTTTCAAACAGACTAAGATCCCATAGCACAGGGCTACAACTTCAGCCCTTCACCTGTTTTTGGACTACAGCTCCCAGGATCCTCAGCCACATTAGCCGATAGAGATGGTGGGAGTTGTTACAGGAAATGTAGAATGTGGGGTAAACAGTATCATGTGATTAGAAGATCATCCATACTGCAAAGTGCCCCCCCACCCCCCGCAATCATAGAATTTGAATTGTAAACAGGACAGAACCCAGGATAGGATCATCCAGTTTTGTTGGCGGGACTTACATTTAGTACAACTTTTTTTCTCCCTAAGGTAGAGAGTTGCCTCATTTGACACAGGTGGGACACATGCAGCTTAGAAAACAAATGTGCTGTTTACAAGTTTCACCAATTTTCTGTTATCAGTACATATGGGGGGAAGCTGTGTGTGCCTGTCTGTGTGTTTGAATTTGAAACATGATTTTTTTTTCTGTGACATGAGAAAAGGGGCAGCGTTACCCACCAAGGAAAAGACTTAAGGCATATGCGTGTCCTCGGTCCCTTGTCCTCACTCCCCCACCTTCCAGCGCCCCACTTACAGCCTCTTCAGCCAACCCCTGCCATGCATCTCTACCTGCTAGAATCTGACCGAGTATTTTGCCCAGGAAGATCCTTGTCAGGTTGAGAGTGTAGGATTGAAACATAGGCTCCAAGAGGAGAGATCACAAGGTGTGGCGCGGGGAAAAGCCAGACCACCAGAGAGGTCCCTTAAGGCATAGGGGTCATCCCTGGCCCCATGCCTTATCTTGCCCAACTTCTAGCACTCCAATCACAGCTAAAAAACTATCTTTTCACTCTCAGCAGAAATCTGGGGTTGTGCGCTTGGAATCTATTACAATACTTTACTATAGGGTTGTACGTTTTGGGGTGGGTTTTGTTTGTTTGTTTGTTTTTTGGCCGGAATCCGAAACACCCCCATTTCATTTGATTTTGAAATTGCAAAATCTGAATCCAAAATGTTTTGGATTTTTAAAAAATGGCCCCGGGGCAAAACCCATGGTTAGGGGGTGGTAGTGAGCAAAGGGTGGAAGCTACTACCCAAATTCCATTGGGCAAAGGGCTGACTTTTGGTGAATTCTTGAAGTTTAAGATTTTCCCCATAGGGAATAATGGAGGTTTCAGCAAAAGTATAGCTTCACATCAGGGGGAAAGGGGTGGCCCAGAGCAGAGTAGGGTGAGTGGTAGTGCCCAGTGGGGGCAAGGAAGCTGCCAGAATTATTTCAAAGGAATTGGGCAGAGGGCTGATTTTTAAAGATTTAATGGAGTTTATGAATCTTTAAAGTTCTTCCCCATAGGGAATGATGGAGGTTTCAGCAGCTCCATAACTGCACTTGAGGGGCATCAGGGCGCCCCAGAGCGAGTGGTGGTGTAGAGCACATAGGGTTCCAACCACCCCCATGGGTTGCTAACCCATGGGGTATTGGGTTCTGTTGTTTCTGAGATGTTTTGTGTGTATACTCTCTGGTAGCATATGAGAATGGATTCACGGTTTGTCGTTGAAAATCTCATATGCTACCAGAGAATCTACACTCAAAACACCTCAGAAATAATAGAACCCAGTACCACACGGGTTAGCAACCCATGGGGGTGGTTGGCACCCTATGTGCACTACACCACCACTCGCTCCTGGCCACTCCAGTGCCCCCCCAGGTGGAGTTATGGGTATGCTGAAACCTCCATTATTTCCCTGGGGGGGAAACCTTAAAGATGCGTAAACTTCAACAATTCCCAAGAAATCAGTGCTTTGCCCTATTCCTTTGGAATCTGGGTTGTGACAGGCACCCCTTGGGGCATTGTCACTCAACCCATTGTTTTGCCCCTCGGGCCCCTTTTGTGCCCCAAATCTGCCCCAAAGACATGAAAACTTCAGAAATTCAACTCCCTTTCCGCCCCAAATCCACCCCAAATAACATCAACAGCAGAGCTTTGCAAAGAACCAGGCAAAGTTGCAAAGAACCAACAATGAAATGCACACTGCCCCACCCAGTGTGCACACTGCCCCACTAGCCAATGAGGGTAAATTTTGCCAGCTGGAAAAGGCTTGCAGTAAGTAAGAGAGAGAGAGAGAGAGAGAGAGAGAGAGAGAGAGAGAGTTTTCTTTAGCTGTCCTCCTAGGTGCCTTGTGCCCTGGGTAATCCTAGAAGCAGCTGGATTGTTCAGGGACCATGTAGGAAAGGTTTTCTTCTAGAACTCTGAGCTGCCCTGAGACAATTCAGTACTATCTTCCACAACAATCTCAGTTGGACTTTCAACCATCGGAGGCTCCTGCTGTCATTATGGAACTCCTTCCGACAGTGCTTGACAGAAGCCATGTTGCCTCTGACACGTCTGTTGGACTGATACGACTGCAGAGCCCTAACTTCCCCCTCTTCTTTCTTCTTTCCCTGTCATGTCCTTCCTCCACATGAGGTTCCCCTGTGCTACATAGGGATAACTCCTTAGTAAATCCCTACAAGAGGTTTAAAAGGGACCTTTAAAGTGGTGGTTCTCTTTTATTTACCAGGGCATTTCCCGGATTAGGATATTTGCAATGCTTGAAGCGTCGCAAAGTGTAACAGAATAAGGCAGTGGTTTGAAACCGTGAATGCAGCGGTTCTCAGGTGCCTTTCTATGCAATGTGACAAGGTTTTCCCCGTCCATATTGCCCGTCACTGCATCAGATTTTCCAGGCAGGGGGTGTCCATATTCTCCCATGGGATTGCATTCACTGCCCCTCCTCCTCCATTTCTGACCAATAAGTTTGTGGAGGAGGCTGGGAACTGCTGACGTGACAACTTTAAAAAAATAATTGTCAGTGCCTTTGTGCAAAAGTGCAACTACATTCTCCTTTGTGCAAGCAGACATACCAAAATGAAATTGAGCAAAAATATATATTTTTAAAAGAAAACAAATTGACTTGGCTTGTCAACAGATCCTTGATCTGCCAAATGAGCTAGCAAATGCTCACCATAAATGTGCACAAAAAACCTTATTAAAAAAATAAGCAAATGTGATCGAAATCAAAAGCCGAAAGAAGATGAGGAACAAGTTGCACCCTTGCACCCTTGTGGATTTCAGTCTTCCACCCTTGCACAAGAACTCAGGAGGAAAAGTTTTAAAAAATTCATCCAGTGAGCGGCCGCCGAGCTCCCGCAGCCCCTTGGGCACAAATTAATAGGAAATTTAAAAGGGATGTCACAGCAACCCCAGAGTTAAATATGATCTGCTCGGAAGCAGAGCCCGTTTTGGTGGGCGACATGCTTTTGGTGGGGAAAGGGGCATATTAAGCCTCTTGGGGTTTCTCCCCACCATAAGCAGTGCCCACCCCCCTCCCTTCCCCCCTTACTGGGAAGTCAATTGAAAATTATTATAACTGTCCACACTGCAGCACGCTGCAATGTATAAACAACAGGGCTAGCCTCCCTACTATGGAGAAATACAGCTCCTTTCCTGCAACACTATTACCATGTTATAGGGCCATAATGCATCAATAAAAGATGAAAGAAGGCATCGGAAATATGGACGGCACCCTGGTGACAACGCAATGACAGCGATGTCAGAACACGGCCAATACGGTGGGGCACTTAACAGAAACGTTATGAACCTGTTGCAGTGTGTAATCTGGAAAACGCCCAGGAGGTAGCAATTGTCCCTATTCAGCCCCCACACAGCATCTCTCCAGTGGCTGATGCTGGTGTTTCCCTTGTGTTTTCTTTTAGATTGTAAGCCCTTTGGTTTACAATCCTTACAGGGAACCACTCTCTTCCCATCACTGCATTCTTATTTTCTCTGTAAACTGCTTTGGCAAATTTTATGTTGAAAAGTAATCTCTCTCTCTCTACACACACACACACACACACACACACACACACACACTAAGGTTGTACATGGCAAGCCCCAACCACTCATTGCTTTACCAATTGGAAATAACAGAACAGAAGCACTGTAGTGAATGGGCAGTGAGGATTCCATATGCAGAAAGAGAAAAGAAGTGGGTACGGGCGGGGCAAGTGAGTGAGTGAGCAGTAAGGAGGGGGTGAGCAAGTGAGCAGGGAGTGAGTGAGCAAGTGAGCGAACGGTGGGGAGGGGTGAGTGAGGGGGCGAGCAGCAGGGAGGGAGGGGGCGAGGACAGGGAGGGAGGGGGCGAGGAAAGGGTGAGCGGTGGGGAGGGGACGACTGAGAGTGGGTAGCTGACACTGAGAGGGGCTGGGACAGGAGGCAAGGAGAGCAACAATGTCCTAGCACATAGATGATCTGTGCGGGTTCAGCTAGTATTATAGAATATCCTATCCTATCAAGTCAGCAATGCTTTGGGCTTCTGCTTTAGTGCAGAGGGCTGGACCAGCTCCCCAAATGACAACAAAACTTCTAAGATTCCACATTAGCCATGATTTATCACAATTACAGTTCTTGGCTGACTCACAATATATCCTGTTAAACAGGACTCTCACCTAGACAGCTGTCCTGTTCGGAACATAAAACTGAACATAAACATATTTCAGAGAAAGACAGAAATTCCAAGTCAAACACTCATGTGGACAAAAAGTCTGGATTCTTTGAAAACGATTTAGTTTCCATTCCAGTGATTTAAAAAAGCAAGCTCCTTTCAAAAGTATGGCCACTTATGTATGTTATTCCTCCAATGTTTTCCCATTTCGCCCACACACACACCCTCCCCCCCCACTTATCTCACAGGCGTTTACCCTGCAACTTCCCCCACCCGCAATTCTTTACTCAGCTTTCACTCTCTGCAGCATGTTCTGCAAACTGATTGGTTTTGTTTTTCCATCTGTGGCCTGCTTTGTTATGGATATACAATTTTCTTGGCTCCAAAGTGAAATGTTTTTTGTAATGTCCTGTGAAGCTATTTTGACAAGACTTCCTAGTATTGGAAAGCTTTTCATTTCCTCCCCTATGGAGAGTAGCAATGATCATGTATCAAAAGATCAGGAGAGGGATCTTTGGGTCTTGGCAGTTTTCGCATTTGGCATTTGCATACTCAGACACTGCTGTCAGGTACATTATGGGTTAGAAGGGAGTTTCTGAGGTGTCTGCCTGTTCCCAGTTAGAAACTGACATGCTGGAGGAAACATCATACAAATCATATATGATTAACAAACAAGTTTCTTACTTTGAAAAACAAAAATTGGTAACATAGATATTTAAAGCATTGTCCTGCTTAATGTTACTACTGTTGTCTTTTACTTGGAGTAGAGCTGCATTTCAAAACTTAAAGCATGTGCTGCTTTTAAAATGAGTGCAATACAACAATGGAGAATGAATGAAATCAAAATAAAGTAATGATTTTAATCCATGGTTCCGGATTATATATTACTGATTGTTAAAGCCAATAAATCTCCAGGTACATATAAGGAAGTTCATGACTAGAGCCATGGTGTGCAAGTGGTAAAATGCTTGGTTGTAGTCCTGAAAATGATTTTGCCAAATCTCATAGGAACATAGGAAGCTGCCATATACTGAGTCAGACCATAAGTCCATCTTGCTCAGTATTTATTGTCTACACAGACTGGCAGCGGCTTCTCCAAGGTTGCAGGCAGGAATCTCTCTCAGCCCTATCTTGGAGATGCCAGGGAAGGAACTTGGAGCCTAGATGCTCTTCCCAGAGCGGCTCCATCCCCTGAGGGGAATATCTTACAGTGCTCACACTTCTAGTCTCCCTTTCTTATGCAATCAGGGCAGATCCTGCTTAGCTTAAGGGGACAAGTCATGCTTGCTACCACAAGACCAACTCTCTTCCCTCATATTGTCTCAAACAAAATGATTGTCTTCAGTCACATCAATGAAATAGACGTCTGACCCATCACATCAAGGCTATAAAAAGATTACCATGAGCATTGTTTGCATTGCCATACTGTTGTGTACTATTTTGTGTAGCAATTGTCTATGTACTATTTTGTGTAGCAATTGTCTACATAAGACATTAGTCATACTATTCTGAGATTTATCAAGAAATAGTTTAGGACAACCTTTGACTTTTGTGGTGGTTTACACTTAAGAATATTTATGCACACAAAACAGCTCCTAGATATATATTTGAGCATTCTCTTGTCCTAGACATATGCTTGACATTTTCCTGACAGAACAGAAAATGAAAGCAGATTTCTCATTGTGACCATGAAAGACATAGTCAAAAATAAGAAATCAAATCAAAGTGTGGTAAAGACCCATGAAATTACGCACTGTGGTTAACATTGGACACTATGGAAAAAATAGCAGAGACACATTTTGTAGGAATCATGTTTATGAGGAAATATTTGTCAGAAAATACTGTGGTTGTATGAAAGTCACTTTACTCTGTAGTATTCAGCACTCTGTCTTTCAAATATGTCCCATTTGTATAACAGTCGCTTTGCTATTCATAGTTTTGAGTAAAATGCTTTGCAAAGAAAGGTACACTTGGAACTGACAAATAGCACTTTTGAAATGTGTTGTATACATTTTGGCCCATGCTAGATAGCTCTCAATGCTGATTAAATTGTGTAAAAGTACTGTCTTGCCAAATTCAATACTTCACACATTTCTCTCCCCACAAATGCCCTAGATTCACAATTGGGAAGCTTGTTTGTAAGAAAAATATTTTAAAAGTTCTAATAGGAGGATATACTTGATTTTCTCCCCGATCCCAATTTTTAAAAATAAAGATGTATGGAGATATATGTTGAATGATCTGAACTTTTCACCATCAGTGGGATTCAGTGGAGCACCCCGTTGTAGGTGGTGGATCCATGATATGCCACAAAGAACCTCCAAAATGACAATCAAACCTATTCCTGATCTGCTGAGGATCTGCTATTCCTGATCCCAGCAAGCTCTGTTGCGCTCACATCACCAGACTGTGGGCAAGGTGTCAGAACATCTCCAGGGTGGCAGTCACTGGCCACGATTGCCAAGTGGGGGTGTCAAGTGCAATCGTGACTTTGAGGAATGCTCCTTCCTTCGGCAGTAGGAGGGCATTTAAATCCCTTTAAATGCCATGCAAGCTCTTCTGACAGTGATTGCACGTCCACCCTCATAAAAGCACTGCAACAAAATAGTCTCACACAATTTCTGGTGCGGGGAGGGATGCTGAAGGGTGCTAGTTTTTGTTACTCAGGAAAGGGAAGGGAACATGGTGACTTCCTAGGAGGGGATATGTATATGAGGGAGGGCAAAGGATCCTGGGGTCTGGCCCACTGTGACCAAGGATGCTCTTATGATGACTCACCCCAGCAAAGCAGTCCACACTTCTGCCCCTGTGGTGGATTGCTCACAGGAGACTGGCACTCTCACGAGAGGCCCAGTCTATTGGGGAGGTCCTTAGGTTTGCCAATCTTTGCGCTTCCAACAGACTGCATGCTCATGAGTTGAACTATCAAAGGGGGGGGGAGCTCTTCTTGTGTAGGGCCCCCATTCTCTCTGGTTAAGGATAGATATTTTGTGCAGCAACCCCCTCCTCTCCAGGGAAGTCTTTAATTCACCTGAAGAAGATGTTGATGCTACATGTCTCCAGGCATAGCCAGGTGGGGAGACTGGGAGAACACTGGAACCTTCAAACAGAGCTTTACTCTGTTGACTCAGCCTTCCATCCTTCCGAGGTCGGTAAAATGAGTACCCAGAATGTTGGGGGGCAATATGCTAAATCATTGTAAACCGCTTAGAGAGCTTCAGCTATAGAGCGGTATATAAATGTAAGTGCTATTGCTATTGCTACTCTCATTCAAATTTCTTAGGTTCAGACCAGCATGGCAGCGTGTGCAGATCTGCCACCATGAGGGATTGCAGGAGAGAGAGGTCCCATTTGTCAGCAGCTCCAGTAGAGTGGGGTAGCTATTCCAGGCAAAAATAGAGATGGATATGTTCAAATGGGAGGGCAGGCTGGCAGAGGGCCTGCTTTGACTGCTTCTCTGAGGCAGTTGCCAAGATAGGGAGAAGTGTTGCTGGGGTAACCATCCCTGCAGCTTGCTTGTATTGAGCAACCAGGCTGGGCAGCATCTGCCACCCAGCCCACATGCATAACTCCGTGGCCCGACATTCTTGTGAGAAAGCAGTCTGCTCAGGAACAGCATCTATCATCACCACACATGTAGAATTGCTCCTTTCACTGGAGGCAGTGCTAATCCTGCTGCCTGACCCTTCTCATGAGTAAGCCTAGGAACTGCATGAATTCTCCCAAGGGTAAGGGGCTGGACCCCCCCCCCACGCCTTTTCCAATAACATTGTGCAAAAAAATAGACCTGTCAAGAATTCCTGGTTGGAGCTGCCCATTCAACCTATACTTGGATATCCCCAACCTGCCATGTGTTCCCATCCCAGTGATCTAATGGGGTTGCTCTGCTTATGTTGCCACCTCAAGTGCATGTGCTTGTGAACATACACCTTGATCACTTCATTTTCAGAGATCTAAGCACATAGTGCCCATCTTGTCATTCTGTCCCCTTTCGGGACAGAGTTGGAAGAAGGCATGCCCCTGTGTGACTTTCCCATTTGACAGGCTTGGAAGCTTGGGATGGGATGTGGTGACATTCCTGTTGCCAAGCAACTGCTTTATTAGATCAGAGACAAGGAGGATGGGGCAAGCACTCTGAAAGGTGGTCAGCAAGAAGTGCCACAGGCATGGAGCGGGCATGATCCCGGGTGGGTCTGGGCTGCCCTCTCGATGATTACGGTTCCAGAAACTGCACAAAGCCACGGTTATGACCACACTCAGACTTAATTCTGCTGTCAGAAAACCACAGGTAGGGGTGGCAAAACTCACTACAAACTGAAGGTTCAAACTGGAGTTTGGAGAGGTAAACTGCAATTTGCTTTTACTGTGAAGCTGCAGTTCTATGCATTTGGACATTCACAGTTTCAAACCTCTGCCCCATTTAACTGTGGTTTCACGTTACTTGTGAATGCGGCCACAGTTAGGGTGGCATAATCAGCCTCAGTCTCAGCCTCAGTCTTCATAGATGGCTGGAAAATGCAGTGAGAGCCAAGGGGAACCTGCAGCAAAAGTGAGCATATTGAACTCTATTTAAGAGAAGTTCTATTATTTAGTGGAACAACATGGGGTTATTCCTAGACCTCAGATGTGACTTCTTCCAACCCGAGGGATGGTCTCTAGAAACCCAGAAAGCTGGGATGCTTTGCCTTCAACAGGAGAAAGGGAGAGGGAATGAGAATGAATTGTGCCTTTTCAGGGTGGAATCTGTGACAAGCAATCCAAGCAATCTGTGACATGCAGAAGACATCCCAGGAACATAATTATACCACTAAAGTGCATTAATTTAATTGCCACTTCACTGGTGTACATGAATTTAATGGCCATTCTTTCTCTCCAAAGAATCCTGGGATCTATAATCCTGTGAGGAAAAGCTGGGAATCTCTATCAGAGTGTTCTCTACCATCAAACTAAAATTGACAGTGGTGGAAGCTATGACTGCTAAGCTGTTATAAAGCCAATATAAAATTGTAATGTTGTTATACCACGAGTGTTTGGAGTGTTGAACTGCAGCTGGACAATAATATCTGGCTTGATTGTTAACTGGAACACCTGCACGGAGAAATGAATTCATAGAGAAACCAGGAGGAGACTAAATGTCTCAAAGAGAGAAGATAGTGATATTTTAATGAGGAAAATGCCACTACGTTAGTAGAGTGACCAAATGCCAGAACCTTCATGGTCCTTACAGCTCTTTACAGTCAATGTGCTTTTTTGCACAGAGTATGTGGCTGTTTGTGTGCATTGATTCCATTTTTAAGATAACTGCATTTCTGACAAGGGAGAATGCTATAACCCAGATCTAGAACATGACCAAGTGCTAGGTTGAACAATGCACTGAATCAGCTCCTTCAACCTGGGGGGTGGGGAGTGGGGATGTACATATATTCCCTGTTACTGAGCATACCAGTGCCTAAGAGTACAGAGTGAATAGTTCATCCAAACTGCAACTAGTATTAGCCACATGTTGAGGGCAGTTCAGACAAATTGCAAGCACTGTGCACTTACACAATGGTGTGATGGATGAGTGGGAGGAATGCTACTCATGCTCCTCCCCCATGTATTAAGGGACTCATTCAGAAAATCATCCAAATTGGCTCTAAGGCTTCTAGAGTAACAAAGACATTTCTGTTGTTGTTATTAGGGCTTGCCTTTTTGTCTTACTGGCACCAGTAGAATTATTTATATCCTTACCCATAAAAGCCTTGGGCGTGCATCCGTGCCGCCCGTGTCTTTTTCGCCCGTTCTGGGCATGCGCAGAAATGGGCGGCCATGTTGGACCCGGCCGCTGGTGGGCGACTGGCCCCGATGGCGGCGGCCGCCGCCACGGGAGACCAGAAGGAGCAGAAGCGGCGGGTGGAGAGTGCGGCAAAGGAGTGCGGGCCAAGGAGGCGGTGGCCGTGGCGGGGTGACTGGCTCCGATGGCGGCGGCCGCCGCCACAAGAAACGGCGGGCGGAGAGAGCGCCCGAGGCAGCGGCGGAGGTGTCGGCCCAAGGAGTGCGCCCGAGGCGGGTGAGGCGGCAGCGGGAACCGCCCCCCCACTAGAGCCCGTTATTACAACGGGCTTACACATACTAGTGACTCATATTTCATAGGATTTTATAGCTAACCTGCTTTGCACATTTTGATGTGCTTTCCAGGCTTGGCTTGTATTATCCTCTAGCTAAATAGATGAGCACTCTTCCAGAAGAGCTGAACCAAATATTCAAAACAAACTGCAGATTTCACAACTTGGTGTTCTTTTTTTTTTTTTTTAAGTGATCTGAAATCATTTCAATCTAACTTCAAGTGCAGTACATTGTTTAATTTCAAATCTAGTAATTGTTCATTAAATAATATTTTGTAATGTATAACTGATGTTTTGATGATAAATGACTTGATAAAACAGAATAGTTTGGTTTGGCATACAGGTTACATTGCAGTATATATGCCAGTAGGTTGCTTAAAGCACCTAGCCATTTTAGGGACATAGATTCTCATAGCTTCTGGCAGTCCACCCAAACACAAGCTATGCTGAGACTATCCTCAAAAGTTTTCTATTCTTGCCAAAATTTTGAACCTTAAAACAATCCTAATCAGCTCCCTTTTCATGGGCTTTCAAATTATTGTTGTTATTGGGTCAGTTCAAATAATATGGCACCCAGCACATGAAGTCACAAAGGGATGGCTGAGAGTGTATATTTGAACAAGTACTTGGAAGGCATGTATAGGGGCCATTCAGATGAAGATCCTCCACACACCATGAAGGGAATGTGTGGAGGACATCCCAACAGGCACATTCTTGGCATGTCCCCTTTCTGATCAAATGTGCTGGGGGGCCACATCACTTGAACCAGCCCATTCTAAACTAATGATGCTATGGTCCATTCTTTTCTGTTATGATGTTACATTGCCACATAAGTAACAATGAACATGATTTTTTTTAAAATGTCAAAGTGCATACCTTTGCTTGTTGTGGCAGCCAGTGTTCCCTACAGGACTAAGAGGATTAGGCCAGTCTATGAGATTAAGCCAGTCTTGCAGTACTGAGCATGAAGTATCCCTTATGCTAAGCAGGGTTTGCCTTAATTTGCATTTGTGCATGCTCATGCGCACACGCTCACACACGCACACACACATTCTTCAATGTTATAGTTATGAGGACAGGCTACTTCAATCACTGGTTTATATCAAGACTAAGTTATTCATGAGTACTCCCACCGAAATTAATTTTTGGAAGTTACCCCCATGAAATAAACTTGTCCCATCAGTTTTAATAGGACTGCTTCTGAGCAACAAGGCTGCAGACTGGGAAGGCAGGAGGACTCTGAGTACTTCCTGGGAGCCCTTCAAGTATCCTTAAGGGTTTTAGTAGCCCCTGTTGGGAATCGCTGCTTTAGGGGATGAAGCCATAGCTCAGTAGCAGAGCATCTGAGGAGAGGAGAGCTGGTCTTGTGGTAGCAAGCATGACTTGTCCCCTTAGCTAAGCAGGGTCCATCCTGGTTGTATATGAATGGGAGACTAGAAGGGTGAGCACTGTAAGATATTCCCCTTAGGGGATGGAGCCACTTTGGGAAGAGCATATAGGTTCCAAGTCCACTCCCTGGCATCTCCAAGATAGGGCTGAGAGAGATTCCTGCCTGCAACCTTGGAGAAGCCACTGCCAGTCTGTGAAGACAATACTGAGCTAGATAGACCAATGGTCTGACTCAGTATATGGCAGCTTCCTATGTTCCTATCTGCTTTGCATGTAGAAAGTCCCAGGTTTAGGCCCCGACTCACACCTGAGACCTTGGAGAGCCACTACCAACCAGTGTAGATAATACTGAGCTAGATGGATCAATCTGACTCAGTATAAGGCCCCTTTCTCTGTTCCTGTGACTGAGCTGGTGCTGCATTGCCTTATTTCCCCAGCCTTTTACTGGGGCATATCAGAGCGTGTCCTAAGCATTTCTTTTCAATGCCAGTGTTCAACCTTGAAACTCATGAAGTAAGAAGAGAGGAAAGGATCTCTCAGCAGGTACAGAGTGCATTTCTCTCCCCAGTGAGTATAGCATTATTTGTTTCATGGGTTTCAAAGGAATACTCAGTCTGTAGAGGCCCAGTATATTCGGTTTTCCTTGGTCAGCATCAGCCACATAAAATTATTCTTTAAACAGCATCTCTTTATTGAAACTGGGTCAATACGCACACAGCTACGTGCAGATATAAGAACATGAGAAAAGCATGTTTCATAGTCCAGTCAGAAGAATGCTGTTTAAAGGATGCACCATCTTGAGCCAGCAGCTGATGGCAATAACAACAACAGCCAGTGAGACAGTTAACTAGGTGAAACAACTAAGTGCCAAGGCATGGAGATCACATGGAGAGGGAATTAACACCCTTGCCTTTGGTATTCAGAGGCAGCAGTTGAAGCAAGTGCTGCTGCAGCCACCAACATGCAAACACATAGCTGCTGACCAGACAGCTGGGGATGGGGCCATTACTCAGTGGCAAAGCATCTGCTTTGCATACAAAAGGCCCCAGGTTCAATCTCTGGCATCTCCAGGTAGGGCTGGCTCCAGCCTGAAACCTTGATGATCCATTGCCTGTGAATGTAAACAGTACTGAGCTAGAGAAACCAATGGTCTCACTGGGTATATGACAGCTTCCTATGATGGTTGTTTTTGCTGACATCAGCAGACTGTACCCATGCAAGGGCAACTATCCAGTCAGCAACCATGTGCTTACACGGTGCTGGCAGCAGCTCTAACCCCACACTTCCACTGATGCTTCCCAGTGCCCAAAGGTAAGGGCAGGAATTCCCCACTTCCCTTCATAGCCACACAGCAATTGCAGAAGTGTTGGCTAGCAAACCCACTTCCACCACTGAATAAACAGTGTGAGGGGCTCAAAGATGGAAGGCTTGAAGAAAAGCACTGCTCCTGAGAAAGTATTGAAAATATCCTTGGTCACCAGAAGCAGTAAGTGTCCAGAGCTCCCAATGGCTAACACATAGTGAAGGCCTAAAAAACCAACACAATTATTCCCAAGTTAGATGGCGCTACAGTAACAACATGACCAGTCCCTGCACGTTTGCTAGCTGATCTGGGTAGGGAGCACAGCAAGTGGGCTTTAACACTTTCATCATGGTCCTGCTGGTTGTCTTGGGGTGATGCTCCAATTTGAGCTCCTTCTTCCCCTGCTGTGGTCCCAATCTAGATCAAGGTCCTGGTTCCTTACTTGAAGAAAAAAAAATGCAAGAGTACCTTCAGCTTTTTAAACATTAGTTGGCCCAATTACAAATTGGCTTTGTATTGTTTTTTTTAAGAGCAAGGGGCAATGATTTGACTACACTGAAATGTTTGTTTCGTTCACCCTGTTTGCCTCAAATAAAAATATGATGAATGCTACATTTCAATATAACACAAGCAACTGCATTGTCCTTTAATCATTTGACATAATATCTTGGCCAGTGTCATGGAAGTACACTGGTCAGAACTAGGGAGACGATTTTGATCTGCCGGTCGTAGGTGGGGTCATGCTCCCTCGGAAGGAACAGATATGCAGTCTGGGGGTGCTTCTGTATCCGAAATTCTCCCTGGTGGCCCAGGTTGAGTCAGTAGCCAGAGGCGCTTTTTTCAGCTTCAGCCAATAGGCCACCTGTGTCCATTTCTTGAGATGAACGACCTCAGAACAGGGGTATGTATGCTGGTAACCTCCAGGATGGACTACTGCAATGTGCTCTATGTGGGCCTGCCTTTGTACATAGTATGGAAGCTACAGTTGGTACAGAATGTGGCGGCCAGATTGGTCTCTGGGTCATCTAGGAGAGACCATAGTACTCCTCTGTTGAAAGAGCTACACTGGCTGCCGATAAGTTTCCAGGCAAAATACAAAGTGCTAGTTATAACTTACAAAGCCCTAAACAGCTTAGGCCATGGGTATTTAAAAGAATGTCTTCTTCACCATGAGCCCCATCGCCCGTTAAGATAATCTGGAGAGGTTCATCTGCTGTTGCCGTCAGCTTGTCTGGCAGCTACTCGGGGACAGGCCTTCTCCGTTGCTGCCCTTGGGCTTTGGAATGCTCTCCCTGTTGAAATTAGAGCCTCTCCATCTCTGGCAACTTTTACAAAGGCACTGAAGACACACTTATTCACCCAGGCTTTTAATTAGATTCATAGTTTTAATACTTTTAATGTTGGGGTTTAACTGATTTTAATGTTAATCATTTTAATGTTTAAGTTATTTTAATTGTTTAATTGATCTTAATGTTTGAATGATTTTAAATGTAAACTGCCCACAGATACAAGTTTTGGGCGGTATGGAAATGTGTTAAATAAAATAATAAATAAAAATAAAATAAAGTAAAATAATAGTTAACAAGCTTTCTGGTGTATGTAAGTAAAAGCAAATCAAATTAATGAGACACATTTATTTATTTATCTATCTATCTATCTATCTATTTATTGATTTCTATATTGCCCTTCCAAAAATTGCTCAGGGTGGTTTACACAGAGAATAACAAATAAATAAGATGGATCTCTGTCCCCAAAGTGCTCACAATCTAAAAAGAAACATAAGAGAGACACCAGCAACAGTCACTGGATGTACTGTGCTGGGGGTGCATAGGGCCAGTTACTCTCCCCCTGCTAAATAAGGAGAATCACCATGTTAAAAGGTGCCTCTTTGCCAAGTTAGAAGGGGTTACCACAGCTAATGTTGTGGTTTAAGTATTTTGTAAAAAGCCTTTTAACAAAACCTTATACCAAATAAACAAACAACTAACTACAAAGAATCAATATTCTACATCCCAACCTCCAACAAAATTTATTCCATGTTGAAATATGCCATGAATATTGGGGCAAAAAACCTCAGCTTCACATACAGTATACACTTATGGGATCTGAGCTATCAGTGACTGACCAGGAGAGAGATCTTGGGGCCGTGGTGGACAGCTCATTGAAAGTGTTGACTCAGTGTGCAGCAGCTGTGATCCCATGTTAGGGAGCATTAAGAACGGGATTGAAAATAAAAATGTTAATATTATAATGTCGTTATACAAATCTATGGTGCAGTCACATTTGGAGTACTGTATGCAGTTCCAGTCACTGTTTCTTAAGGACATTAAAAACTGGGAAAGGTGCAGAAGGGGGCAACCATCAGGGGCCTGGAGCACCTTCCTTATGAGGCAAGGCTACAGCGTTTGGACCTTTTTACTTTGGTAAAGAGGCGACTAGGGGAAGACAAGATAGAGATGTCAGTTATGCATTAAGTAGAGAGAGTGGACAGAGAGACCTTTTTGTCCCTCTCACATAACACTAAAACCAGGCGTTAACCCATGAAACTGAAAACCAGGAATTTTAGGACCAACAAAAGGAAGTACTTTTTTTACACAGCACATAATTAATCTATGGAATTCTCAGCCACGAGATGTGGTGATGGCTACTAACTTGAATGGCTTTAAAAGGGGCTTATACAAATTCATGGAGGGCAGGTCTATCAATGGCTACTAGTCTGATGGCTATAGGCCACCTCCAGCCTCAGTGGCAAGATGCCTCTCAACAAAGGCAAGATGCCTCTCAAAGTTGCAGGGGAGCAACAGCAAGAGAGAGGGCATGCTCTTACCACTTGGCCGTGGGCTTCTCAGCAGTGTTCCCTCTAACAGGGATTCCCAGATGTTGTTCACTACTACTCCCATAACCCCCAAGCAAAAGCCACTGGAGCTGAGAATTCTAGGAGTTGTAGTCAACAACGTCTGGGAATCCCTGTTAGAGGGAACACTGCTTCTCAGTTGCATCTAGTGGCCACTGTGTGAAACAGGATGCTTGACTGGATGGGCCTTGGGCTTGATCCAGCAGGGCTGTTCTTATGTTCTAATGAAAGAAGTCACAGACTGGGATGAATGTATATTTTCCTGGTAACACAGTTCAGGACTCATTTTGATAAATGAAAAAGGATCAAAAGAAGAGTGCCTACGAAGATAAAAGGTCTAGAAGACAAGTCTAAGGGAACTTCACGTAAATGTGTCATGTTTAGATAAGGAAAGTGAGTTGGGATGGGATGGGGACATTTGCTGGAAATTATTTAAAATAATCTAGAAAGAAGAGTGTCTGTTGTTCACCTAATCTGACAGGAATCAATTTTTTTAAATCACAAGGGGTGTATTTAGGTTATACATTGGGCAGAAATTCATAATACGTACAACACTTCAAGCATGAAATAGGAGGTCTAAATCTGTTGCCTTGAGATTGCAAAACAAACACACAAAGAAAAATTAGAGAAACATTTCTTAGAGATATTTTCAGAGATGGTCCACACAATAGTTCATTTTCCATTTTCAGTCCAAGAATGCACAAATATGCAGAAAGTGTTGGAGATGGAATTCCAGTGCATTGACCTTTTGCGCCAACTATCATAATGACCACTAGGGGCACTGGGAGTAGAGATAGTGAGTAAGGGTCTCCCTGACTGTTCTACTTGTCTCTACTCTATGACCCTTGATCTGATTCTTCCATACTTCCTGTGCTGAGACACAATCCTTCCTTTCCTCCTAGAGAGAAGATGGAAACATCTCCCTCCCTCCTTACCTATTCATTATGTAGTCCTTTTAGGTCTTTCCTATCCAAGTGTACTTAACCAATAAATATTTAGTATTTTGTTGTACAAGGATCTCCAAGTGTTTTCTGCAAATAGATGAAACAACTAAACCATCCTCTCCTACCTACACTCTAACTGGAGTGTGTGCTCAGTGTGTGATTGCACTTGTGATGCTACTCCCATCATTTCCAAAGGGAGACGCATTCCAAGTGTGATGACACATTCCTTAGGAGCCATGGAGCAGCCCTGCCTTCGCAAATAGCGCTGGTGAGGTGTAGATTGGCTGAGAAGCAGCAAGTGTGCCTCTCACTTGGCTCAGTGACTGACTACACAATAAGTGGGGCTGTGTCTTTACAAGATGTGCTTAAACTGAAAGTGGAACAGAAATTGCCCTTTTATCTTTAAAAATAATCTGAAAGCCACCCCCCCCCCTTTTCTAAAGAGTCTGAGGGCTCTTTAGAAGATGCAATTCTTCTTAACCTAGAAGACGACTGGAAGTCAGGGGAAAAGCAAGGTTGGAGTAGGCCCTGAGACAAAAAGTGAAGATGGGCCCCTGTCCCCTCATCTTCTTCTTCAGAGAGGTGGGTATGGAAGAGCAAAGGGCAAGCTGTTACCCAGCTGGTGGGCCCCTCTCCCTCAGGGGCCAAGGGAGATTTGTCCCCTCTTGTTCAATTGTAACTACGCCCCTGCTGGAAGTAGTTCTTTTGTCTTTAACAATGGGACCCTGATCTGAACCAGGAGTGTGATCTTTGCTGAGAGGGGCTTGATACTTCTCCCTGCATGATAATCAGCATGATAATCCACCTCCCCACTAGTATAGGCAACAATACTAATTTCACCCCCTCACTATGTGCCACACTCCTAATCCAGAATGACTGCTTCCAGTCTACTTCCAGGTTAAGTGTGCCTTCTAAAGACTCATTCATCAGCACATGTAGGTTGGCCCTAATCCCTATTGAATTCATGATCCTGAATAAACATGCATAGGATCAGGTTCTTAATCCATAAAATAAAGGTTACGATATCTGTTTTGGCTTCCTCTGGTGAGCCCTTTTATCTCTCTCTCTCTCTCTTTTTTGCCAGGAGGTCTACTTTCAAAGAAGTTCTGAATGTACAAACACATAATGAAATATTAATACTGTTTCTTTTCTGTTAGAAAAGCAGCAGTCCTCATTCCCGCATCAAAGAGAATTTTGAAGGTTCTTCACACAACAAATGCATACACCAACAAAGATTGGAAAATTCTTGAGAAAGACGAGGGGGAAGAAGAATTTTATACACACATACACACACTGATATTTTTAAAATAGTAATTCTTGTACATTTAAACTAAAGGAACCTGACTTTTGAAAAAAGATCTTGTTTTCAGTTTAATTTTAGGTTTTTAAAAACATTATCCCTTTAATGTGTGTGCAATGAATCCTATATCCTTTGAACACATCATTCATAATACTTATTTTTTCTAATGTTAAGAAAACAAATATTGATTTTTAAGCAATGAATTTATAGAAAATAAAGTTCTTTCTTATGCATTTAATATAGAATGACTATCAAACATATACGAAAAGACATACAGAGGTGAAAGCCCGAAAGCATAGCAAACAGAGCATAGCCAACAGGGATAGCAAAAAGGGCACAGAGTTTTGCAGGAGTTTAGTGGGAAGTGTGCAGGGGAGCCTGGAACAAGTCCATGTGATCACAAGGAGCCCAGTGGAGAAGAGAAGGTAAGTACAAATCCCTTCCTCATATAAGTACTGATCCCTCCCTCATATTCTTGAGAAAGGCAGTTTGGACAGTTAAATAGCTGACCAATACAGCTGAGACCTATCCTTCTAATAAACTATCTCTAAATACTGTAAACTGCCAACAAAACCAGTTATGAAGACAGAAAGTCAGCAGGGGAGGGGGCACTTCCCACTGTATTGCACAGAGGGCACTTCCCACTGTATTGCACACTGTATTGCCACATGTATGACTATTTGCTCCATGGGCAGAAGTCATGGGTGTGTGCTTGGTGCAAGGAGCTCCTGGCTCTCAGGGAACAGGTTTGTGCCCTCAAGACCAAGGTGGCAGATCTGGAAGATCTGGAGTTCAGAGAGACAGTAAGGCATGCGGATGAGACCTTCAGGGATGTGGTAGAGGCATCCCACACTGGAATACGTTTGAGGCAAGCAAGGCCTGTACAAAAGGGACAGGCAGCACTTGAACCAAGATGGAACCAGAATGCTGGCACTTAAAATACAAAAAGTTTTATTGGTTCTTTAAAAACTTATTGTTAAATTTATATACCGCCTTTCATTAAAATAATCCCAAAGCAGAGCAGCTTTTAAAATGACGCCTGAGGAATAGTTGTCAGGAGCTGGACAGTATCCGGTTTGGCAAATGCCATCCTTTAAAGTGTGAGGGTGCAAAGGATTCAGATAAAACAGAAGGAGACAGAGCAGAACCACATAAAGAGCAGACAGAAGCCTATGCCAGCTAGTCAAAGAGTCAAAAGAAAGATAGCATATACCAGGTTAGAGATTCAGAGTATAGGTGCTTATATGCCAATGCCAGAAGCCTCCGAGCCAAGATGAACAAGCTGGAGTGCTTGGTTGCTAACACAGAAATAGATATAGTGGGAGTAACAGAAACATGGTGGAACAGTGAGAACCAGTGGGACACTGTTATCCCTGGATATAAACTCTATAGAAAGGACAGGGAGGGGAGCCTTAGAGGTGGGGCAGCACTGTAGTTTAAGAAAGGATAGAATCTAACAAGGTATAAAACCTAGGAGGACCAGAGTCCTCCACAGAAACCCTGTGGGTGACAATACAAGGCCTGAAAAGAAAAGTGCTACTGGGGACATGCTATAGCCCTCCGGATCAAAATGCTGATAGGGACTGGGAGTTGCAGGAGGAAATCAGGGAGGCTTCAAGGAGAGGCAGGGCAGTAATAATGGGTGACTTCAATTATCCACACATAGACTGGGTAAATTCAGTCAGTTAATGACACAGAGGTCAAATTTCTAGATACGCTGAATGACTGTGCCCTAGAACAGTTGGTCTTGGAACCAACCAGAGAGAAGGCGACCTTGGACTTGAGTGGCAACCAGGGTCTGGTGCGTGGTGTCAGTGTCATCAACGCTCTAGGGAACAGTGAACATAGTGCCATAGGAAACAGAAGGTAGGTATAAATTGAGAATTTTCACAATGGAGGGAAGTAAGAAGTGGGGTCCCCCAGGGGATCTGTACTGGGACCTCTGCTTTTTTAATTTATTCATAAATGATCTAGAAGTAGGGATAAGCAGCAAGGTGGCCAGATTTGCAGATGATATCAAACTCTTTCGGGTAGTGAAATCCCAAACAGATTGTGAGGAGCTCCAAAAGGATCTCTCCAAACTGGGGGAGTGGGTGACAAAATGGCAAATGCGATTCAATGTTGGCAAGTGTAAAGTGATGCACATTGGGATGAAAAACTCCAACTCCAAGTATACGCTGGTGGGATCTGAGCTGTGGGTGACTGACCAGGAGAGGGATCTTGGTGGACAGCTCGCTGAAATTGTCAACTCAATGTGCGGCAGATGTGGAAAAGGCCCATTCCATGCTAGGGATCATTAGGAAGTGGATTGAAAATAAAACTGCTAATATTATAATGCCCTTATACAAAACTATGGTGTGGCCACACCTGGAGTACTGCATACAATTCTGGTCACCACATCTAAAAAAGGATATTGTAGAACTGGAAAAGGTGCAGAAGAGGGCAACCAAGATGATCAGGGATCTAGAACACCTTTCTTATGAGGCAAGGCTACAACACCTGGGGCTATTTAGTTTAGAAAAAAGACAACTGTGAGGAGACATGATAGAAGTCTATAAAATCATGGATGGTGTGGAGAAAGTGGATAGGGAGAAATTCTTCTCCCATTCACTTAACACTACAACCAGGGGTCATCCCATGAAATTGATTGCCAGGAAATATAGGACCAACAAACAGAAGTACTTTTTCACACAATGCATAATCAACTTGTGGAATTCTCTGCCATGAGATGTGGTGACAGCCAACAACCTGGATGGCTTTAAGAGGGGTTTGGATAACTTCATGGAGGAGAGGTCATAATTGGCTAGTAGTTGGAGGGCTATAGGCCACCTCCAGCCTCAAAGGCAGGATGCCTCTGAGTACCAGTTGCAGGGGAGTAACAGCAGGAGAGAGGGCATCCCTCAACTCCTGCCTGTGGCTTCCAGCAGCATCTGGTGGGCCACTGTGTGAAACAGGATGCTGAACTAGATGGGCCTTGGGCCTGATCCAGGAGGGCTTTTCTTATGTTCTTAGCATATCACCTTGCAGATAGGTATAGCTGCTAAGACTCTATACCTCAGAAGGAAGTGATTTGACTATGACAAAGGCATAGAGTACATATTCCCCACTTTCAAATCACTTTCCGCTACTGCACCATTACGAAATCGCTACTGCACCATCCCTGTTTTCTTCCTTCCTATTTTAAGATGTTTTAGAATTCTTAGGGCAGATGGCATTCTCTGTGGTCTAGAATAAAATTGTTTAAAAGGCTTTATAGTACTTTAAAAAGCACTATACGCACGAATGCTATCAGGGTTGTAACAGCAGGAGAGAGGGCATGCCCTCACCTCCTGCCTGTAGGCTTCCTGCGGCATCTGGTGGGCAACTGTATGAAACAGGATGCTTGACTAGATGGGCCTTGGGCCTGATCTACCAGGGTTGTTAGTATGTTACTATGTTCTTAAATTGATAACCAACCCATTACTCAGCTATTATTCATTACTAACAGCAACCCACAAGAAATACTTCCTCGGCAAAGCCTCCCAGGATAGAAAGCCAATTGCTAGAAGGTCCTGCATCTTGGCATCTTGAAAATAGCACTCTAGGAATAGGATATTTCTCCAGAACAAACTGGCTGAAAGGAGCTGAGCGGGGCTTAAACAAGAAAGGAAATGACTCACTTCGATTAAAGAGGCCCAGACATGAGGAGCTTGTTTGCATGCTAAAAGCATTTATCTCTAATTTTGTCATTACAATGTTGACTCTACATTTCAAGAAACATAACAATCATGCATTGCCATTTTTAGCTAGTATACATGTTCCTATGCTGATTTTTTCCCCTGTGCTATTAAAATGTTTACAGATAATTTGAAAACAAAATTAGCATTATAATGTTTGTTTGCTTTTGCACCCAGATGACTGTGTTTGAAAAAGTATCCTACACATTACCAAAGACAAATTATTTAATTCTTCTATTCTCTCTCTCTCTCTCTCTCTCTCTCTCTCTCTCTCTGTGGTGGGCAGAGAATTGTATATTTTCCATCATTGTAGATTCTGTGTGCTGGCCTAAAATGTTTTTCAAGATAATTTGCTTTTGCACTCATCACCCTCATAACAGCACCCCTTTAAAATGATCATATCAGAACTAGGAAGAGAGAATCCCAAGATATTAAATTTTACTTCTGGGCTCATAAGCAGAGGTGCTCTTACCCCTGGACTTTCAGGCCAAAGTCCAGGGCCTTGACAGCCGCTGGGGCCCCCTAAATCCTCTTTAGTCTGTCCCGGGTGGTGTGGTTGCCTGGCCGAGCATGATGATGCTTAATTTGCAGGTGCCTCTGCTCATAAGTTAAGAGGCCTCAGAATGACATATGTAGTTTGTGGTCCAATTTCCTTCATCCCAAAAAATTGTCTTCTTAATTTTCAGCCCACTGCATTTTCAGAAGCAGAACGGGAATCAAACTTCAGAAACACTGATGCTCCTAAAATCAGTATTCATTGGTGGTGTGGAATGGAACTTGCTTCTGTTTACTACATTTTAATAATAATTCTGAAGTATATTGAGCATGTAAATACCCAAGTAACCATGGCAGTCTGATGCAGGAGCTGGCTTAGTTATTCATATTTACTGACCATCTGCACTGGCTGTCAGAAATGCATAGCCAAGATAAACACAGATGCTTAGCTGCTGGGACACATCCCATTTATGCTCATGACCTCTCAGCTTGGGCGAGAAATAAGGTATTAAGTCACATTTATACATGTTCAGACACATCTTGGCCCATTTCCAAGCATAATACCTAGTAAACAAGCATGAGGTGACTTATTTGGGCCCACAGGCTCTAAGGTAATGTTTTTAGATAAGACCATATGTGCCTCAGTTTGAATTATAAAATCTTTACATTATACAATGTGATCAAAATGTAACTAATTTTTTAAATCAAATATTTATATTTATAATACTGATGCCAGCTTCAGAGTTGCTCTCAACCTGCAGAAGAGAAGGGTTGGATCTGAAAGATGAAAGTAAAGTGTGTGCATGAAACTGAAATTATAGAACCTAGGAAGTTGCCTTTATTTTGAGTTAGACTACTGGTCCATCTAACAGTGGTACTCAAATTGTCAAGACCTGGGAGCCACATTTAACTTCAGCTTGAAACAGAGAGACCTATCCACTCATGGGCAGAGCCCAGAGGTAAAGAAATTGAGCCCCATGTCCCAGGGGACAGTGCCCACAGAAAAACTTGGCTTCAGCCATACAGCTATTTCCCTGTTACTCAGGAAAGGGAAGGGAACATCATGACTTCCTAGGAGGGGATATGTACATGAAAGAGGGTAAAGGATCCTATGTGGGTCTGTTCCGCCATGACCTAGGATAATCTTGCAAGGGCTGACCCCGACAAAGCAGTTCATGAAGACCAAATCACAATACTGCTCCCTGGCAGCTTGCTGATGGTGGGCGACTACTCTCATGAGAGGGCCAGCCTACTGGGGAGGACCATTGGAATAAGTACACCAGGTCTTCTGTAGGACTGTGTATTCATGAGTTGAACAAACCCAACAAAGGGGCCCCTGCTTGTGTGGGGCCCCCACTCTCTCTGGTTAAAGATGTAGCTTTTGCACTGCAACCCCCTCCACCCATGGGAAGCCTTGTACAGACCCAAAGGAAATTGTGACGCTCCATGTGGCAGAGCCTAGCTGCATGTGTGGACAGAGTGAACATCAGGTGTGGGGATGGGTCTTTATTCCCCTTCAAAATTCCAGGGTTCAGACTGGCATTGCACTGTTTCCAGATCTGCTGCCATGGGGAATCACAGGAGAGGGAACCCCAATTTCCAGCATCCCAGGAAAGTGGGGTTGCCATTTAGGGGCACAAGCAAGGGTACACATGGGTGGATGGGCTGGCGGGGGAACACTTTAACAGCTACCTGGTGGCAGTTGACAAGACAGGGAGAGCAATTGCCTCTCCCTTAGATTACAGCAATGAGTTGTATGTGGGGCTACCTTTGATAATGGTCCAGAAACTTCAGTTGGTAAAAAAATAGGGCTGCAAGATTACTAACTGGGACTGTATGTTTTGATCATATCACTCTAATTCATCATCAGCTGCACTGGCTCCCAGTCCATTTCCGGGCCCAATTCAAGGTGCTGGTTTTAACATTGAAAGCCCTAAATGGCTTGGGGCTGGGTTATCTGAGAGAGCGCCTTGCCCCTAACCAAACCTTAAGATCTTCTTCAGAGGCCCTCCTCTGTGTCAAATGAGTTGCCAAATGAGTTGAGGCAGATGGCTACCAGGGAGAGGGCCTTTTCAGTGGTTGCACCCCATTTATGAAATAGCCTTCTGAGTGAGGTTCTCCTGACTTCATCACTTTGTTCTTTTAGACACCAGGTAAAGACCTTTTTGTTCACCTAGGCTCAATACAAAGCCCCCATGGCCTGACACTCTCGTGAGAGATGTGTATGTGGATAAAGGGGTTGTTTTGTCATCACACATTATCCATTATTCTGCCTGACACCCCGGTCCCCAAAGACAGTTCTTCTCATGAATTGTGAGGGGGTGTCCCCATAGCCTTACATGCTCATGAGTGAGCAGTCTGCTCATGATCAGAATCTGTTGTCATCACACATGTCAAATTGCTCCTTTTCCTGGGACAATTCAGATCCTGCTGTCCAGCCCTTCTCATGAGTAAGTCTAGGAAGTGGACAGGCCCAAAGGGAAAGAGGCTGGGCCCCACTTGCCCCACTTATTTGTGGTGAAGAATGGAAATTGACTGTTAACAAATCCCTGCTTGGGGCTGCCTTTTAAACCTGACCCTGGGAAACCCCTCCCCTCACAATTGTTCCCATCCCATCCAAGGGCACCCCATAAGAATGTTGCCACCTGGAGTGTTCATGCTTGTGAACATACATCATTGTCATTTTGTTCTTGGGTAGTGAAGCATTTAGTGCTTTCCCTCCTGCTTGCCAGGAGAGGGGAGCAAGGGACAGAGTGGGGAGGAGTATGCCCCTGTGTGTCTTTGCTGCTTGACAGGCTGACAAGCTTAAGATGGGATGTGGCAGTCTCCCTGTTGCCGGGCAACTGCATTGCTGTGTTGGAGACAGGAGGGGTGGGGCTGGTACTCAGACAGGTGGCCAGTGAGAAGCGCCAAAGGCATGGAGTGTGCACAATCCCAGGCAGATCTGCACTGTCATCTCAATTATTGTGGTTTCAAAAACCTCAAAGAACCTTGTTTATGGCACCATTCATGTTTGGACGTAACACTTCTGCTGCCAAACCTCAGGTCTCGGCGGTGAACCTTACTGAAAACCAAAGGTTCAAATGGAAGTTTGGCAGGGCTAACCGCTGGTCACTTTCCCCATAAAACAGCGGCTGCACAAATTTGGACATAATGGAGTTCCAACCTCAGCCCCGTTTAACTCCAGTTTGACGTTATGTCTGAATTTGGCCACTGTCATTTTACTACAAAATCAGAACCAGAAATGTTTTATTAATACTCTCAACCCCTTCATCATTACATTTTTCATGTTTCATGGACATATTTGTAACACCACAATTCCATTGCTGAGGATCACTGCACCTTCCCCCCACACAAACTATTATACCCTCCACACATACACACTCTTATTCATTCACACACATGCATCTTCCTTTTTTTAAAAAAATAAGAATTTTAATTTATTAAAATACAGGAAAGAATAAAAACATGATCATAACTCGAATTTTTCAATTGTGAAGGTCATATATGGTGTTACAAATAATCAGAAGCACTCAATATCGAAAAAGACCCCTTCTGTCTTATCACCAGTCCTCTCAAGTAACAATGCAAAACAGTGCAATACAATAATCAGAAAATAGTATCAGTGAAGTAAAGAATATCATTACAAAGAACAGTTACAAAATATGGATAACAACCAGAAAAGGAGCTTTGAAAAATCCACAGCAACAACTTACAAAGTAAGGGAAAAAACCTAAATAGTCATTGTTTTTTATATAGGAAAGTTCTGGTCCTGATTTATGAATTGATCCACTGGTTCTATTGGGGGCGGGGGGGAAGTAATACTTTCAGGGCAGGGGGAATAATCTGAACTATCTCTATCCTAGTTAAAAATCAATCTGTAAATTTCTTTTGTTATCTTTCACTCTTGGTTTTACTATAATAAATGTATAGAATGTAACTATGTATTGAGATTATTGTAATTAAAAATAAAATTAACTTCACCATCTAATTGTTATATCTACTAACAATATCTAAACCAAAAATAAGTAAAATCCTTCCAAGTCTAAAGAGAAAAGAAAAGAAAAATAATCAGAAGCCTCTTCTGTCCAATCACCAATGCAATACAGTGAAATGCAATAATCAGCAAACAATATCAATGAAGTAAAGAATATCATGATAAAGAGCAGTTAGAAAATGTGGGCAACAACCAAAAAAAGAGCACTGAATAATCCGCAGCAACAATCTATAACACAAGGAAGAACCTAAATAGTAATTGTTTTAAATAGGAAAATTATAGTCCTGATTTCCAAATTGATTCACCGACTTTACTGAAAGGAAGTAAAAGTAATACTTTCTGAAAGAAAATAAAAATAATACAGGAATATCTAAGACCGAATTCCAAATTAGCTATATTTTAATATATAACCAATGGTTGTTGTTAATGTTAAGCTAATGTTTCCTGAACTAACTCCATCCTGGTTAAAAGTGAATTTCTTTTATCATCCTTAATTCTTGATTTCACTATAACAGTTGTATGAAACGAAATTGTGTATTGAGGCTATTGTGACCAAAAACAAAATCAATGTCACCATCTAAATGTTATACCTACTAACAATGTCTAAACCAGAGATAAGTCCTTAAGAGTCTAAAGAGAGAGGAAAAGAAAAGAGAAAGAAAATTCTTCATCTGGGAGCTTCATCCATCGGTCCAAAAGGGTCAATCATAGTCAAGCGTATTAGGAACCAGTGTAACTCAGGGCAAATCTATTTCCACAACCTTTGAATAACCTCCAGCCAAAAAAGCAGTGCCCATTTATATTTGAATCTGCTTTCATGGAAAAGGCCAATCATGTCATTCTCCAAAAGGTTTCTTAAGGTAAAAGAATTTGTTTTTCTAATCATTTCATACACAACCGTAATCTAAATATTGCCAAGAAAGTTTCTCCCCCCTCTGTCTTGTCTGGTACTAAAGCTGCAAGACTCATGAGCAAAACATTCCAGATCTGTGAGAGAAGAAGCTTCAACTCCATGTTCCCAGTTGCTTGTAAAAAAGTACTTCCAATCAAAAGATAGGCAAAGGTTCCTGTTCTTCCAGTCAGACCACCTGCACTCCAGACGGGCCAGGTCTGAGTTCCACATCAGACTTTGAAATAGACATGCACAATTGATCTAATTTTGTCTGAATCCAGGTACTGAAATCACGCAACTCTACAACTATTGATTGTTGCACTGCAGAAAAAGATAACATCTCTGTTTGAAAATAAGATTCCGTTATATTGGATATTTCCCTTGCTATTTTATTACTTGGGTATACAAGAAAAGAAAGGAAGGAGGAAATTCAGAATTGAACCCCTAATTAAAACCTATGGTACAAATAAATTATTTATTTCTTTAGGGGCTGGAGTCAAAACCTTATTCTGAATACGTTATACTTGTTAATAAACTGCCAATGTGTTCCCTAATTATTGAACAACTAAACTGGCCTTCATCCACCGAGAATACAAGTTTTGACTCTCTATCTTGAGCCTAATTATGCAGTAAATAAGTAATGTAAGGGAATAATAAGATCAAAATGTTATTAAAAAAAACCTCCAGCATGCTCATACATCAACCCAATACCAAAAGGAGTACAGTAAAAGAAACTTGAAGTTCTGCAAATAAACATTACCACAGATCACAGAGAATCACAGAGTACAACTTCAACATAACATTCTATGAAATATGGCAAACTGTGACCATTGTGTGGAATTAAAGAGAACTACAGATTACCAATGAAATAAGAAAGCAGAATAGAAAGTGACGTAACCAAATTCTTTGAGGGATAAATTTGTTTGGGAAAATAAATCACTACACGCAAGAGGTCCAAGGTTATAAGATCCTTCTGCCGAGCAATTAGTCCCTTAATTGGAGAGCCAGTGTGGTGTAGTGGTTAGAGTGCTGGACTAGGACCAGGGAGACCCGAGTTCAAATCCCCATTCAGCCATGAGATTTGCTGGGTTCCTTGGAGGAAGAGCGGGATATAAATGTAAAATAATAATAATAATAATAATAATAATGAATTTTCAGCTGCGCGTGAAAGATCCAAGAAAGAGAGAGAAAAAATAGGTCCGTCTGAAGTGCTAAAAGTAAATGAAGGAAACCTTATAAAACAAGAGAAGGAGTTAATTTGTAATCCTTTACTGAGTTTGTAATGTTACACGAATGTAGTACAGCATTAGTCCAAGATTAATGTCCTTAAGGTCCTTGAAATCTCCGCAGAACAGATTTAGCTCCACAAAAAAGAGTCTATTCCAAGTAAATACAACCAGATCACTCTGCTGTGAGTCAGAAACAGTTTATAAATAAACCTTTCCGCCAAAGTTCCAGAGAAGCAACAAACAATTAAGTACAAAATACAATACAAGTAGATCTGTGATACAGGAGGAAAAAACAAATCCAAACAACGTTTATACAGGAGAAAAAAACCTGAAAACAAAAAAGGGTAGGGGGGACAGTAGTTCTTCATTCACAAAACGTATGTCCAAATGAATTACTACTAAGAAAGAAAATATCACCCAGTTGTAAAAAAATAATTAGCTAAAGTCATAAATCTTGCCCCCCATTGAGCCAGAGATAACTTTAAATCTTGCTATGCTTCTGGCATTGCAGCAATTACTCTCCAACTAGCATAGGAAGACCCTTCAAATAGCCCTGCTTTATTGCCCAAATTCCGGATGTCTATACGCAGAAAAGAGAGACAATGAACTTAATAAACGTAGAGGTTACCTAGCGGTAAGGAAATACAAGAGAAACAGCAGTCCAAATGATGTTAAATCAGGCAGATGATAATATTCAGGATGACAAGGAGACTCTGTGCTGTCCTGGATTCTGAAGAAAGTCCTTTTATGGGTTTGCCAGACTTCCCAGGGCTCTTGTCTGAACCCCAAAAAATCTTCGGCAGTTCCCAAGATAACAACAAGCTCTTCACTCTGAAAGACAACTTTGCCAGCTGCTTTTAATTAAGGAGTGTGCGGGAGGAAGGACGGAGCTACACAGGCTACATCCTCACAAGCGCATCGCCATCTTGCTACCACTGCACACACATGCATCTTCCATCAATCCATCTGCTCATTCCTCTAAACAGGTGTGTCCCATACATTGACATTTTACCCTCCCAGTATGAGACAAGTGGGATCTGTAATCTGCCTTCCTTTTATAAAACCCAACTGATCTGGGTTTATGTACTACGCTATAAATTTGTTTAATCTTTTGGCTAAGCAGGATGTAAAGATCTTGAGATGTTGATTGAGCAAGGCAATAGGATTCCACTAACTCCTAATCTTTATTAGGTTTTGGAAGCACAACAATCCTAGAGTATCACCGCGACTTGGGAATCGCTTGACCTTCCAGGATGGAATTGAATAAGTCTACAAGTCTAGGTATCAATATGTCACCAATTTTTTTTATAGGCCAGGGCTGTAAGACCATGTGGGCCTGGAGATTTATGGCTCTTCAGTGATTTAATAACTTCTAAGAGCTCTTCATTTGTGAATGGCTCATTTAGACTGTGCCTATGATGGTCCAGTGGGGAAGGAGCTTGCCTAGAGTGCAAGAGGCTGTTAGTTCAAATCCCTGCAGGTGCACTTCCCAGACCGTGCCTAGTAAATATATTTGTAGCCACCTATATTGGGAAGCAGCGATATGGGGGTGCTGAAAGGTATCATCTCATACTGCACAGGAGGCGGCACTGGCAAACCACTCCTGTATTCTATATTCTGTATTCTTGGTCCTATATGACCAAGAAAATCACATGGAATGTGATCGCTAGGAGTTGATACCAACTCGAAGGCACTGCCTCAGTAAATTTGTCAGTTTCATTACTGTCTGATTGATCTGAGGTATATAAATTAGAATAAAAATTAGCAAAAGACTTGCATATCTCTGGGGCATTACTTAAGTCTCTATCATTAGCCTTTTTGATTTGCTGGGTTGAGTTATGTTTTACCTAAAAAAATAAACCTATTTGCAAGAGTTTAGAACTTTTGTTCCTGTGTTCATAAAATCTTTGCTTAGTCACGGCAGTGCTATCTTTTGACATTCAAAAGACTCCAGTTCCTTTCCCTTCTGTAATGATTTCTTATATATCCTACCAGAGCTAGTATCTTTATGCTTTACATCCAAGTCTTTGATTTGTGTTAAGTGCTCATTAATAGCTTTAGTATTGTTCCTTTTCATTAAAATTGTCTCTTTAATACAGTCTCCCCTCAGGAATGCTTTCATAGTATCCCAATTAATCACTTTGAGAGTGTCCAAATTGTCATTATGCTTATAATATTGCTATATGGCATCATTAAGTCTTATTACAATATCAGGTTTGTCCAGAATTACAGGGCTTAACTGCCAAATTTGAGAGAATTTTTGAGACTTCATGAGCTTGAAAGATGCAGATATCAGGGCATGATCTAATAGTCCTATAGATTCAATATCAGCAGAGATTATTGATAATTTTGAGATATCAGTAATTAAGATATAATCAATTCTTGTATACATTTTAAATCTAAGTGGGGAGTATGTGAAATTCCTGGCTGAGCGGTTAACCTCCCTCCAGACATCCACAAGTGGAAATTTATTAAAAAGCTTTCCTAAAGAGTGGACTTGCCTTGACTTTCGTGTTTCATGGACAGCTTTGTAGCACTACAGTTTCAATGCTGAGGATTACAGCATCTTCTCTATACACAAAACTATTATACCTTCTGTATGCACACACACTGATCCATTCATACACACGCATCTTCCATCAATCCATCTGCCCATTCCTCTATACAGGTGTGTCCCATACATTGACATGTTGCCCTCCATTTGCCCTCCCAGACCTCCATGTTTCCCTCACTTTGGTGCCCTCCATTTCCCAGCCTTTATCTGCTGAGGCTCTGAGGCTCAAACTGTGCAGACAACTACATGAGCATGGCTGCTAAGCTGCCGACTCCTCCCACTACTGGCCAGCCCAAAATGTGATGCTGGTGGTAGATACAGATGTATTGTTCTGCCTGCTGCTGTTATCTGGCCAGGCAGCTTAAGGGGCAGGAAAATTGGCAGGTGGGCCACTGCCACTGCTGTAATGGTTTGACAATCATGCAGTGGCATGGGCATGTGAGCTACCAGTGTTCCTCCTGCTGACATATGAGGGAGATGGACAATCATGTCATAGCATTGTCTGTTTGCTGCCACTGCACCACTCCACCTTCCCTTTCCCTTTCCTTCAAAGTCAATTAAAATTAGACCAGAAAGTGCAGCAAAGCAGTGCCTACAGAGAGAAATGTAGTGGAAAAGGCAAAGAATCCTGGTCCCATTCTCTATTCCCTGAGCTGACACCTGGCCTGAATTGGGCAACTGTGCCTCTTTGGACACTTTGCAAACATTGTCTCCTTAACATGGCAGCAGATCTGTGAGCCGCCTGAGACCCATCAACAACATTTAATGGCCATAATAAAAAGCATTTTTAAAACACAACAACAGTTAATGGCCAAACTAGATCCTACGTTGAGATCAGAATTCGTGTATATTTTCAGAGCTATTCTTCAGGCACAGGAGAGCTGGTCTTGTGGTAGCAAGCATGACTTGTCCTCTTAGCTAAGCAGGGTCCACCCTGGTTGAATATGAATGGGAGACTTCATGTGTGAGCACTGTAAGATATTCCCCCTAGGGGATGAAGCCACTCTGGGAAGAACAGAAGGTTCCAAGTTCCCTCCCTGGCATCTCCAAGATAGGGCTGAGAGAGTCCTGTCTGCAACCTTGGAGAAGCCACTGCCAGTCTGTGTAGACCAGGGATTCTCAATGTTGGGTCCTCAGATGTTATTGGACTTCAGCTCTCATAATCCCCAGCCCCAGTGGCCTTTGGTTGGGGATTATGGGAGTTGAAGTTCAAGAACATCTGGGGACCTAACGTTGAGAATCCCTGGTGTAGACAATACTGAGCTAGATGGAACTATGGTCTGACTCAGGATATGGCAGCTTCCTGTGTTCTACAGTGTTCAGAACAAAAGGAAATATATGTCTGATACGATTGCAGCTGATGGTGAGATCCCTCTCCCCCTCCCTTCATCAGCTTGATTTGGAACTGAACTATGAAAACCAAACTATTTTTCAAACAAATCAGAGTTGGTCTTTTACAAGCCCAGTATGAATCTGAACCTATGCAAACCAGCAACATCATAATTACAATATCCAAGTGCTTCTTAGGTTTAGAGGTGTGCGAACAGGTTTGGAACCGAACCGGTTTGTCTTCGAGCCGGTTCGGTTCAACAGTTCGGGTCACACAGGGGCCATTTGTGCATGCATGGCAGCCTCCAAAATGGCCACCCCAATGGGGGAAAGGCCCAGAAAGGGCTGAAGACCACCTAAACCGGGTGATGCCTGCAATAAAGGAGGCGGGCAGGTGGAGGGGAAATTCTGTGGACACCCTCCACAACCTCGGAAAAGCCCCCCCAGAGGGGGTAGGGATTTTTTTTTAACTTTTTGGTCTGTGAGACCACCACCCACCCCACACCCCACCCCTGCTGACCCAACGAAACCATGTGGGGTTTGAGGGGAGTGCCGGACTTAACTGGCCTGGTCCGGGCCCAGTTTGAACTGAACAGGGCCAGCTGGTTCCATGCACACCCCTATTATGGTTGTGCAATATATAAGACCAAACCTGATACTGGATTCAATGTAGGATATATTGGACAATTTTGCATTGGAACTTATGAGGCATTGGGGCTATCAGGGTAGATCCAATACAAAACTGTCCCATACACCCAACATCTAATTAGATTGAATTGGTGCATTGAAAGCCATTTTTAATCTTTTCCCACCTGTCTGGGAATGGAGCAGTTTCCCATAAATGGAAAATACTGAGGCAGGGAGAAGGAGAGTAGTTTTGTGATTGTCATTTGTAGTTGGTCAATGAGAGAATGATTTTTCAAGGCTGCAGCTGCTGAAAATATGCTGATCTGCATCTCTGTTCCCTTCTAATCACCATGCTTTGGAGAAGAACGTAGAAACAATATATCAAGGAGGGCATCTCTCCTTCTCAGAATGTTTGGCACCTCTCTGCCTGCAACTTGAGAGTGGGTGGTGGTGGGCAAAAAGTTGTCTCAAGCTAATATAAATATAAATATAAATATAAATATAAATATAAATATAAATATAAATATAAATATAAATATAAATATAAATATAAATATAAATATAAATATAAATATATGAGAGCTATACTTCAAATCTTAAAAGTTACCTTTTCAGAAATTCCTGAACTATCTACTGAAATTGAAGTGGCATGAAGCCCGAATAACCTGGTTTGCAACAATACAGTAGCCCTCTTCAGACATTACTGAGAGGATGCTCTTCATGAGTAGAGCATCCATATTGGCACTGGAAGTCCCACCCTGGCCCCGTAACTCACCCCTACAGCCCAGCACCACTCACAATCAGAGCAGCATTCATCTAAAGAGGCAAACACCATTTCCGTGATGGCAGATACTCACATAAACACCAGAGGCACTGTTTACCTCTTCAGGTGACCACTGCTGTGAGTGGCGGGCTGTGAGGGTGAGTGGCAGGGCCAAGGTGGGACTTCCTGCCATAATTTAGATGCTCCCAATAACAGAAATGCCAACCATCACTGAAGCGGTGTTCGTGTCTACAGACAAACACAACTGGAAACTGAAAATAAATGATCCTTCAGAAGCTTAAATTTCCTTTCTGGCCTCAACAAGTGGTAGCCAACTAAGGTCCACAGCAAATGAACTAATGAACCTCAAATCGATAATACTGTTGGCTTGGTGAGAGGCAAAACAAAATGCTCACTGTGCCTTCATCAGAAGCTACTTTAACCTCTGGCATGAACCAGAGAGAAGTCAGCCCCACTTCAGTCCATTCTGTTTGCCCCATCCCCTAGCCCAGGCTGTGCTGATAGCCTGGAGGCTGAGGCTTTCTCAGCTGCCAGTACTGCTGGCCAGTATGCCCAAAACTGAGTATAAACAGCCACACTAGAAAGATGTGCTTCACACTGACATACTCTCAAAGCCCATAGTCTCATATTTTAAATAAAAGTACTGTCATTTTGAAAATACTCCTTTATTTCGCAACTTGCTGCTATTTCCCTTCATCTTATATACACAATTTTATACTGGCATCTCATTAAGCCCATATAGATCAAAATTCTACTACATACTGGTAGCTGATGTGTGGTGAAATTCTTGTCAGGATAAGTCAGCCAGAATGAGAAAGAGAGCTCACTCTGAAGTAGTTCTGTTCTCTTTATGAGCTCATCATTTGATCTGCCTTCTCAACTGTGCAGCCTTTTTATTTCTTGCTTTCCAATCGACCATTTACATTTTATATATTTCCTGCCCTCCCCAAATATGAGTGGATAAGGTCAAAGTTCAAACCTAAAATAGCAAATCATCTCTTAGATGGCACATAAAGTTTTCATCGTCTTTTTTTTTTTAGTTCCAAAATCTATAAAAGAGATTTTTTGCATCATAAGTGCATTTTAAACATCATATCATTGCATCTAAAATGCTCCATAAGTCTATAAAGCAGTCATAATATAGAAAGGCTTAAAAAGTACAGTGTAAGATAGCATTGATATGTAATCTTACGAAATTCTTCTCATATATTAACCCACTGAGAACTAGAAGGGCCTTTAGTAAAGACTAATAGCCATATCTGAATATTGTTTTATTGCTTTGGCTTATTGATCAAAGGATATATCACTTTGTTTACTTGTTCGTTTGAAATATTTTTATACTGCCCAAAAACTTGCATCTCTGGCTGGTTTACAATTAAAATCTTTTAAACATTAAACCAATTAACAAATAAAATCATTTAAAACACACACAGAGAGAGACTAGGACTTATCCCTTAAAGAGAAACCAGCCCCTCAAAAGATCCCCTCCTCCTGTTAGTTAGTTTGAAGGGGGGAAAGCCTAGATGTTGCTCTGTTTAGAAAAGCTTGCTCATCTCCTCAAGCTGCATCTGCTCTTCACAGAGTAGGTGTTGTAAACCTGTCAGGCTAGCCAAACGGAGCATAAAACAGGCAGAGGCAGAAGTATAATAGCAAAGTCTTACAGGAAGAAATTCTCCAAACTAGGTTCAGTCCAAATCCAATCCAATCAATCCAACAGAGTCCAAATCGAAGTCCACGGGCAAGGTCAACACAGTCCAGGGTTCAAACACAATCTAGGCAATACACGTACACAGCCAATTAGCTCACAGGAAATTGATGTTGCTATCAGCAGGGGAGCTGTGGTGCAGTCATCTTAAATAGGCTGACCCCCCCCCCCCCGTGTTGTTAATCAAGAATTCCTGAGTCAGCAGCTTTGCATGTGGTTCCTTAACTCTTGCTGTCTCTCGGACCGACGCCTCTCCACAGCTGAGACTGGTTGTGCCTCCTCCACAAGAGCTGCCTCACCCGGCTCTAACTCATTTTCAACTCCCCATGCATCGTACCCACTCTTCTTTGCAACTTGTGATCCTTGCCATCCTTCCTCTGCTGTAGCCTCTGCCCCCTCCTCCAGCTCCTCCTCAGAGTCAAACAGAAACACTGGAGTTTGCTAGCCCTGGCAAATGCTAGCCATAGAAAATAACACAGAGAGAGAGAGAGAGCGACACTAGGACTTATCCCTTAAAGAGAAACCAGCCCCTCAAAATCTTCCCTTCTCCTGTTAGTTTGAAGGGGGGAAGGCTAGATGTTGCTCTGTTTAGAAAACCTTGCTCACCTCTTCAAGCTGTGTCTGCTCTTCACAGAGTAGGCTTCCAACTTTCATGGCGAAGAAGACATTCTCTTAAATACCTAGGGCCTAAGCTGTTTAGGACTTTATAGGTAATGACCAGCACCTTGTATTTTGCCTGGAAACATATCAGTAGCCAGTGCAATTCCTTCAAGACAGGAGTAATATGGTCTCTCCTAGATGACCCAGAGACTAACCTGGCTGCCGCTTTCTGAACCAACTGCAGTTTCTGGACTACGTACAAAGGCAGCCCCACATAAGGCGCATTGCAGTAATCCAGCCTAGAGGTTACCAGCAGATGTACCACTGTTTTGAGGTCGTTCACCTCAAGAAACAGATGCAGCTGGCATATCAGCTGGAGCTCATAAAAAGCACCTCTGGCCACTGCCTCAACCTGGGACACCAGGGAGAGGTTCAGATCCAGAAGCACCCCCAGACTACATACCTGTTTCTTCTGGGGGAGCATGACCCCACCCAGAACTGGGAGATCAAAATTGTCTCCTGAGTTTCGACCCCGCACAATAAGTACTTCCATCTTATATGGATTCAGCCTCAGTTTGTTATCCCTCATCCATCCCATTACTGCCTCCAGACAGGCATTTAGGGAGGTTATGCCTTCTCCTAACGATGTTGACATGGAGATTACATACTGATCGGCAACTAGAAAATGCAAGTACAATAGTTAAACCATTTAACCTGGTCAATCATACTAGCAAAAACAGAGAAACATTTGGTACCATGTTTCCCCGAAAATAAGACAGTGTCTTATATTAATTTTAGCCCAAAAAAATGCACTAGGGCAATTAGCGGTACATCAGAAATTACTGCTAGGTCTTACTTTCGGGGTAGGTCTTACTTTCGGGGAAACAGGGTATTCACGATGAAATAAAATTCAGTACCACTATATATTTCTATAGGTAACTGTAACCTTGATATTGTCTAAATAATTTATATTGAATATCTTAGAGACAAACTGTACATTAAGCATTGTCTGTTGTACGGGCAGGGTTCCTCCCCAGCTGTGGGAGGGCAATCTAGTTAGAGCCAAAGGCTGCCTTCAGACATAATACGAAACTGCAGGCAACTGTGTCAGAGTTTCAAGAATTTGGTTGTCCAAATGTGTGAACCTGTGGCTTCAGCACTGAACCACGAGTTAAGCCCTCAAACCTGAATTAGAACCTTCGGTTACCTTTACGTTCCACCACCAAAACCTCAGGTCAGAAAGTGGCATCATGTCATCCGAAAGCTGCCAGAGGGGTCTAACTGGAGTTGAGGGTAGGAAGCTCCTCCTACTCCCTTGCCTGCCGCAGCTTTCCTTCATGCATCAAAGGAAGTCCACACAGCCAGTGCCTCCCCCTTTGCAGTCTCCCAGGCTGCAGATCACAATAGTCTGGGAATGCATGAGGGAAGGGGAGGCAAACTGTGGGTCTGTTGGACCCACGCTTTGCCCTTATGTGTGAAGGCGGCTGACACCTTTTGAAGGGGTTGTAACCTTTTGACACCATGATATTTTTGTCTCCAATAATCTTTCAGAAAATCTATTTGCCCCAAAGGTGTTGTTGCAGTTGCCAACTTTGGAAGCAAGTAGTAGTCCCTGCTAACTGGGCAAAGAGGCAACTTCTAATGTGGTGATTCTCTTTATTTAGCAGGGGGAGAGTAAATGGCCCTACCCACCCCCAGCACAGTACCTCCAGTGGCTGTTGCTGGTGTCTATCTGATGTTTCTTTTTAGAATGTGAGCCCTTTGGGGACAGGGATCCATCTTATTTATTTATTATTTCTCTGTGTAAACTACCCTGAGCCATTTTTGGAAGGGCGGTATAGAAATTGAAATAATAATAATAATAATAATAGTAGTAGTAGTAGTAGTAGTTTCAGGGGTGATTTTCAGGGGGAAATGGCATGGAGGGGGAGGGGTAAGCCTTGCTCTACTCACACAGTGGTCCCAGTATAGACTGGGCCCTCCTAAAGGCTACTATTTTTTAAAAAAATCACATCGTTTGGCTCTTATTTGCTTTTGCATTATGTTGATGTAGCCATTGAAGCATAATAAAAATCAGGTGCTAATGTGATCACTGCCTGATCTTAAGATATTAAACCTTTTATCTAAATCTTTAATGAAGTTACCGATATTTTTAATGAACTACAGTTCAACTTGCCTCAGTAGAAAATTAGTCATTTAAAAAATAAATAAATAGGCATTGCCTAATTAGTTGGTTTTTTGAACCATGTGAGTAAAAATGTCCTTGATACACTAGTTCTGATATTATTGTGGTACTCATAAAACCGAGATTTAAGTCAGATTTCTAAAAGGGTAAAGTAATATTTCTTAACCTGGGCTGTGGAGAATAAACAGTTAAAAGTACAGCCACTGATTATATCAAAGTTGTCATGTTGTGCAGTACACTCTTTGTTGGCTGTTTCTCTCTCACACACACAAACCTTCCTAATTAAATGCAACCACATTTTCATGTAATTTGTGGGAGGACTTACAGTGGCAGAGGTATAACCCATCTCAACCAGAGATGTAACCAACCACTTGCTGAGCAGCAAGTTGAATAATGGCTACTGTGTATAAAGAAAGCTAGTTGAGAGTTTTGGTCATCCATCCCAAATGTATGCATTGAGATAGTAAACACTGAGATTGCACAACACAATTCTAAATTCAAATGCCAGCAAGAAGAAATATTACTTCCATTTGCAACAGAGACTACAGCAATTATTTTTTGTAATGTGGAAGTTTTAAAATTTTCTTGTTATTGTAAAACTTTTCACTGCATATAATTAAGACATGCATGTCAGCTGAAGAAAATGCAGCATATTTGCATAGAAATAACTATGGCAAACTGAAATCTTAACTATAAGCCATTTTAATCACTTTCCTAGACATCATGATAATTACTTCTCGTTGACACACTTGAAGAGCTTCCTTGCAGCAACTGAATACGTTCATGACGATTGAAGTTTTCCCTGGTGAAGTGAGATGAGATGCGTGCAATATATTGAAGTGGGCAAATCATATTTTTCATTGCTGCCTAATAATTAGCAAAAATTCATTACTCTGTGTTTGCTCGAGACCTAACAAAATAAGCTTGTAATTACTTGTAGCTCTGGGCAAGGTAAATATTTGATGTGATGCTGGTGAATCAGTTTCCAGTGATATAACGAGTCAGCTGATCAAATCTTTCTTTAGCCTTTAATAGGATTCTAAGCATTAACAACAAAGACAAGGACAAATCTATCTTCCATTGTTGCTCCACACTATCAACAGACAACTCAGGAGACAATGACTATGGAAAAAATAGATAATGAACCCTCTGGAGAATGGATCTCAATAGACAGGTTTGAAACCAAGCAATTGCTTATAGAAAATTCAGTATTAAAAAGATTAAAGAACCACCCCTATCTACAATATTTTGAAATCTTTATAAGTATGGAACAGTGGGTGCACAGATTTTTTAATTTTTGCAACCACCACATTTTAATCTTGATGATATTTTTATAGAAAGCACATGAAAAAACAACCTGTGGTTTTAGAACCTTTGTTTTTCCTTATGACTCCTCAAATTGTCAGGAAAAGACAGCAAAAGCATAACTTGTTTTGTGAATTGTATGACTCAAGATGGTTCCACTCAATGGGAAAAAAGTCAAAAGAATGTATCCATTCTTCATGGGAAGCACGAAGCATGTGATTAAGAATGACCAGATTGGAGCCTATTCGAATTGGGGAGGAAAATCCAAAAGTCACAATAAAGTTATACCTTTATACAGACCAATTAAAACATCACAGACCTTGTTCATGAGTTTGTGACATCTTCGTTGTTAATACAGAAATTACAGCAATAATATAGATATCGCCTAGTTCTTACCTATTTCTAGATATTACGTGTTAACTAATACAGATATTACCTAGGGCTGTGCATCACATCAAACCAATAATTGGGTACAATATGATGCAAGTCTTAATGGGGGCTTTTTCCATCAGAAACAATTTCGATGAAAAATGTATCTGATATTCATAACACAACACAATATGCAACACAATATCAAATTTTATTGGAATTGAATTGGATAGTACTGGAGGATGGGGCTTACCTTGTAATGCACATCCAGCTTTTCTCAATAAATTGGCTGCCTTCTGGGCAGCTGCAGCAGTGGCATTCCTTCCCTTCCCTGGTCTCACCCTATAATGGAAAGGGAACAGGAAAGGGAGCAATGTCATTACATGGTGCCCTTTTTCTGGTGCATTACTGGGGGAGGGGGAATGTCCATGTCCTATAGTTACATCAGCCAAACACACAGTACTTGCTCCCACACTCATCCTTGCACTGAATGAATGAATGAATGAATATCTTTATTATGGTACTTGACCAGATTTCAGCATTATAGTACAAAGTTAACATTCAATGCAGTTGGTACAGGCTGTCAGATACCACAGTTACATTTAGGTAGAAGAAGTTTACTCACATCAGGGACATATCCTTACCTAACTGATAGGGGGAGCCTTCACCATTACTTGATGAATCTTGTATGCAATGGCACAAAATTTAGCAACCTAAGAAGTAACAAATACAGTCTTATTTGCAAGAAGGTCCCAGGTGAAATGTTTGACTAACAAGCAGAAGGTTGCTGGTTCGAATCCCGGCTGGTATGTTTCCCAAACTATGGGAAACACCAATTTTGAGCAGCAGCGATATAGGAAGATGGTGAAAGGCATTGACTCATATTGCGTGGGAGGAGGCAATGGTAAACCCCTCTTGTATTCTACCAAAGAAAACCACAGGTCTCTGTGGGCTCCAGGAGTCGAAATCGACTTGATGGCACACTTTACCTTTACCTAGGTGAAGTTTGATTTCTCTCTCACACACACCGCCAGAAGTGCATGTTAGAGAGCTCAGGAGGGGAGATGTCTTTATCTGCCCCAGGTACAGCAGAAGTGCATAGGTAAGGAAGCACTGCTAATTAATATTGTCTGGAGGAGTTAAAGTTCCAGATAAAGTCATTTATTTAGGAAATCCATCAGGATAGATTAATGGCTCATTGCTAGCTACATGCAGGAAGAGGGGAGGGAGAAGACAGAAGTCGCTTTCTCTGAGACTATCAGTCTAACAAAGTAGAATCAGAGTCAGAGAAAGCATGGTCATGGGGGGAAATGCCCTTACTGGCTGCCTCTACCCCTAATGGCCCTAGTGGTCAATAGGGTTGGGTGCTAAGAGTCATTGCCATCAGGAGCTGCATCTCCAACTGTGCAGAGCCTGACTTTAATTTGAGCTATGCAGGCTGCTCTTTTGTGAGGTCAAATGACCAGCCTGTGTGGATGACCAGTGAATAAGTAGTCCATGCTGGTATCAAGAAACAGTGGGGAAGAGTTTGCAGTCTATCATGGGAACAAAACTCTAACACTGAAATGGAAATATTCTGCGATTAATTTGGAAATTCAGTCTGAGACCAGTTCTTTTTTGAAATGAATGCTGAGGCAGACAATTCATAATTAAGAGAGGGGGTACAGCTTATGAGGCCAGCTGTTTATTGGGGGCTGAGGTGCAATGAGCAAAGAAGACCGTGTTTGGGGGGTGCAGAACGTGACTCTTTGGGGAGCAAGGTGCCAGAATTACATTTTACATTCTTACAGCACACACTGCACATTCAGGGGTGCAATACAAGAGGGAGCAAAATAATAATTGCCGTGCTGTATTCCAGCACTGTTTATGCATTAGGGGTGTGTGAAATGTTTCGGGTACAGAATTATCTGTACCCAAATCAGGCCATTTCGGGCGATTTGTGCACAAAACAAATCGCCCGATTGCAAGTTCCAAAAGTTTTGTTGACAGAACAAATCGCCCAGATTTTGGATCCGAAAGTTTTGTTGTTTTGGACCTTCATTTTGTGGCGATCTTTGTGTGTAGTCTCCATTTTGTGTTTGACATCGATTTGAATTTCCTGACCTTCCAACCTTCAGATTGGTAAGGGAAAGCATGGGCTGATCTGCTGGCAATTGTCTCCTTGTTCCCGATTCGTTCTTTTGGCTCTGCAAGTGCTAAATGAGCCCGCATTGGCCAGGGGAAGGTCGAAGAAGGGGCAAGGGTGGGAGGGAGTTCAAGGAGGGATTTTCAAAGGGATTTAAAGAGGCAGCAGCAACAATTCTGCCTCATGGAGAAAAGAGAGAGAGAGAGAGAGAGAGAGAGAGAGAGAGAGAGAGAGAGAGCGCTTTGCTTTTTGCTTTGCCAAGTTGCTTTGCCTTGATGCCTATTGTTCTACCTTGCCCAGTGCCACCCAGTCTGCCAGTGCCTGTGCCATCCTAGGGTGGATTTTATTCTGCATTAATTGCTTTTTGTAGAGAAAGAGAGAATTCTAGAGAAGAAAAGAGAATTCCAATTTTCTCACCACTTCCTGCTGCTGAGAGAATCACTGCCTGCCTGTTCCAGTCACCAACCCCAGAGCGCTTGCAGCCACTGGCCACCTGGCCAGCCAACCACCACCCCCCCCCCGATTTCCCAGGCTTTTGTCCTAGCCCCCACCCCACCCCCCATCTGAAAACTAAAAAAAGAGGAGAGAGAGACCAGACCACAGAAGTCGAATACCGGACACAATGTGCATGAAGCCTTAGACTGAGTGAGTACCCATCTATTTTCACACACACACACACACACACACACACACACACGTACGTCTCTGGAATTGTGTGTTCTTGGGGTTTTTTCCTGTTTTGAGGGAGGTTTGGGGTTGCAACTTAATTTTAAAAGTTGTGTGCTGTTTAGAAAAAGTTTAAATAGGGGTTCTGTCTGTGGGAAGGATCCCTGTTAGCTAGTACTAAAAGGTGGTTAGAAGCGTAGCGTAGCCTTGTGGGTTTTTTTTTAAAAAAAACCAATTCTGTCTTGTTTTTTCCCATTCCAAAGATATATATTTTTTTGCATTTTTAAAAAACTGAAGCCTGTCCTCCAGCCTTCTGTGCCCATCATATAGATCAGTATTAATATTCTCTGCCCAGCAGCCTACAGGCTCTGAGTGGGCACAGACCCGAGCCTCCTCCCTGCACCCATTTACCACCCACCGCCAACTGCATCCTTTAAAGAAAGAAAGCCTTCTGCCTCCCCGCTTCCCAGTCCAGCAGCAGCCTATATCTGCTCCCTAGTGCCCAGCAGCCTACAGGCTCTGAATGGGCACACGCTCTAGCCTCCTCCCTGTGCCCATTTACCACCACCACCACCACCTGCAGTCTTAAACAAAGAAAGCCTTCAGCCACCACCCCAGTCCAACAGCAGCCTATTGTATCTGTTTCCTAGTGCCCAGCAGCCTACAGGCTCTGAGTGCGCACATGCTCCAGCCTCCTCACTGCACATTTAGTTTATCCCACCACCCACACCAAACTGCAGCCTTTAAATAAAGCATCAGCAGCAGCACAACCTATTGGCACTGGATGTGTGTGGGGGGTACACACTCTGCTGAAGTCAGCCCAGCCCCTGTTCTTGACCCTTCACACAACTGAGTTTTCCCTTCCCTAAGACACTCTCCCCACTTCTGCCCCTTTTCTCCCAATTCTTTCAAAAAAGTTTTATTTTTGTTTTTTGAAGTCAGGGTTTTAAAAAGAAGCCCCCAAAGAGATGGGTGGGTGGGACAGAGGAGTGCCAGATAGGGGGAGGGCTTTTCTTGCTGGTTCGGCGGGGGGGAGGCGGCAACAGGGGCCTATTGCCCAAGTCACCCCCGCCCCTGCTTTGGTGTGCAGGCTGGACTTCTCTCGTCTGCCTGGCCCTATGCCAGGGCCTGCAGCAGGGCAGCATTTAGAGGGGAGGGCCTCCCCTGCCAGGAAATAAGTTCTTCCCATGGCAGATGTGAAGGTGGCACACATGGAGCCAGCTGCCAGTCCAGCCAGATCCAGCTTGCCTCCCTCCCCACCGGTCCCTGTGTGGGGTGGGGGCCTCAAGGTTGCATCTGAGGAGGCCGAGGAGAAAGCCCCTGTGTTTCCTATCCCTGGGACTTCCCAGGCCAGCTCTGAGGGCAGTGGTGGTGGCATGCCCCAGAAGGCACCAGCAGAAGCACCACCACCCAAGCGGCCCTGTTTCTCAGGAGAGTCCAGGAGTGTGGTGTGGGATCACTTTGAGCTTTGCCCTGGTGATCCCAGCCATGCTGCCTACACACACTGCAAGGCACTTATTAGCAGGGGCAAGGACCCTAAGCACTTCAGCACGTTGGGTCTGCTGTTGCACCTGTGCTGGCAGCACCCAGGGGTCCAAAACTCTACTGGCAGTGGCACTAGGCCAAGTGCCTTCCTGCTCTTAGGCAGGAAAAGATGACTGAGCAGTGGGTGCAGCCTGTGGGGAAGTAGTCTGATGGCCCCAAACCATATCTGATTTCCTGGGCCATTGGGGAGATGATGGCTTTGGACAATCAGCCTTTTAAAATTGTGGAGTATGTCGGCTTCCACCTGTCTGCTCCAGCTGCTTGCCCCAGAGTACAAAATCTCCTCATGCACCACCTTCAGTAGGAGGGTGGTGCCCTCCCTGTACCATGCATGGAGGAAGGCTGTGTTGGCCCAGTTGCATGCCGCCGGGCCCAGTACCAGTGTGTACTTCACTGCAGATCTCTGGATGAGCTGACGGCAGCTGCACACGGCCTTCATGTCCCTGACAGCCCACTGGTGGGGGCATGGGAGTGAGGGGATATTAGGCTCCGCTGGTGCTGTATCCATCTCCTCCCATGCATGCAAGCCTTCTTGGGCAGTGTTGCATGTGGAGGCGATGGACACAGACCACAGGTTGGATGAGTTGTTGGCGGTCATGGACTGACATGTGAGGACTTTGGCTTCATGGTCACCAACATCGCAGCCAACATTACTGAGGTGGACAAGAAGGTTCAATTTGTGCACATCGCTTGCGCTGTACACACTTTGAAACTGGCGGTGCAGGATGCGCTTGGGCTTAAGCAGGCAAAATCCAAGTGCCAGCAGAGGTTAGGTTTAGTTCCCACCCCAGAACCTGCTGCTTCCGTGGCCACTCTTGTGGACCTGTGCCACAAAATTGCTGGCCACTTCCAATGGAGCAAAAAGGCAAGGTGCCTGCTCAAGGCCAGGCAGATTGAGCTGGGCCTTCCTGAACACCTGATCCCCCAGGATGTTCCAACCCAATGGAACTCCACCTTTATCTTGCTCCAGCACCTACAGGAACAAGAGGGAGCCTTCCACAGCCTGGCAAAGTGTAGTGGCTTGGATGTGTGCGACCTTTGAACTGTGGACTGGAAGCTCATTTCCTCTTAGTACTCAAATCGTTCTATGCTGCCATGAACAGGTTGTGTACTGAGGCAGCTACACTGAGCTGAGCTTTGCCCACCAGTCTTCTCCTTGCGAAGACCATGGGTGATCTCCAGGCCACTCTGACCACTGGACACGCAATTGCCCTGGCAGATCGGCTGAAGACTGGGGTAGTGGAACAACTCACGGCACCCTTGGGTGTATCTGCATTGCATGTCCTGGCATGCATCTGCGACCCAAGGATGAAGGGCAGAGCTGTCACCCCGACTAGCTGCCCAGGTGGAGGGACCTCCTGGTTGAGCATGTCAGGTGTGCAGAGGAGATGATGCTAGGTGCAGACAATGACCAGGAGGAAGGGGGCTGGTGTGCAGCCTAGCAATGCACATTCCACCCCAAGCAGTAGGGGTGTGCATGGAACCGTCTGGCCAGGTCCAGTTTGGGGGGTGAACTGCACCTGAACCTGACTGGGCCAGGTCAGTCTGGCACCCCTCAAACCCCCCCAGTTCGGTTCACACAATGGTTCACACAATGCTCATATGGTCCATGCGAGGCCCTAGGCCTTACTAGGCCTCACAGAGGACATTTAAACCGGGAAGGGTAGTCAGAAATTTAATAGCGGTCTCCCCTTCCAGCTGTCCTGCCAGCTCTTTGACCTCAGGGAGCACTGCCAACAACTCACATAGTTTTTCCTTGCTCCTCTGTAATGCCAGGTCGGTCCAAAATAAATCTGAACTCATCCATGATTTGATCGTGGATGAAGGGGCCGACCTAGTATGTATTACTGAGACTTGTTTGGGGAAGGCTAGTGGTCCAGTTTGGTCCCAGCTTCTCCCGCCAGGATATTCTGTAGAGAGGACGTGGGCGGGGAGGTGGGGTGGCTCTGGTCTATAAGGATAACATCTCCCTTACCAGGGTCCCTGGCAGGGTATTGGACCATATTGAATGTGTGTACTTGAGCTTGGGGACCAGGGATAGATTGGGACTTCTGTTGGTGTACCGATCGCCCTGCTGCCCAGTGGAATCCCTTACTGAGCTCACAGACTTGGTTGCGGAACTCGCGTTGGAGTCTCCCAGACTCTAGGTGCTGGGGGACTTCAATGTTCATTTTGAGACCAATGTGTCTGGGGAAGCTCAGAAGTTCATAGCGGCCATGACAACTATGGGCCTATCCCAAGTGGTCTCTGGACCGACGCATATTGCAGGTCACACGCTTGATTTGGTATTTTACTCTGATCAGGGTGGTGTTCCGTGGGTGGGGACTCCTGTGATTCCCCCATTGTCATGGACGGACCACCATCTGGTTAAGGTTGGACTTACAACCACTTCCCACCTCAACAGGGGCAATGGGCCCATTAGAATGGTCCGTCCGAAGAGGTTATTGTATCCATTAAGATTCCAAGAAGCCTTGGAGGGATTTAATGTTGGCTTTGCTGGTGATCCTGTTGATGCCCTGGTTGAGAATTGGAACAACTTGCACACCAGGGCAGTAGACATGATTGCTTCCAAGCGTCCCCTCTGACCCGCTTCAAAATTGGCCCCTTGGTATACAGACGATCTACAGGGGCTGAAACGGCAAGGTAGGCGACTGGAGCGCAAGTGGAGGAAGACTCAACTCGAATCTGACAGTTTGCGACATAGAGCACATCTAAAGATCTATGCTGAGGCAATACGTGCGGCAAAGAGGTGGTTCTTTTCTGCCCATATTGCCTCTGCGAATTTACATCCAGCGGAGTTGTTAGGGTTGTGAGGGGATTAGCATCTGCCCCCCCTCCCTTGAACCAGAATTTGGAGTCATCAGTTACCCACTGTGATGTGTTTAAAGAGTTTTTCGCAGATAAAATCTCTCGGATTCGGGCCAACCTAGATGGAGACTCCACAATTAATTTGATGTCTGACCTGGAGGTTCCCAACGACTCCTCTTATGTGATTCGACTGGATCGGTTTCAGTTTGTGACTCCTGAGGATGTGGACAAGCTGCTTGGATCAGTGAGGCTTACCACTTGTTCTCTTGACCCTTGTCCAACATGGCTTTTTCGATTTAGCAGGGAGGTTGTTGTAAACAGCCTGGTGGATATCATAAATGCTTCTCTGAGGTAGGGCAGGATGCCTCCTTGTCTTAAGGAAGCAATCATTAGACCTCTTCTAAAGAAGACTGCATCAGATCCCTCATAGTTGAGCAATTACAGGCCTGTTTCCAATCTCCCACGGCTGGGAAAGGTAATTGAGAGGGTGGTGGCCTCTCAGCTCCAGGTGGTCTTGGAGGGAACTGATTATCTAGACCCATTTCAAACTGGTTTTGGGGCGGGCTATGGGGTGGAGACTGCCTTGATCGGCTTGATGGATGATCTCCAATTGTCAATTGACAGAGGAAGTGTGACTATGTTGGTCCTTTTGGATCTCTCGGCGGCTTTCGATACTGTTGACCATAGTATCCTTCTGGAATGTCTGAGGGTGTTGGGGGTGGGAGGCACTGTTTTACAGTGGTTCTGCTTCTGCCTCTCGGATAGATTCCAGATGGTGTCGATTGGAGAAAGTTGCTCTTCAAAATCTGAGCTTAAGTATGGTGTCCCTCAAGGCTCCGTACTTTCTCCAATGTTTTTTAACATCTACATGAAACCGCTGGGAGACATCATCAGGGGATTTGGAGCTGGGTGTTGGCAGTATGCTGATGACACCCAGATCTACTTCTCCATGTCAACTTCTTCAGGAGCTGGCATATCCTCCCTAAATACCTATCTGGAAGCAGTAATGAGCTGGATGAGGGAGAATAAACTGAAGTTGAATCCAGATAAGATGGAGGTACTTATTGTGCGGGGTCAGAACTCTAGAGACTATTTTGATCTGCCTGTTTTAGATGGGGTCACACTTCCCCAAAAGGAACAGGTCTGCAGTCTGGGAGTACTTCTGGAGTCACACCTCTCCCTGGTTTCTCAGGTTGAGGCGGTGGCCAGGGGTGCTTTCTATCAGCTCCGGCTGATACGCCAGCTGCACCCGTTTCTCAAGATCAATGACCTCAAAACAGTGGTACATCTGTTGGTAACCTCCAGACTTGACTTTTGTAATGCGCACTATGTGGGGCTGCATTTGTACATAGTCCGGAAACTGCCGTTGGTTCAAAACGCGGCAGCCAGGTTGGTCTCCGGGTCATCTCGGATAGACCATGTTATTCCTTTACTGATGGAGTTACACTGGCTGCCAATAGGTTTCCAGACAAAATACAAAGTGCTAGTTACAAAGCCCTAAACGGCTTAGGCCCTGGGTACCTAAGAGAACATCTTCTTCGTTATGAGCCCCACCGCCCATTGAGGTCATCTGAGGAGGTCCATCTCTAGTTACTGCAAAATTGTTTGGTGGCGACACAGAGACGGGCCTTCTCGGTGGTTGCCCCGAGATTGTGGAATGCGCTCTCTGCTGGGATGTGATCCTCCCCATCTCTAGCAATTTTCAAAAAACACCTGAAAACCCTTCTTTTCACCCAAGCTTTCTCAGCTTCCTAAATTGTGGGGGGTTTAATTTCTGGTTTATTTCAAAATTCAGAACCCAATTTCGGGGTTTTAATCACTGTAATTGCTTAATTGTTGTTTTAAAATGTTTTTAAATAGTTAATTATGTTGTTTTTAATTTGTTTTAGCTTTTTACTGTTTTAGTGGTGTGTTTTAATTGTAAACCGCCCTGAGCCATTTTGGAAGGGCGGTATACAAATCAATCAATCAATCAATCAATCAATCAATCAATCAACCAACCAATCAAATAAATAAATAAATAAATAGATAGATTTGAGCATGCGTGGTGGCCTCCAAAATGGCCACTGTGCCAATCTTTACAGGCCCGAATGGGCCGAAAATCAGCCCAGGACAGGCTGCAGGGGTGAGATAGGAGGCTGGTGTGGGGGGGAACCTTTGCAGACCCCCCGCAGCATTTAGGTAGCCCCCGAAGTGCCTACAGTTCAAGAATTTTTTTTTTTAAAAAAAATTAAATAAAAAAAATTCCCGAACTAGGGCGGGGGGTTCGGTTCGGTCCTGTCAGACCTGGGGGGGGTCGGTTCTAAACCAAACCCCTGAACCCCCAAATTGAGCCCCAACCCCCAAACCAGTTCGCACATCCCTACCCAGCAGCACTGCCACCACCACCACTTCTTCCCAGTGCAACAGCGCAGTTTCTCTGGCAGTGGCACCAACGGCGTGGCCAGTGCCACCTCCGCTTTCTGCCACCCGGTGGTTCACAGAGGGGTCCTCTGGTGTCTTGCTAGAGGGAGAGGGGGAGCCTACCTCTCCCTGCAGCCGTGCTGAGCAGTCTGTTCTGCTCTACCCGCAGGAGCCGGCGGAAGACCAAGAGACGGCGCCGTGCCAGTTTTGGGCAATGTGTCACCATGTCTGGCCAGACTTGGCAATTGTTGCTGGCCGGTTTCTCTCATGCCCGCCGACCAGTGTCTCAAGCGAGAGGTTGTTCTCCATGGCCGGGGACATGATGACCCCTCTACGCTCATGTCTGGATGCTGAGTTCGTCAAGCAGCTGGTCTTCTTGAAGGCCAACCTCCCCCTGCTGGGCTACTCTGAGCTGGCTGTGGAGGGTGAGTGACTTGCATCACCCCCCTATGCAGTGCCTTCCATGCCATGGCAGCGTATCCTGACCAAGATGTGTCACAGTCTCTGCCCCTTACTTCTGCTGACACATCCAGACACAGCCACCGCCTCAATGCCAGCCCAAGAATGGTGAGATGGGGCACTGCTGCTGGCACTCAAGGCTAAGACAAGTGAGTGCTCCCTGCGTCACGGAGGAGTTCTCCCAGATGTTGCTGAGAGAGACTACAACTCCCATTCCCCACTGTTGCAATGGCTGGCCACCATCGAGAATAGGGACAATGGAAGTTGTAGTCACTCTCAGCAGCATACATCTGTGGGTCTGTTGTTTCTCAGAAAATGAGAGTGTATTCATTGTTCGTCATTGAAAATGAATCAACTCTCATTTGCTACCAGAGAATCTACAGTCACAATACCTCAGAAACAACAAAACCCAGTACCCCGTGGGTATGGGGGTGGTTTGCACCATATGTGCACTACACCACCACTCTCTCTGGGCCACCACGGTGCCCAACAAGTGGAGTTATGGGGCTGCTGAAACCCCCATTATTCCCTATGAGGAAAAGCTTAAAGAAGCGCAAACCTCAAAAATTCTTTAAAAATCAGCCCTTTGCCCAATTCCTTTGAAATCTGGATTGTAGCAGGCACCAATTGAGACACTACTGTCCAACCCACTCTTCTGCTCCCGAAACTCCCTTTCTGCCCTGAATCTGCCCCAAAGAAAGGTTTTTAATGTATCTGTTTTTCAGGGTTTTAAACTGTTTTATTGTGTTATGTTATTTTATATTTTTAATTGTTGATTGATTTTAACTGTCTTTGTTTTATTTGTAAACTGCCCTGAGCCAGCATTGGAAGGGTGGTATAAAAACTGAATCAATCAATCAATCAATCAATCAATCAATCAGACATGCCAACTTCAGAAATTCTTAAAAAATCAGCCCCTTGCCCAATTCATATTAAATCTAGGTGGTAGCTTCTTTGCACCCATTGGGCAATACCACCCACCCCACAACGCACCCTGAGCCACCCTGGTGCCACCCTCCGGGGAGTTCTAACTAAGGCTGCTGAAATCCCCATTATTCCCTTTGGGAAAAAGCTTAAAGACGTGTAAACTTCAAAAATTCTTTAAATATCACCCCTTTGCCCAATTTCTTTGAAATCTGGGTGGTAGCTTCCACCCATTGGGCACTACCACCACACACACACACACACACACACACACACACACTCTTTTGGCCCCGTGACCCTCCCCCCAAATCTATTCGGATTTGGAAAATTTGGGTACAAATCAAGGGGTGATTCGGGGGGGGGGGTCAGATTCAGACCCAAAACAAATGGGGTGTGTGTGTTAATTTGGGTACAAATTGAAATTAAAAAATTGATTCGTGCACACCCCTATTATGCATGCCTCTATGAATTGGTGCTGTAGGTGACCATTAGTGGATGGGCCAGACCTGCCTGTGACAATAAACATAATCCATTTCAAGATCTCAGTGTTTCATATTCTTTATCTCAGTAATCCTTACAACAGGCTAGTAAAATAGGCTGGCATGTTGATTCCCATATTTCTATAGCAGTCACGAGCTTCATCTGAAGCTCTCCACATGATGTAGGACTAAAACTCCCATTTTCTTCAGCCACAATTTATTGTGGCTGTGGATTATGGGAATTGTAGTCCAACTACAGCTGGAGAGCCTCAAGTTGGCCATCCCTGCATAAACTCTTCTTTTTATATATTTTATTTTTCATATCACTCTCAAATATGAGCTGCTACGTTGATCAGTTCGTGGTCACTCCTCAAGAAAGCAAAGGGATGCTTAGAAATTGAAGATGATTTTAACATTTCATCTTTTTGTTATTTTATTTGTTTCTGCTGAATAATTGTTTTAGGGTTGCTGCCTATGCAGCAAGCACACTGGGAAGCATTAGAAACGCAAATGAATAAGATAAACAGGATTAGTCTCCTAGAGAGGTGGGATCTAGAAAGCCTCCTGCCTTCTCCTACCTTAACTACAGCAAGACCACATTGGTCCTGCTGTAGGTCTTGGAGGGGGTAGCTGTGGGTCTTTGGTCCTTTCTCCCCTTATCTCTGGCCTCAAAACTCAACATCCCATTCCCATGGGATTTCCTTTCCTTTACCAAAGCTTCGCCATTACTGCAAAGTTTAGAAGTATATGATGGTTCTTCCTATGCCATTTTTGCTTTTTCTACTGATTTTGATGGGGAAATATACACAAAGCCTAATCTTGACCTTGGCCAAATGAGACAGAAATGGTAATAGAAGTGTTTGAAAATAAATCTTACAAGTTTAGTTCATCTTTTGATTCCAAGACAGCTTCAATGCAAATCATGCCAAGAGCTTACACAATATGTTCCAATTCTAACTTGGCTGAAACTGGCCCACAAACAAAACTGAGAGAATTTTAATAGGATTATATACCAGTGATGAAATACACATTTGGATTCCTTTGCTAACAACCTAAAGTCTATCTTTGGATACTTCCAATACTTCTTTTACAGAGGAAAATGTCTCTAAATGTTCAATTTCATTCTTAAATTGGTCAATCTTCATTATTTAGTTCTGTGGTGACATGCATTATATATAAAATGCGATAAAGTGTGCATTTACCACAAGCAGTCTTCTTAATCAGCATGATAGTTACTGTTGGCAAGACAAGTGCTTATGAAGTATGGCATTGCTGTCGGCAAAACTATTTATCTGCATGACACTGTGTGTCGCTTTTGAACTTCGACTTGACATCCTTAAAATTACATTTTCATCAATCTGAAAGATCAAGCTTCCTGTGCTGACTCACTTGGGTCAACATTTTGCAAGTGACTGGATTTACCACTTGAACCATAAACCCTTTGTGAATAATGTTGTGCATTGATGTCTGATAGCCTGGGGCACAGATCATGGTTTTAGAGCCAAAGAAGGGATGTCAAAGCAAAAGCATTTCTCTTTCTGCATACAGGATGACTTATCCCAAAGAGATGCCTCATATGGTCGTTTTCAACTCACTTGCTAAACTATACAATTTTCTGAATTCCAGTCACAGTAAACATCATAGCAGGAACATTTCCATATCCCATAAATCTTACTTTTAGTACTTTGGCCATAATTCAAAAACTCACGCTGCCTCACCTGCCCAAAGGACTTAATTGGGACTGGAGATAATTTTTCAGTGGGAGAGCGTTAGGACTGATTCCCAGGTAGCACCGTTTATAGTCTCAGCTGAGACAGGAATTTCAAATGAGGAATAAGAATACAAAAGCTGCTGCTTGCTACAGTTGACTGTGGTGATTAGTGGGTTTCATCTGTCTCAATACCTGCTGCTTAAAGATGGATGAGAAGCAAGACACAGCTGGATATTTGATCTTGAAAACAGTGATACCTGACATATCTTGGTTGCATATCATCACCACTGACTGTAAGTTGTTAAAAACATTTTAGTTGTAGCTACTGCTTTGAACAAAACCTACTTTTGATAATTTTAAAACTTTAATTGTTTTCTTAAGCGATCTCACAAGACCCCTGAAAGATATGTAAAAATTTAACAGTATTCACCTTGCACCCAGGAGATGAATGACATTAGACAGTGATTCAGCCTGTGCTCAGCTATGCAACTCTGACCAAACGGAGCAACTACAGGGAGGCAACCTGGGCCGGAAAAAATTTTTAAACAACAATTGTCTACAGTCAATCACATGATACTCCTGGATCATGTGATGTTTTCGAAGAGGTTCCAGGTTAAGCTGCTTCATTTCACTGAGCAACTGGGATACTCTGCTCCTGATGTTTCTTATCAGGTAGTTCATGCATCTGTGTCCTACATCTGCCTCCATTTGCTAAGAACATGGCCAGGTAGAGGAAGTGGTGCTGATGCTACTACTGGGTGTGGATTGAGCACAAGAAGTAAATGCTTCAGCACTCTCCTCCTGGTTCTCACCCAGCTTCCTCTCCTCTGCCTGCCTAACCTCTTGAACCAGGAGGGCCCTCCACCTGGGCAGCTTGCCAAGAGTTATGGCATTGTCCTTCAGAGTTGGGTCACAAGGCAGGTCAAATCATGCACTGCCGATTGACCCAACCTGATGCTGAGCCAATCTACTATTCCAGTCCTCAACCAACCTGAAAGGGCACATGCCTCCCTGAACTGCAAGGGTGCATGCCTCCCAGTGGTCAGAGAGGTCTGGAGCTCACTCATCATCTTCTCCAGGAGAAGAGCGGTGGGCAAAGCCTGGCTCAGAGCTGCTGACTCAAGCTGCTTGTCACAAGGAGGAATGGCTCAAGTGCCAAGACCAGCTCGGAAATGAGCTTCAATCCGTGGTGGAAAGGACGCACTCCGAAGCCACAGTTCCTCACCAGGGTGTGGCTGGCCACCTCTAACTCCTGGAGCTGGAGCAAGAGAAAGGTGGAGTTCCACCGCATCTCAACCAGTGTTCTCTCTAATTTTTTTCATCTGCTTGTGGAATGAGTTTTGTTCTGTGTGCACAAATGCATGCAGAGTGGGGCCTTCCTGATTCAACCTAAGCAGGATCTAAAATTAACTGAGTGGATATAAAAAAACTTGTGAGTGCACGTGCGCACACACACACACACACACACACACAAAACAATTCATAGAATTCCAATCCTAAAACCACATAAAAACAAAAGCACACATCCTCCCAAACACTAAACCTAAAAGAACCAAACTACAAAACTAACGAACCAGAAAAAAATTAAAAATGGGATGTGGGGGGGGGCTCACCAATCTGACATGATGACGAGGCAGGCAATCCATAGGAAGGAGGGTGATAATATTTTTTTTTAAGGCAGGGTCAGCAGGCAGCATTATCAGCAGGTCAGCAGGAGCAGAAGAGAAGGTCAGGGTCCAGAGAAGCAGAGCAGGTCAGAGTCCAGCAGAGCAGGTCAGGGTCCAGAGAAGCGGAGCAGGTCAGGGTCCAGAAGCAGAGCAAATCGGGCTCCAGAGAAGCAGTAGGTCACAGGTCAGGGTCCAGAGAAGCAGGGGTCATGGGGGCAGGGGGTCCACACAGCGGCAAGTCTACATTCCAAAACAGCAAGAGCATCAGCAGCAAAAGCCAGCAGCAGCACAGCCTGAGCTCAGAGCAAGAGCAAAGCGAGAGATAGAGCAAAGCCAGGCAGGTACTGCCTGGCTTTAAATACACTTTGAAACTCCCTCCTTTTTGCTCCCCCCACTCATGTCCCACCCCCACCTAGACAATGGGGGCAGAGTTGCCCTGACAACACAAAGATTTGAATGACAACAAGCCAACCAGTTTAAAAGAGATTGCTAGCCAATCAAAAGACAATGGCCAGAAAGTAAACACGAAGGCAGGGAAAAAACAGCACAGTAATGGCGGCCACCACATTCAGACCATTGGACCGGTTTGAACCCGTTCAATTTGAACCGGTTCGATTTGAACCAGGGCTCTGTTCTTTTTGAACCCGGACCAGTCACCTCTTTTCAGAAGCTAGCCTGGTTTGAACTAAAACCAATTGAACCAGTCTCAAACCAGTTTGAGTCAAATCTGGTTCAAACCGAACCAGTTCTGCACACCTCCACTGTCAAATGTTCACAATAACTGAAGATTATCTACCAGACACTGCCAAATATTGAGAGATCATTAATTTTTTTCCTGAAGAGCCACATATTTGGACAATATTCATAATCAAAGTATGTATATGGGGGTGGGAATTCATTTCAGCTCCACTTTTAGGTTCATAAATGAGCCCCTGGTGGCGCAGTGGTAAAACTGCTGCCCTGTAACCAGAAGGTTACAAGTTCGATCCTGACCAGGGGCTCAAGGTTGACTCAGCCTTCCATCCTTCCGAGGTCGGTAAAATGAGTACCCAGAATGTTGGGGGCAATATGCTAAAAATCACTGTAAACCGCTTAGAGCAGTGTTTCTCAACCACCGGTCCCTGGACCGCTGCCGGTCCCCGAAGGGTTGAGTGCCGGTCCCTGACTGGGAGTCAACCCACCCCCAACTGAAATCAAGGCACTCACTTCCTCAATTTTGCACATGGCACGGAAGAGGAAGAGTATCACGGAGGCATGGGACCCTTCTTGTGCCTTGCCTCCACGTGCTGCTGAGATCTTCCTACAGCTATCTTATTCCCTATCTTTACAGCTTCAAACTGTGTGCGATGCGGGGGCATGGAGGAAAAAGTATGGCAGTGGGCGCCACTTGAAGGGCTGCTGGTTCTTGCATGCTCATTGTTTGCAGCCAAAGGTTGGTTGATTGAAACCCAGCTGCCTGTTGTGGTCGAGGCGCCTTGAGAGGGAACGCTGTTTCCCTCTTGCATCAGTGGGGCTTGCTTGTATGTTGTTTTCATTGGCACCATGTAGCTTTTGAATTTTTCTAATGGCCCAACATCCCCTCTCCATTGAGTAATCACAAGCACCTCCACTCCAGACATACTGGAGACAAATTTGTTCACCCAGGCTTTTAGATTCAGGGGTTCTCAACCTTGGGTACCCAGACGTTGGTGGACTTCTACTCCCATAATCCCCAGCCATAATGGCCAAATGCCATTGTTGTTGGGGGTTATGGGAGTTTAACTGAGGGACCCAAGGTTAAGAACCCCTAATATTCAATGTTTGCAAAAGATTCCAAATTTTATTATTTTAATGCTTATATTATTTTCATTCTAAACTGCCCAGAGATGCAAGTTTTGGGCAGTATAGAAGTCTGATAGATAGACAGACAGACAGACAGACAGACTTGAAACCCCTTTACTAACTCCTGGTCGGGAAACTGCGCATGAAGAATGTAGCGGTCCTTGAAACGCTGCACGAAGAATTTAGCGGTCCTTGACTCCAAAAGGTTTGAGAAACACTGGCTTAGAGAGCTCCGGCTATAGAGCGGTATATAAATGTAAGTGCTATTGCTATTGCTATAAATCACCACTGTGCATCCCATATTCTAGAATACTGGGACACGTATAGTATGAACTCCAGCTCAGGGGCGTAACTACCATTAGGCAAGGGGAGGCGGTTGCCTGGGGGCCCCACTGCCTTGGAGGGCCCCCCAGAGACACCTCACATGACTCCCCATTGCCCCCTGCCCAGCCCTAAGGACCCTCAGCCACTTGCCCTGTTTGCCCTCTCTCCTGCTTGTTCTCCTGGCCGGCAATCGAGCAGCAGACAGGCTGCAAAGAGCTCCTTTTCTCCCGCCTCTCAGCTGATCGGCGGGTGGGCGGGGCTTCCAGGGAGGCCTCTGTGTAGGCCTCAGTGAAGCCTGAACTGGAATAAGATTGCAGGGAGGCCCCAAGCAAGCAAGGAGGCAGGCAGGCAGGCAGGCAGAGTGGTCCCCACAGCTCTCTGCAGCAGACCCTCTGCCCAGCCCAGCATTTTCCAGGTAGAATGTGAACTCCTTTTTGTGGTCACACACACCCCGCCCATATATAGGGATCTGCTTGCCATAGGGCTTTGATATGGCGGGGGAGAGACTGAGAAGTCTCTGAATATTTAATTTAAAACAGCTTGGAAAATTTGCTGGCTTAAAAAAAACTATCTAAAAAGTCCTATAAGTGGCTTGTTTCATGGCAGAAAATTATAAAAACTTCTGGAACAAACAATATTATATTTATTCATTCATTCATTCATTTATAAATGCACTTATGCTCATGTTGTTTTGCAACCCAGAAGGTCTGAGTGTGAACTGTGAAGCATGTGTGGTGCTTTTATTTTATTTTATTTTTCTTGTGTGTGAACTGCTCCCCAATAACTTGCAGGGACTTCAGGGTCAATCTGGCCAACATGTGAATGCAGCACCTCCATTCCAGAGGAGATGTGTGTTAAAGCGCTTTAAAAGCCTCCTGTGAAAAACCTCCTGCAATCAAACTTGACTGAATTTGTTCAGAATTCTGAGGGGAAACACATAGGCTCACCCTGCATGGTTGAAAGTCTCCTTTGCTAATCTGCAGCGAAGGTCCCATTTTAATAATTAGTGTTTCTAGTGTGTTCTAGGCATTAAAAGTAGCACAAATATATAGTACTCAGTGTATATCACTATATATTGTGAAGTGTCCGTGTGTGTATTCAGTGAAATGTATTTCCAGGCAGCATACTTATTTTGAAATATCAGACTTAAATCCTTGGGGGCCTGGGGTGTGTGGAGGCCCTGGACTTTGGGGGGGGCATTTTAAAATCTCATCTCTGGGCCCACTCCAACCTTGCTACGCCCCTGCTCCAGCTTGACATAGGGCAGTCATTATAGCAATCAGAAAGCAGGTCAAAGTTGTAAGGCTTAAACTTAAGTTTGGTTTGCTTTCTGATTACAACACCCGCAGCTAAACCTCACACTGCTGCAGTATTCATCTATTCAACACACAAGTCAGATTTTTTTTTAAAAAAAAAATCCAGTTTTAAGTCAGGATACTTTACATTTAACCTTACTTATAGTAAGGTCATGCTGAACCACAACTGGGATATTGCTGATATCATCCATGGTAAATGAAAGTTCCCCATGTGCTCACAGAGCTTGACTATGGGATGCCATATGCTCAGTTTTCTGGACCACAGCCAAAGTCTCTCAGAATCAGGAAGAAAAAAGCTCTCCCAATTGCCTGGAAATGATATATTTACAGAGCAAGGAAAGAATAAAGATTACACATCAGCCTTTATGGAAGCCACACGAAGGCTGAAGATAGTTCAAGGAAATGAGGAAAGTAATTCAGTTTTAATGTTTTAGTAAGCTGTCACTTAATAAATATATGATCATTGCATACTTTTTTATTGTGATCAATCTAAGTGTAAATTGCTTTTATGATGGTCATCAACATTGCATCCCTCAGAACAGAAAATATGCCAGGCATATATTTGTTCTTTTATAAATATTAACGGATGCAATATAACTTTTCAAGAAATAATTTGATCATATTTGTTTGCAGTAAATCATAGTTATAACCTTGGAGGTTTATTTTACTCAGAACAGACATGTTCACCTTGAAGGCTAGTTTTTCTTCATCCCTCCCGGCCCTCCCCCCCACTCCCGCATATGTAACACGTGTTGATAAGCTTTCCTGTCCACTCAATAAAAATATGTCCTAAATTGTTGCCATATAATTAAACAATTACCATTAATTTAATTAGGCTATTTTTATATCCAGACCTTTGACTCTCAGTAGTGCTTTGAAAATTGTCAGCTTGTTTTTCTTTCTCTCTGTCTGCTAAATTGCTTTCATAATGGTTGATTTTGCTAAAATGGTCCATCATTGCTATTTGCATTAGTGCTCATTAGTATATTATCCCTGCCTATTGCTAAAAATAAATTGAAGCACATTAGGGGTTTCTCTCATTTTCTATTGATGTGGCTAGATAAGAGAATAATTTCCCACTGTATGATAAAATATCTAAAGCAGAAGCCACCCCAAATTTTGCTTATCAGAAATAGCCTCCCTATATAGTATTTCTGTTTACAATGTATCTGCAAGATAGAATGTACATATTCAAAGCTGTTTACCTTATCCTACTTATCATTCTTTGCACCATCTTTCGCACCCATTCTTTCCAGAATAAAAGGCAGCATCCAGACTAGTTAAGCATCCAGATCAATGTTGTCTCTAATTTTCTTCATTTGTTTGCACAATGGGTTTTGTTCGCATGGTAGAATCAAGGTAGTGTGTTTGCACATGCATTCAGAGTGGGGCCTTGCTGATCCAACCTGAGCAGGATTTAAAAGTAACTGAGCGGACATTAAAAAAATGTGTGAACATGCGCATGTGCGCACGCCTTTGAGGGAACACTGATCCAGACTAGTTATTCATAACCAGGTTTATATGAGTAACCTAGATCCTATTAATTTCAGTGGGACTTATTCCCATTTAGTTTTGATGCTGCTTATTCCCATTTAGTTTGGATGACTACTTTAGTTTTGATGCTGCCCAGAATGGAGATATTCCATTTTGTTCAATTTTAACAAAATTCTCTGTACACCTGCGCGTGCGCGCTCTCTCTCTCTCGTCTCCATAAAGTTTGTTTCATAATTCTATGTGCAGTAAATGCTCTATGTGGATGTTATCCTCTTAATGTCACTGGATGCGGAATGGGGAATTGGAGTGCACCCATTAGCCATACCCCCTACATTGATTCACCCAGTTCCCACCCATGGGAGCCTGTGCATTCAGCACACTTCTGTTAAGGGCAGCACTGAACAGGGTAGGTTCCCCCATGTGATTTAGAACCCTGCCATGGCTGAGCAAATATGTGAACTTCCCTGCTTCGTTCTATTAATCATAATGCTGCTCTTAGTCTGAAATGTATTGGCTGTAAATTATTCATGGTTGTTAATAGTGTACAGAGTGTGGAAGACAGCCTTCTGCTTGCTGAAGGATTCCTTGCATGAATGCAACTCATCTTCCACTCAAAGAAGGAGCTTCCATTAATGGTGCTTTGTGAACCAAAGGTTTGAATGCCACATGACAGGGGTTCCAAACTTGTGGTACTCCAGATGTTGTTGAACAACAACTTGCATAATCACTAGCCACAATAAATTGTAGCTGGGGGTGATGGGAGCCCCTGCCACATGGCATCATTTTCATCAGACCTTGTGGTTTAAATTCACTGCACCACTCATTTCTTGACAGGGTGTATTCACATGCCATGCAGCAAAACCAATTGTAATATTTCCTATATGTTCTACAGCTTTGTGTTTTCCTTACTTGAGGTGTACAACACCATCCGTGTTTTGGTCATTACATTCATCAGTTTTATCTTGCAGCTAGTTTACAAAGATACAACCCAAAGTTTATCTCAGTGGAAGAGTTATAAGCAGGGGGGAGACAGCATTGAGTGAATAGGTTCAAAGAACCCAGGCCATCAATGAAAAAGGCTGCTGGAGCCCTCGTTATGTATGACATCACACACAAATAAAGGGGCATGGCCCGACTCTCAGAGTGCCCATCCCAGCCCCCCTGATCTCATTCCCAGGCAGTGCTTGTTGCTGGGTTGTGTTTATTTCCCTTCCTCTCCCTCGCTGGAGGGAGATGAATGGAAATAAATGCATCCAGCAGCAAATGCTGCCTGGAAATGAGCTTGGAGAGCTTCCATGGGCCCCTCCCCTTGTGTGTGATGTCACATGCAAAGGAGGCAGGGCCCGGGCTCCATGAAGCCTGTGCGAACCTTCTGGAGCTCATTTCCTGGCAGTGCTTGCTGCTGGGCTGTGTTTATTTCCCTTCCTCTTCCTCCAGCAAGAGAGAGGAAGCAGGGGCGTACCATTAATTAGGCAAAGGGAGACAAATGTCTCCTGGCCCACAGCCTCTGAGCACCCCCCAAGGCCGGCCCTTGCCCTTTCTCTATTCCGCATTTCTTACTCTTTCCCTTTTCCTGTTTCTGCAGCAAAGTGATCCAATACCCACTTCTTCTTTTTCTTTTTGCCTCCTGCCTGCCTCTCAGCATGGCTGATCCCGGCTGGCCGTGTTCTGCGCAGACTCAGTCACTGAAACTGAGAGCATGCCGATTGAGTGAGGCAACACAGGCACGAGTCAGGCAGCAGCAGTGAGAGGGAGTGCTGGAGCTCTGAAGCCAAGCTGCTGGCTTGTTGCCTTTTTTGTTGCTGACAGACTGAGTCACAAGAAGGCAGGGGGTAAAGTAAATGCGAGTCGTATTAGGCAGGGGGAGGGGAAGAAGAATGTATAGGAAAAGAAACTGCCTGAGGGCTGCACAATTGCCTTGTTCTGCTGTGCTGATTGACCCTCAAGAAGACAAGACAAGGGGAGGACGGTAAACAAAACTTTTATTTTTAAAAGTAACCATCGGGTCGAAGGAACAAGTGGAATATGAAGAAAACAAATGAAAAAAGAGGGAAAGATGATGAGAAAGGGGTGGGGGCTGCCTTGGTACTGCTGTTTCACAAGATGGGGAGGAATGATGGAAGGTAAAAGAAACTTGTATTTTTAAAAGTAAGCATGATGGAGGTAGAGAGAACAGTTGGTATTCAGTTTTGGGATCTTGCAGGCTGAGTCATCCATTTGATAAGGGGCTAAAAAGCTGCTGAATATATGCTTTTAAAAAAAAGACTTGCATCAAAATAAGACTTTGCAAATCAGTTGATGATGGGGATTTTTTTTAAGCTGCCTTTCTCCCCTGTCCCTGAAATGCTTACTACTTAAATCCCAAAAAACCTGGTATGACTCCATGTATTCCATTCTGTTTTCTGGTTTGAAATCAAATTAGGAGATAGAGATTGATTGTCTAATGATTACTGATTGCTGGTGGGTGACATCTCTTTCTGTTGGCATAGCTCAGGGTAGTGTTTGTATGGTTCTTTCTTCCTACTTTCATTCTTACAACAAACTTGTGAGGTGGGTTAAGATGAGAGAGTATCTAGTTTATCCCCTCAGCTTCCTGGCTGAGTATGGAAGAATTTGAACCCAATTTTCATCAAACACTCTAACCAGGCTTTTCACTAAGTGGGGTACTGAGTGCAGGAGAATAAGGAGACTAAACTCCTTATTTTATCTATGGAACAAGTACTGGAGTGGCTAAACATTATTAAGGTTGGCTGGCATAAACTAAAAACACACACAAACGCACACTTACTCCATAGTAAACCTGTGTTCACTGGGATGAACTCAAGATATTTTCTTGTTCAGGACTGAATCTGTTCCCTATTAGTTGGTTGAGATATATGTGCAAATATGAAGTGGAAGAATGGGAAAAACTGTGAAATCCATTTTTTCTTTCATATTTGTGGATGTGTCTGTGTGTGTACACTTTTATCTATAATGGCACACAAAATTTGCACACATTGCCTTGATACTGCAGCCCAAAGCAAAACTCATTCTGCACATGGTTGAAAGAAAATAGGTGGAACACTGGTGCTGAGGGCTGGCTGACATCCAAAGCAGAAGAGCAGCAGCACAGGGTGAGAATCAGAGCAGAGGGGCAAAGAGCAGACAAAGAGCCCTGTGGCATGCTAAAAGCAGAAGCAGGCATTGGGTAGAGTGACATCAGAAAGCTGATGATTCCCACTAATTTAACAAGAGCAAGTTTAAAAAACCACCCTCTCTACCATGGCTGGCCTTGTGCTAATTGCTTAGCTTTCAGCCTTGGTGCTCATTACCAGCATGGTTCCCTGTGACTAGGTGTTTGTGCAGTTCTGCTTCCCAGTGTTCTGTGTTTTATGTTAGAATCCCTGATGAGGCTTGATTTTAAAACCAATATGCCCCCCTGTAGCTAATGGAGACTTGGAAAATGGCAGATTTAAGCCTAGCCTTTGTCTCAGAGCAAGTCCATGTGGGAGAAAGGAAAATGCTGATTCATTCCCGCCATGTTTGCTCAACAAAGGCTGTTCCTTTAAACCTAACCTGGTAGAAAATACGCTGCCACCAGACCCTATTTTACAGGGTTTCCCTCCTCCCTGGATTTGGGGGTGTGTCCAGGGAGACCCTCTTCCTCTTTACAAAATGGAAAAATACAAAAACCTCCCATGTGTAGCCTACGCGTGAGGAGAAACACTTGGTAGGTTACTGAACAATTAACCTTGAGGTGTGTCTACACCAGCGTAAAAAAAAAACCCTTTCCAGAGTTAAAAATCCACTCAGAGGCAGGTGAAATTACAAAGCATAAAAAGAGAAAACTTTATTCAAAAGACTACAGACTGCTTTGGTCTGAGGCTCTAGCAGGTTCAGTTGTACATAAAACACAATAGACCAGTTGTAAGGACTTGCAAAGCACTAAAATAAAGAAATCTGACGCCGGCTACCTAACACACAGTTCCCTGGCTAAACCCTTCTCCGAAGCCAAGTCCTGGCTTTCTCTCGGAACTCACCAAAACCATGGTAGAGATTTCAGGCTCCTGCAGAGCTCCTGGTTGCTGCCGTGGCTTGGCCAGCCTACCTGTTGCTTCCGCTGCCTGGCTCCAACTGAGAGAACAAAGAACCCCTTCACTTCCAGCTGCCAGGCCCTCTAAGTCCCGGTCACAGTGTGCTGAGTGGCTGATCCCTAGAGGTCACTGCCTGACAGACAAGACAGAGCCCCCTTCCGGTTCACTCCTTAGGGTAAGCAAGGGGCCAACTGCTACACACACACACACACACCACAATTCTGTTCTCAGTCCTTCTAGGAACCTGCATGGCTTGTGTAATCCCAGAGGCATCTGGGCCAGTTACACCAGTTAGGACAGTTTTCCTTCTAAGACCTTCATAGGAACAATGGAAGCTGTCTTAAAACAAGTGAGACCATTGGTTCACCTAGCTCAGTATTGCCTACACAGATTGACAGTGGCTTCTCCAAGGTTGCAGGTAGGAGTCTCTCTCAGCCCTATCTTGCAAGGGATAGGGAACTTGGAACCTTCCACATGCAAACATGCAGATGCTATTCCCAGAGCGGCCCCAACCCCTAAGGGGAATATTTTACAATGCTCACACATGTAGGCTCCCATTCAAATGCAAACCAGGGCAGACCCTGCTTATCAAAGGGGATCATTCATGCTTGCTACCACAAGACCAGCTCTCTACTCAGGGCCTTGAACTCTGCTCAGGTCTTGAGATCTAGTACTCAACTAAAATACATAAACCACAACATTGGCTGTGGTAACCCCTGCTAACATGGCAAAGAGGCACTTTTAAACGTGGTGATTATCTTTATTTAGCAGAGAGACAGTAACTGGCCCTATCCACCCCCAGCACAGTACCTCCAGTGACTGTTGCTGGTGTCTATCTTCTGTTTCATTTTAGATTGTGAGCCCTTTGGGGACAGGCATCCATCTTATCTTATTTATTTATTATTTATCTGTGTAAACTGCCCTGAGCCATTTTTGGAATAGTGGTATAGAAATCGAATCAATAAACAAACAAACAAACAAACTCCACTCAGGGCCTTGAGTGGAGTCCTGGAAGGAAAGTTGTCCTACTAGGTGCCTGAGTAGCTCAGCTGCTTCAAGGCTACTCAGGCAACCAGAAGGACAACTAAAGGGGGAAAGTCAGTTTTTTAAATGATGCCTCAGCCAGCAATGCAGCCAGTGGGTTGAGTTCTCCCTCTGGAGGAAGAAAATGCAAGAAAGCCTGTTCCCTGCTCCCACCTAGCTGCAGATAAGAAGCAGGAGAGGACAGGACATGATAGAGGGTCTGACAAACATGTCAGATCTCTGACAGAGTTGCAGAGTGACTGCAGGGAGGCCTTCGACAGCTCTGAGTATTGGAAGCTTCCTGCTGTTGTTGCGGAACTCCTTCCAATAATGTCAGACAGAGGTCATGTCAACTCTGACATGCCTATCGGACCTGTCACAATTCACAGTCCTAATGATTACATGCTCATATTCTCCGTGTCGTTCCAATTTTAGTATATGTGCTGCTGAAGTGAGCACAAAGGTTACATTTTTCTATGCATACTCTGCTGTTAAATCTCTTCTCTGTGCCAAATAAAACACATGTGAATAATGCAATAAATCTATTCTTTTGTTTATGTTAGAATTATCTGAAAAGGAAGACCTTAAAAATAATTTCTAGTCCCAGCATCAAGTGGTTCACATATTTATTCCGATCAATAAATTATTGAAAATTTTACTCTTTTTGTTTTTTCTTTTCTTTTGGCAACCTTTATAAGACCAAAAAAAAAAAAAAAAAAAAGTCTTGAAGATTCAATTAGGAAGTTTTTGGTGGGAACAACTGTGCCAAAACTGAAAGTAAAGAGCAACTATACAGAAAATGTGATAATGAAAAAAGGAATATCTCTGGGCCCTGACAGATTTATCGGTAGTTATTTAGCATTCCTGGATGCATTATTACCCCAAAAAGGTTTTTCCACAATATTCTTAGATCTAGCAACATCCCGAAATCATAGGCAGAAGCTTACATCCCTATCATTCAGAAATCAGACAAGAACCAAGAACTTATAGAATCTTTTCCTTTTTAGGATTATTTATAAAATGCTTGTTGCTGTCCTTGCTTATTGCCCGAATGCAGCTTTGGATCCCTATAGATCAAACAGGCTTTCTTTCAGGTCAAAGGCTTTCATAAAATATTTGAAAAATAATCTTCTTGCCTTAACAAAACAATGGCCATCCCTTTCATTTTTCATTTCATTGATGCTGAGAGAGCATTTGATCATATTGAATGGAATTTATAAAGTGACGTTCTTAAAGCCTTTGATATAAGACTGACATTTAGGAAATAGATCACCTTGATATATCTTCCCTACTGTGAAATATTTGATTCATGGTTCATTATCTTTCCATGCAATGACAGTGTAGGATAAGACAGAAGTATTCTCTCTCATTGCTCTTAATTAACCTTTCTTTTGGAACTTTATCAAGTCAGAATGAATAGAAATATATGTGGTACCATTTAAAAAGAAAGCAGTTTGTCACGGATCACCACATGCTACATGGCCCGGTCTCAACCATCCCCTTTACTTTTAAGTTTAATCGCTGCCACCAAGTAGACTTTTAGGCTTTCTCTAGCTGAGTCTAATACAACAGCCTTCCAAACTTCTGTTGTATATATAAAAAAAAAAATTAGGAGAGTGGTAAAGGCTTTAGGTGTGGGGCGGAGAAAACAAACAGAAGCACAACAGACAAGGAATTTTACGTTGAATATAGATCAGTTTAAACCAATAGTTTCTTTGAAAGGTTTAGCACCAGAACAGCAACCAAATGAGCATAAGGAAGAAATAAAATGTGATCAAAATGAATCCAAACTGACTTGTCTAACTCAGAGTCCTCCAGTCTTTATGGAAATGCTCTAGGACCGTGGTTCTTAACCTGGGATGCATGGCACCCCCTGGGGGTGAGAGATGCCCTTTTTAGGGGTGCAAGACAAACCTGATTTTTAAATATTATTTTAGAAGGTAAATCAAATCAATCTTTATTACAGTGTTTGACTAGCATAAAGTAGGTTACATTAGATCGGCATTAAAATGGCATTAAAACAGGCTATGTCCAGTGCTGTGAGTAAAGAGACTAAAAGCTTTACACTGTTATACAGCTACTGCTAAACCATGGTGAGCTGGAACATCAGTCAAAACCTATGTAATTAGTGTAATAAAGGTAAAATGGATGAGACTGTACAGAAGCTTTAAGTGATTAAAGTCTTAGAATCTTAAAATCTTGATATCTTTAATCTTAAAATATGTAAAGTTGTAAGTACTATAAAATGCTCTATCACTATAAAATGCTATAGAAAATGCTGGAGCTGTATCAGGCCTGCTTAGATCTTGCTGCCTGTCAGGACCCAATGAATTTTACACACTGCTATGCAGAGCTTAGCAACATTATGTGTGGTAACAAGATTGGAATCAGAGAGCAGGAGAGAGGTGTAGAATTGGCTTGAGCGACCTGGGGACTTGAGTATTAGAGGAAGGATGAGGGCAATACAAACGTCTCTGTAGAACAGGCAATGAAGGAAGACATGCTCTGTTGTTTCAACTTGCCCCTAATTGGAGGGGCATGGACATTCCAAGAAGAGAGTCTTCCCATATCTGTCTTCTAGCACAGCTGAAAGGAAGGCACCACAATGGGCCAGAATGAAAGCCCTTCTGTGTTTGGGGGCTACGTTAAGCATACAGCGGGGGATGTAGTGCATCTTAGTCTTTCATTGATGAGGAAGTTCCCGAGAAGATAAATAATCAAAAACACAAATTAAGCACAGACCCATAAGTACAACTACTTTCTTTCATTAAACCTATGTATTTATTAACATTATACCTTTTTAAACTATTATATAACAGAATTTAGTCTGAAAGCATACAAGATTTTTTGAAATAACACCAAGTCTGGCACAGAACTCCTACCACCAGCAAAGCAAAAGAAACAATGAAAACATAGTAGTAATACTCATGAATGGCATTACTGATTGGCTGAGGGCTGCTAAGACCACTTTCATAGTGAAATTATTTTGCTACAAAATACAGTCTACCACCACATTGTGGGGTATTTCTTGACCCATGTACAGATGATGTGGCAGCACCGCAACTTTGTCTGAATCGCGTGTCAGTTACAGTTTACTTCCACAGCAAAACTCTGCAACATCTCTGGGTAGTACTTGCTGTAGGGCTTCCCTGCCCTCCTCCACGAGACTGGGTTGCTTATCTGGTCAAGCGGCAGTAGGCCAAGAAAGACAGGAATCTCCAGTTGCTGGGATGACCCCAGCAATTTCCTCCCAGAGATTGGGAAGGGCTTGGAGAGGTGGGTGACGGCTGTAGGGGGTCGACCTGGTCTTACAAGGGGCGGAGTTAGAGGAAAAGCCCCTTGTAAGACCAGGGATTAGGTGGCTATTTCCCTTGCCTGGCCGGGTGTTGGGGACACCCTGACCCCAACATTAAACCCAGATTCACCAACCCAGATTTATTTGGAATCAGGCCTGTGTCTGATTCCATTTTATTAAGGGATCAATTAATTCCTGAATTCAAGATTAACTGACACCCAGGCCTGACACCCAGGTCTCATGACTGCCTCTGCTAATTGCTTTGTGAAGGCAGAAGCAATCCAGCATTGTATCCTCAGTGTTTGTGAAATGGGTACTCAAAAGAGATACAATGGCCAAGCTTGGTCTATCCAAATGCTAAAATTTAACTTACTATCAAATAATGTCTCTGGAAGAAGCTAGAAGCTGAGCTCGCATTTCCTCCTGCAAAAAGTCTATGTTAATTCTTGCTAATGATTGCTCTGCTCTGCCCAAAGGGGATAATCCTGTCTCTCTCTCTCTCTTTCTGAGAGTCATTCACTATGTAGAATTAGAAGTATTGTTACACCCAATTGCTTTCTTTAGAAATTCCACCCTAGGTAGATGTACACAAAAGAAAATGATTTACACCTGTAGCTGTGATTCTTCGATGCTAGCACCTTTTAACTCTCTCAAGGGATCAGGTGCCAGAAATCTGAGGACAAGAAAAGATGCCCATTGCAAGTTCAGAGATGACGATTGGCTTTGGGCAAATCTCAATAGAACAATTTCCTCCCCAAACAGCAGCTAACAGGAGATGGAACTCAAATCCTATTTTGACTTAATATCCTGAGCTAACTTGAATAATTAAAAGACAATATCCAGAGGATAACAGGAATGGACATCAAAGGAAGAAGCAACTATAACAATGGAGTTCACCGAACAGAGAGCTAGCAAGCTTTGCCCACCAGCAGATTTTGAGAGCAACCTCAGAGTTTGCTGTTCAAGCCATGGGGCTAGAGCAGGAACTCTTTCAATGGACAGGAACTGTAGATGACCTCCGCAACAAGTGAGAAGTCCAGAGTACCCAGCCATGGTGCTCTCTCTCTCCACTTTGCTCTGAGCAGCTGCCCCAGCCTGCTTGAAGCTTGCACCCCAGGCTCCTGTTCTCCAGCACCCGTGTTTCTCCTCCATCTGAAGCCTGCATAGTTTCCAAGCTCCAGCAACAAACAAGTCCTTTGAAGCCTTCTTTGTGAACCTGGTCATGATATGCCTATTCAATGCACAGCACAGCCTGCTCCCTTCCCTCCTCCCTGCTGATCACTGCCATCCCTCTCCTAAGTCCTCCCTTCTTTCTTCTTTCTCTGCTTCTCTCTAAATGTTTTATTAGGATTTATTAGATTGCCGTAATTACTGATTGCACACACATATGTTAACCAAGCACATTGCACTATACCTTGAACTGGAAACATGTTTTTAATTTGGATGACCTGTTTGAATTTTATCCTGATGAGCAACTTTCTGTAATAAAGCACATTGATCTTTCTGAGTGTGTCTCCCTCTATCTCTGTTTGCACCAGTTCAGTTTGTGTATGATATGACTTTCCCTCTTTCCCTCTGAGAATATACAGAGTGCAAACCAGATGTAGTTCACAACACAGGGGGAGAAAGAGCAAGCTGGAAGGTGGGGAGGAGTGTTCTACATGCAAAGCATTATTTAAGGCAGGGGCAGCTGAAGATGAGATGGTCAGTAGGGACATGGCTGGCTGGTCTGGTGGGCTCCCGGAGAGGAGCATGGACCTTTATTCCCACTGATAAGTGAAGGTTGAGAGTGAAATTACTCCCTCCTCACCACGTCTGAGGCAACACCTATATATGTAACTATGCTGAGAGGGCTTGAGAGTTAATTGTGCAATTCCTCCAAGGCAGACCTGGACACTTGCAAATTTTACTGTGAAATTAAAATAAATATATATTCTCTCTCTTCATTCTATAGTTATGATATATCTTAGGTTTAAAGAACTGACCTACTTCAACGATTTTTGATAAATAGTGCGAGAACAGATTTTGAGAACCCAAGTCTGGGGGTGAAGGCTGCAATAAAAGTTAAGAATGACTGCTCTAGGCTTTTGATAAGACCTTGGTTTAAACAATTAATCTGACAAAATCTGAGTTATAAGGCATAAATCTAGACAACAAGTTCTAAAGCATATAGGACTTATAGGGCATATGTATAGATAACAAGGTCTTAGCTCTGGGCTGTCTTGGAGGAAGCGGATTGTATGAACCCATTTCAAACTGGATTTCAGGCAGGCTATGGGGTTGAGACAGCCTTGGTCGGCCTGTTGGATTATCTCCAATTAGGAATTGACTGGAGGAGTGTGACTCTGTTGATCCTTTTGGGTCTCTCGGTGGTTTTTGATACCATCGAACCATGGTATCCTTCTGGGACACCTGAAGGGTGTCCCAGAAATTGAATTAATAGTAAAAAAATACAAGCTACCTGTAGCCAAAAATTGGTTGGACCATCAAATTGAAAAAGTGGTCGAAAATGAAGATGTAAAAATATTATGGGACTTCCGACTACAAACAAACAAACATCTGCCACACAATACACCAGATATAACTGTAGTTGAGAAGAAAGAAAAACAAGTTAAAATAATTGACATAGCAATACCAGGGGACAGCAGAATAGAAGAAAAAGAAATAGAAAAAATCACCAAATACAAATATCTACAAATTGAAATTGAAAGGCTGTGGCAGAAAAAGACCAAAATAATCCCAGTGGTAATTGGCGCCCTGGGTGCAGTTCCAAAAGACCTTGAAGAGCACCTCAACACCATAGGGGCCACAGTAATAACCATCAGCCAATTACAAAAAGCAGCTTTACTGGGAACAGCCTATATTCTGCGATGATATCTATAACAACTGACAATAAAATTCAGCCATCCCAGGTCCTTGGGAAGGATTTGATGTCTGGATGAAACAAACCAGTCAATAACACCTGTCTGACTGTGTAAACAAGAAATAATGGATTGGGAGTGGGAGGCATGGCTCTGCAGTGGTTCTGCTCCTATCTCTCTTGGGTAGGTTCCAAATGGTATTGCTTGGAGACTGTTACTCTTCAAAACAAGAGCTCTGGTATGGAGTCCCACAAGGCTCCATACTGTCTCTATTGCTTTTTAACATCTACATGAAACAGCTGGGAGAGATCATCAAGGGATTTGGTGCAAGGTGTTATCAGTATGCTGATGATACCCAAATCTATTTCCCCATGTCGACTTTATCAGGAAATGGCCTAACTTTCCTAAATGCCTGCCTGGAGGCAATAATGGGCTGGATGAGTGAGGAATTATCTAAAGCTGAATCCAGGCAAGACAAAGGTATTCATCGTGTGAGATTGAGACTTAGTAAGTGGTTTAGATATGCCTATTCCCTGATTTCTCAGGTTGAGGAAGTGGCCACGAGTGCTTTCTATCAACTTCAGCTGATTCAACAGAAATGTCCATTTCTGGAAATAAATGACCTTAAAACAGTGGTGCATATGCTGGTAACATCCACACTACTACATTGTACATAGTTTGTACGTAGTTTGTAAACTGCAGTTAGTGCAGAATGCAGCAGCCAGGTTGGTCTCCGGGGCTGCCCGAAGAGATCATATTACACCCATTCTGAAAGACACTGGCTGCCAATATGTTTCTGGGTGAAATACAAAGTGCTAGTCATTTATATTATACCATGGGTGTAATATAAAGCCTTTAATGGCTTGGGTCTGAGGCATTCAAGAGACTGCTCTTCTACATCAACCCCACTGCCTCTCAAGATCATCTGGGGAGGTCCAGTTGAGCTTGCAAGCAGTTTGTATGGTGGAGACTCGAAACTGGGCCTTTTCTTGAGTTGCCCCAGGACTCTGAAACTTGCTTCCTAATGAAATTAGATTTTCCCCTTCTCTGAATGTTCTTAAGAAGAACTAAAAACATACCTGTTTAGTAGGGCTTTTATTTTATTGTTTTAATGTTTTGGTTTTTAGAGTTTTAATTGTATTTTAAATTGTTTTAATTATCTTGATATTTCAATGATTTTTATATTGTGAACCACCCAGGGACATTTTGTATATGCCGGTATATAAATGCGATAGATAGATAGATAGATCCTACCTATCTATCTATCTATCTATCTATCTTACAGGATCTCAGTGATGGCAGAGGGATTTTTTTAAAAAAATAAATAAATAAATAGGGGCTATTCTTTCAGGTGATCTGACCAGTTTTGACTTACCAATTCAGAAAAAATAAACATGATAGAAGAAAGCAGGCATCCCTTCATATTTCTTGGATTGGTAAAATAGGAGCAGTTAAAATAAATATCTTGCAAATATATCTTGTCTTGTTCTTTATTGCTTATGCAGAATTTTTTAAAATAAAATGCAGGCAGCATTAACTCAATTTATTTGCAATTTCAAGCCTTCTTGTATTAAAATGAAAGTAAAACTACACCATGTACTTCAGAGTGGGATGTTTCCCCCATCATTTATAAAGTATTATTGTGCTGCCATGTCTTTCATGAGATTTGAAATTCCTCATGACTATTCATGATATATCATGAAATTCCTCATGACTATACTTCTTGGATGATGGAAGATTCAAACATTAATAGACCTATACTACTACAACAACAAATATTTATATATCATTCTTCAACCAAAGTTATCAAAGTAGTTTACATAGAAAAATTAATGATACATAAATAAGATGGTCCCCTGTCCCCAAAGAGCTCACAATCTAAAAAGAAACATAAGGTAGACACCAGTAACAGACCCTGGAGGAATACTGTGCTGGGATTAGATATGACCAGTTGCTCTCCCCCTTCAAAATATAAGAGAAACGCCACTTTAAAAGGTGTCTCTTTGCTCATTTAGCAGGGGCAATAACAATGCTGCTTTGGCAACTGGACAAGTGCCACATACTCTTAAATCTCACTGCTACAAAAATTCTCAAAATATGGAATCAAGGAAACACCTATATTGGGCAGCAGCAATATCAGAAGATGCTGAAAGGCATCATCTCAATGGTAAACCCCTCTTAAACCCCTTACCAGTAAGTAAACTCCTTACCAGTGGATACCCACTGGTAAACCAGTGAAAACCACATGGCTCTGTGGTCTCCAGGAGTCAATACTGACTCGACAGCACAACTTTACAAGGACAATATCTCACCCTTGGAACTTCTCTTTAGTTTCTGTGCTATGCAGTCCAGGGTTTAACAGAACAAGAGCTGCAGAATAAGTATTTGGATGATGATGATGAAGATGATTGATGATGATGATGTATACAGATTTTATACAACACAGCACGATTATTTCTGATCAACAACTGATACTGTTCCCTCCCCCATACCCCAACATTAGACCCAGAGGTACCAACCCAGGAGTATATGGAATTCAGGCCTGTGTCTGATTCCATTTTATTAAGGAATGAATTAATGCCTGGACTCAAGGTGAACTGACACCCAGGTCTCATGACTGCCTCAGCTAACTGCTCTGTGAAAGAAGAAGCAATCCAGTATTATATTTTGAAATGGGCACTCACAGATATGCAAGGTCTAGGCCTGAGCTATCAATATGCTAAAATGTAACTCACTATCAGATAATATCTGTGGAAGAGGCCAGAGGCTGATCTCCCCTTTCCTGTTGGAAGAAGTCTATGTTAATCTTGTAAATGATTGCTCTGCTATGCCCAAAGGGAATACTCAATTGCTGTCTATAGAAATTCCACTCTAGGTAAATGCACACAAAGAAAACACCTATAGATTTTAATTCTTACTTTACTAACACCTTTTAACACCTACTGGGACCAAGCACCAGAAATCTGGGGACAAGAGAAGATGCCCATTTGCAGCTCAGAGATGCAAATTTGCTTTGGGCAAAGTAGAATGTTGGGGGCCCCCGCCACCAAGTGGCAGCTTACAGAAGATGGGATTCAGATCTCCCTGGACTGAGCTAATATCCTGAATAATTAAAAGACAATATCCAGAAGGTAACAGCAAATTGTCACCTTTTGGGGGACCAGGAAGGGTGAGGATATTTTGATTAGGCTCTATGGAGATCAAAGGAGGATACAACTATAAAGAATGAGGCTTTCTGGACAGAGTCCGCAATCTTGCCTAACAAGCATACTTGCTCAAGAGCCATCCCAGAGTTTGCTGCTAAGCCGCGGGGCAACAAGCAGAACTCTGTCCATGGACAGGAACTGTCTGTGACTTCTGCTGCGCAGTGAGAAGTCAAGACTTCCCCAGCCATGGCGCCCTCACTCTCAGCCTTGCTCTGAGCAAACTGCCTGCTTGACCAGCGTTCTCAAGCTCCTGTTTCCAGCCTCTTTCCTTCAACTGAAAGCCCCACCGCTCTCAAGCCTCTGACCCTGGTAATATGCTGCTCCACAAGCCCTGGATCCCTCCATCCTTTCCCCTTCTACTCCTTTCCCCCTCTTCCCTCTACTAATTCTTTATCTCCCCAATCCATGCCAGTCCTCAATCTTCCTTATCCCCCCCCCACTCTTTTTACGTCTATATCTGAATTATATTAGGCTATAGGAAGATTTAATACACATACATATGTTAGTTAGGAACACTGGGTGAATGGTGTTGCTGGCTAGGGTTGGAATATTGTTAGTAATACTGATAGATTGTTCTGCTTTCTGTTCAGTTAGATTGATGTTGTTATTCTTTTATACTCAATAAAGCCCATTGAATCATTTAGGATTGCTTTGATCTCCTTTCTGACTTGCGCGCCCAGATCCTGCATGGTCATCGTATAAAAGAACTGGTCACTCTGTGACACTGATGAAACAGGCCTAATTTTGTATTGCTCCTGAGCATATCTAGTATACAAATCAGGCTTGGTTCTCTACAATACTGGAATCCTTATCATATGCTTTCCTTTTTTGCTCTTCCATACCCAGCCCTTTGGAATCCTCAGAATAGCTTCTTTTCTCTACATTCAGTGGGACTGTCCGCAAATTATAAAGCTTTTGAAAGCCAACTTTCCCCATATATATGGAATGTTTCATTATTCTATATCTTTAGACCCTTAGTTGGTCCTTTTAGGATACCTCGATGGCTGTGCTAAGAGGGAACATAAAATATTAATTTATGATTTGCTTACATCAGCTAAAATCCTTGTTGCTAAAGCATGGAAGCAGGCTCAAGAACCATCACTGTTGGCTGCATCATGTTTGAAATATGTTTTTTAGTTTTTAAAATATTGCCCAAAATACAGATTAAAGAAGCAGTTTTCATCTCTTTCTCTTTCCTTCTGTACTCAACTTTGACTCCCAAAAATCTCTGAGGGAAGGAAAGATCCAGGAAAATTGCCCCTTCCCCATAGTGTGTGCTGCACATTCGCCACACTCACACTTCAGTAATCTGGATGTTGGCCACTGTAAATATCTGTGGAAGTGAAAAAATATGTAATTTGAGCTCCACTTGTTTAAATGGCATTCTGTTCTTTAATATTGGAGTAGCTATATTGGAATGGTTATATTGGATATGTCCGGTTTATCAAGATTTTATTTCATTTCTATAAGTCTTTTCCCCCCTGCTGCTTGCATCACAGGACTGGAATAAGTTTAAATCAAAAGGGGAAATTGCGGCAGTTATATCCTGAACAAATGAAGAAGAACTTGAAAAGCAAAAGCACATAAACAAATAATACAGACAATCAGGATACGTAAACTCAGCACCATCCCTTGGGGGTCAGGGGTGAAGGGGCCCACTCCTTGAATCTGACATCAGGTGCAGCAGGGGGTATGGCCTTGCTTTGAAATGGGGCTGCATGCCCCATTTCAGAGCAAATGCTGTCCAGCGCTGCATCTGCAGTGTGGCCTGGAGCTGCTCTCCCTGCCAGGAGAGCAGCTCCCGGACACACTGCGAGCACAGCACTGGCTGGTTTTTGCTCTGAAATGAGGCTGCACCCTCTGGCATTTGCTCTGAAATGGGGCTGTGCCCCCCATTTCAGAGCAAGGCCACGCCCCCTGCATCAAAACGCAGGGGGCATGGGGCCTGCCTCTCCTTCTCCCCGAGGCAAGCACACATGGCGGTGGCAGGTGGACACTACAGGTGCTGCTCATGCCACCGCTTGGAGCCGAGGCAGGTGTGTAGACAGCCTGCGAGGCTGCCCTCCACTTCCTGGCATCGTGGGGCCCCTGCAGATGTGGGGCCCAGGGCTATCACCTCAGTTGCCCCACTCTAAGGACGAGGAAAAAAGGAGGAGGGGGGATCCACGGTACCACAAGGAGAAAAAAACAAACTGTGAACAGAATGATCTAATAGGCAATTAAATAGAAATAAGATTTAATCATATAACATACTAGGCATGATATAAGATATGCCCCAAACCAGTATATATGCAATAAGCATATGACTGAAATATACTATACATAAACCAGCCAGGTAAACATCTACAAACAGCACATATGAATGAATGAATACAATACACATAAACAAATGGTAAGTAGTAAACTTCCATTAAGAGCCCAGAGTCTAGTGGAAGCAAACAAAAAACAAAAAAAAACCCAACAACCAGAAGTTGGCATCAATATATGGCTCTAAATTAGCTCATGTTCCCAAAAGCAGCTCTTGTTGTTCTCCCGGTCTAAATACATGCATCCAGTATGTTCATAAACCTTAAGAGCAAAAAGACGAAAGCAGAACAGTCGACTGTGTCTGATGATTGGGAGCGATGATAAGGGATGTAGTCAGTTGGCACTACAGCTTCCCCAGGATAAATAGCTGTTTCACTAAACGCTTCTTCAGGAGCACATTTCATCAGTCGCAATTGCTATATTAACAATAATACAATCAAAAATTTCACATAAAGATAGTTAATATACATGAAGAGAAAAGCTGATCAATATCAAAATTAATTTGTAAATATACTCACATATGCAGGCTCAGAACATAGTAACATTCAGTAAAGTTGCTCCAAGCAGATAAAAGCCTAAAAGCATACTAACTCTGCACGAGACTCTGCACGAACTTATAACAGAACGCTAATTAGCAGGAAAGCCTCTGCAGCTCTATCCCAAAATAACAATAATTATTTGGCCAAACCAGATAACCAATCACTAGTTGAAAAAGCTAATCAGAGGCACTACTCAAATGCTGTGAAGCCTGCAAACTGCTCCAGAGGAACACAGAAAAAACACACATATGGTGGTAATAGCCACAAACATAATACTTTAATAACTTGGAAAGTGACCACTGTAAAGCAACATCAAAACTGAAAAGAGGAGACCCCAAGAGGAGACCTTGTATCCAGAAGGGTCCTCCAGTCCCCAACCAGGGAGCCGCATAACCCACAAGCTGGCAAAACTCTTAAGAGGAGAAAAAGGACAACCAACCCACAAAAACCCAACCAGACCCGGGAACTAAAAAAGGTCCACAAGGGAGAGACTAGAATCCATACACAGGGTGCAAAGACATATCAGAACAATATCAATGTGCTTCAAAGAGTTACAAGAAGCATGATAGAGCATTATAAGAGTTGAGCCCTCGAGGTGTCTCTGTGGAAAAGAAGTGTATTAAGAAAGCCTCTTTATGAAGAAGAACACGACGGACATCTTCTAAAGCAAAAGAAGACCCCCTATATATGTACAGAATAAAAAACCATATATCGTTCGCAGAATGTTTCTTGTCCATATAGTGAGCCACAAGAGGAGCTTCTACCACTCTATGAAGAATGCGGGAACGATGTTCAGCGATACACATTTTGGCACTCCTATCAGATTTTCCAATATACCAGAGGTTGCAAGGGCACTGAATGATGTAAACTATAGCCTTAGAGCTACAATTGGGGGGGAAAACCCAAAGAAAAAATGGTTTATTAGTAAAGGGATGACATATAACCTTAGATGGCACGGCTAACTTGCATACAGAACAGTGGCCGCAAGGAATGGGTCTCTAAGGATGGGCCTGCATAAACTGGAGTATTGTGGACATATTCTCAGAGGAACAAAGTATCAGTTACCACCACTAATACCACAATGCTAGAAGGAAAGCTAGAAGGAAAAAGATCAAGAAGGAGGAGGAGGAAGGGATGGATGACCTGAAAGAATGGCTAGAAATGGACACAGAATATATCCACGATTCTAAGGACTTCGATCGATGGCTTTTTCTGGCCGCCAACCTCCTAATTGAAGTCACATGAAGAGAGAGAATATCCTGAAGATCAGAACCTGAGGTTCCATGGGTTGACCAGCCAGTCTCAGGATGATCTCACTAACTGATGTAAGCCACTGAAAGGGATTGCTGAAAATAATGCTGCATTGAACAATGGAAGGCCAGTGGACAGGGGCACTGAAGGGGGCTTTGTTCCTTATGCCAACAATGAGGGAGTCTCAATTGTCATGCATGAGGGGCAGGCCATCTCTGTTATTGCTCCCAGGCTTTGGAATGGTCTCCCAATGTATGTCCATTTTCTGGATTCAGTGGCTGCCTTTAAAAAGCAACTGAGACCTTGTTGTTTGTTCAGGCCTTTGCTCCTTAGGGGCCACTGGCCTCTCCCTGTTCTCTTGCTGCTCTGTCTGTAATTTATGGTTGCTGCTGTTTGTTTTTTATGATTTGTATTGTTGTGTTTAGCCACCTTAAGTGGCACAGTGGGGAAATACTTGACTAACAAGCAGAAGGTTGCTGGTTCAAATCCCTGCTGCTACTATATTGGGCAGCAGCAATATAGGAAGATGCTGAAAGGCAAAGGTAAACCCCTCCTGAACTCTACCAAAGAAAACCCCAGGGCTCTGTGGGTGCCAGGAGTTGAAATCGACCTGATGGCACACTTTACTTTATTGTTGTGTTTAATGTTATCTTAATGTGACCTGTGGATTTTGTTGCCTTTTAACTTTTCTAAACCACCTTGGGATACATTTTATGAAAGGCAATATAGCTATAAAAATAAATATGCAGGGGAATAAGCCCATGAGGATATGGTTGATGTTATTAAATTTAATAGGGTTGTGCGTTTTGTATTTTTTCTGTTTTGATTTGTACCAAATCTGAATCAACCCCATTTTGTATTTTGTCCAAAATTAAGCCTTCCAAATCACCCCAGTTTTGTTTTGTAAGCGAATTAATCCGAATCTGAATCCAAATTAATTCAGATTTTAAAATGGGTCACGTGGTCAAAAGAGTGGGTGGGGGTTATGTGCCCAATGAGTGGAAGCTACCACAAAAATTTCAAAGGAATTGGGCAAACTGCTGGTTTTTGGTTAATTTTTGAAGTTTGCACATCTTTCAGATTTTCCCCATAGGGTATGATAGAGGTTTCAGGAAAACTATAGCTTCACGTGGGGGGGGGAGGGGTGGCCCAGAGTGGAGTGTGGTTGGTGGTAGTGCCCAGTTGGTACAAGGAAGCTACCACAATTTTTTTCAGAGGAATTTGGCAAAGGGCTGATTTTTAAAGAATTAATGAAGTTACGTGTCTTTCAGATTTTCCTCGTAGGGTATAATAGAGGTTTCTGCAGTCTCATAACTCCACTTGAGGCGTACTGGGGTGGCCCAGAGCAAGTGGCAGTGTAGTGCACATAGAGTGCCAACCACCCACATGGGTTGCCAACCCATGAAGTACAAGGTTTTGTTGTTCTAGAGGTGTTCTGAGAGTAGATTCTCTAGTAGCATATGAGAGTGGATTCATGGTTTTTCATTAAAAAATCTCATTTGCTACCAGAGAATCTAAACTCAACACCTCAGAAACAACAAAGCCCAGTACCCCAATGGGTTAGCAATCCAGGGGGGTGGTTGGCACTCTCTGTGCACTACACCACCACTTGCTTTGGGCTATCCCAGTGCCCCCCAGGTGGAGTTATGGGGCTGCTGAAACCTCCATTATTCCCTATGGGGGGGGAATCTTAGAGATGTGTAAACCTCAAAAATTCCTAAGAAATCAGCCCTTTGCCCTATTTGGAATCTGGGTGCACCACCCTTGGGGCAATGCCACCCAACCCACTGTTTTGCCCCTAAAGTCCCACATAAACAAGTTGAAAGAGTGAAAAGAATGATGAACAACAACGACACTTAATTTTTTGGCACAGTTATTTGAGAATTTTGCAGCGTGTGGGAGCCTCTCCCTGTGGCACTAGCACAGCAGCACAACCCATTTGTGGATTCAAGCAATCTTTCAATAAAAACACTCCCTCCCCATGGAACAGTGACCACAGGTCATTTGAGATAGCAAGATAGACCAATAAGCCAGCGTGGTGTAGTGGTTAGAGTGATGGACAAGGGCCAGGGAGACCCGAGTTCAAATCCCCATTCAGCCATGATACTAGCTGGGTGACTCTGGGCCATTCACTTCTCTCAGCCTAACCTACTTCACAGGGTTGTTGTGAGGAGAAACCTAAGTATGTAGTACACCGCTCTGGGCTCCTTGGAGGAAGAGTGGGATATAAAATGTAAAAAAATAAAATAAAACTGCCTTGGTACTATGGAACAGCTTCAAATGTGCATTTAACTGAACTGGAGTGAGCCGTAGCCCAAACAAATCAGCCTACTGTTCAGAATTGTTGAGATTTATCATCACTGCATTTAGAAAGTGCAAAACCATGAATCATGGTTACAAGAAAGAGAGAAGCAACTAAGATTCCTGGGGATGTCAATAGATTGACAGGTGTATTCCCCACCCCCCTCCTTTTGTCTCCTGTAGTCCCATGTGGATGACCTGTCCCTGCAATGGCAAAAGTTGTGAACTCCTGGCTTAGACATCATGTCCCACCAAATTACATTGTGGCCTAAATTACATTAGACTGCTCAACTTGGGCAACAAAACTTAGACACCACTATAACTCATAAAAATCAGAAGAAAAACAAAATAGCTCTTCAAAAGACCCCTGAACAAGTCAAGAGATTCTTTCTAAACCTTTGGAAAGAAACACTTGTGTAATTTCAGAACTTTCCTAACCAGCTTCTCGAAAAGTTTCTCCACACAATTTATACCATGGCTTTTAGCAAGAGCTTTGGAATTGCATTGAGCTCCCAAAGATATTTAGGTATTTCTGTCTCAAAATGCTGTCTTCCAAATCCCTTTGCAAGGTCAGTTTGCATTTCAATCACACTGAATACAACACTTAACTAAACTATTCATGCTCAACAGCTTTTTGCATATCTTATCTTCTGCTAATCACTCAGTGCCTCAGCTGGAGTGGAGAGAGTCAGAGAAGTCAATTTCAATTGCAGTGCTTTTCCGAAGAACAAAGCATTCTGTCCGAAACACAGTCATTTCTATTTGGAAACAAAAATCTCTTTTTAAAATTCTTGATTTTGTTTTGGTTACAAAACCTCTGAAATTGCCATTTTCGGGCACAAAATGTTTTGTACCCGAACCGAAATACACAAGCCTACAATTTAATAATGGTATTGTCCTAATGTTTATAGCAAGGCTTCCTTGATTACTATACCTCTCTTCAGTGAGATATTTCTGCCTGTAAGGAAGCATGTCTTTGTTTTTGAGATTTGCTTGAATGAATCATCATTTTCTAGGAACAGTTGTAGTTGCTTAAAATCTGTTGGTAAGAGCTGTAGTGCCTACAGTTGCATTCTTCCACATTTTTGTGTGGTATTTGTGCTGTTGTAGAACATCTTTGGATACCAGTCTCATCTTCTAAGCCACCCTCCCCCTCCAATAATGTCAACTGTAAATTCTTTAGAATAGAACATTCTATCTGAACACTGAAGCAGATCATGGGACTTGACTGTAGATAATGGACTGTGAGCTAGAGGTGCACTCATGTATGACATTTTAATACTCTATTTACAAAATGTGTTTTAAAGAAAAATGAGGAATAATATTGCGTAACTTGTCACACAACAGGAAATGAAACATATTCTTCATAGAGTAGACCTGTGATTTGTATTTAGAAGACTTATAATCCCATAAATTAAGAGGCCCAAACCCAGTAGTTCTGAAACAGGTATTCACAGCATTCCCTACCTTTAAGAGAATTTATTAACAGTTGTATTCTGACCTTGTGGGCTGCAGTTTGTTGGAGAGAGTCATCTCCCCCACCACATGGAGCTGGAATTCCCCCCCACACACACACACACACACAACTCCATGAACACATGCTATGGGAGAGCTTAGTAGTTTGCAAATAGTTTTTCAATGTCACATTTTGGATACAGTGTTATGGAACAAAACTAATTGCTGTCTGTAGTGGATGCAATTCTATTCACAGCAAGATAAATTGGATTTCTGAACTGTGATTTCCATTGTGTTACCTCCATGTATCATGAGAGTTATCCTGATGTGCACAGCAGTGGATCTGCTTACTTATACAGTGAGATACAGCTTTATACTGAATCCATCATCTTGCTGTGCTCCAGGGAGGCCAAAGGAAAACTGTAAGTTTAATTGTAGACTGCCATCTATTGGAGGGAGTTAATGAGGACACCAGCTATTCATTACAAAGCTAATTATATGAGAGAGGTGGAAAAAACCCCACCCCTGTTGATCATATGATATGGGGAGGGGGGACATCCCCTTCAACAGATTTAAGTATTTTTCCAAGCAATCCACTTAGTTACTGGATTTTGGCTCTTGTGGATTTTAGACTCTTAGCAGGGGTTCTTTCCTTTGAAGAAAGGCATTTGCATTCCAGGATGTTCATTCCTTTTAAACAATAAATATGTAAAACAAATCCTCAGCTTGGCTGCTTTTAAATACCACTTTCTGTAATACCCCCTGAAGTGAGAAAACAAGCTGAAAAGCAATACATTCACTGCTGGAATCTATTGCAATGATAAGATAACAGCCATTTCCAAATGTTATCAAAGGGCAATTAGTAATATGTTATTGAGTATATCTCCCACCTATTATTTTTACGGCCCAGCCTTAGCCATTTTGACTCACAAATCTCAAAAATTTTTAAGCTACTTGCTTCTGAGAAAGTATATTTAGGATTGCAGGCTTTGTCTGATAATACCAGATGGGACTCTTGTGAAAGCATGGTTAAGTGAGAGGAAGGAAGGACAGTGGAAATTATCTGCAGTCACAAACTTCAAAGAACTGTAACAAATTATTTAGGATCATGATACTTCAACCTTAGGAGCTTCCATTTTAAATGATTAGTAGGGTAGTGAATCAGATTAAAAAATATGTTGCATAAAAGAAGAAATATAGATTCAGTTCTGTGGGCTGAAAAATGTGCATCAGACATATATTTCATGCTATAAATTGCAATGAAACTCTAGTGGTTCTGGAGACAAAGGGATTTTCTTTGAGTTGAAAGCAAAATAGTATGCCAAGTTCAGTGCAGATAGTTGGGCTATCTATGATGAAATGGTTGGATCTGGATAGATTAGCACATTTGTGCCAGAGATAATAAAGCCTTTCAATCATATGTTGCCTAAACAGTAGCAAATAAAAGTTGCCATAATTTTACTGGTAGTCTGATGTCCTGCCATAAATACAGTGGTAACAATTATTCAATGCCATGAATCAGCTATGGTTTTATCTGTAGCCAGAACAGTTAATTGCTGAAGTAACTGACAAGTTGACTAGTAAGACTATAAAAAGGAAATGAATTAAATATAATTGTGCATTATGTACCTATTATTTTGCTACCCAGAATTAAACTAAATGAAAATGCTAGATAAAAATTGCTTGCCTAAGGTCTGAATATTAACATAGAATATTTATTATTTATTTATTAATTATTTATTTGTTCGATTTCTAGACTGCCCTTACAAAATAGTTCAGGGTGGTTCACAAATACCACAAAACAGTTAAAATCAATCAGTGATCAAAACCAAAAAATTTAAAATACAATCAAACAACTAAAACCCGATACATTAAGAACCCTTTAAAATAATTTTAAAACCCTGGAAGACCAGGATGAACAGGTAGGTCTTTAGGGCTCTCCTAAATGCCAGTAAAGAATTCAAATTATGGATTTCTGCAGGGAGTACATTCCACAGTCTAGGAGTGGCTACAGAGAAGGCCTGCCTCTGAGTCGCCACCAGACAAGCCGATGGCAACTGGAGCCGGACCTCCTCAGATGCATGCGGTGGAGATCAGACTGAAGAATGAGCTCTCTAAGGTAACCTGGACCTAAGCAGTTCAGGGCTTTAAAGGTAATAACCAGCACTTTTTATTTTGCCCGGAAACATATCGGCAGCCAGTGCAGCTGTTTCAAAACAGGCATAATATGGGTTCTCCAAGTTACCAGCCTGGCTGCCGCATTTTAAACTAGCTGAAGTTTCTGAACTACACACAAAGGCAGCCCCACGTAGAGTGCATTACAGTAGTCAAGCCTGGAGGTTACCATCTGGTGCACCACTGTTCTGAGGTCATCCTCCTCAAGGATATTATGATAGCTTGAATTGTTATGTTTTGAATTTAAAATATACATATAACTAAATGTAATGAATAGCTTGGGGGATCTATGAGCACAGTTTTGAAAAGGGGACTTAGCAGAAAATGGGGTGCATACACAGAATACTGCTCCTGCTTCTTTCTACTTGGAGTAGCCACAGGCTGTATCTTGTTACAGAAGTGGACTGTTCAATGCTGTAAGCTGAAGAACAGGGGGGTCTCTGTGATGCTTTGTCTTTTTAAATATTGGTTTTCAATAAATAATTTTTAAAAACCAATATTTAACAATATTGTTTACGTGTTTTGGAATTTATGTTATAGCAATGTGTAAATCTGTGCAGGAGGTTGTTGATTGTCAACAGTAACAGAAGTATGAGCACTGCTGGAGGGACAAAAAATACCCTGCTTGGAATGAAGGAGAAGGTGATAGTTGGAAAAGATCAGTTGTTTAGTTGGATAACAGTTAGTCAGATGGTGAAGAGAGGAGATGTGAACCAGAGGCTTGGAGAGAGAATCATGAACAGGGGAGTTTTCTCTGGTGAAGAGAGAAGAAAAAACTTAGGTGGAGGCAGAGGTGAATCTGTTCTCCACTGGAAAACCAAGGCTATTCAGGGTTTGACCCAACTGTCCTCAGGAGGGAGGCTGAGCAGAAACTCTGTAACCAAGCAAGCCACCTGAACCCCAGAGTAGAGAAAGATCATTAACATCTCTGTAAGCTATGACAACACTTTGAAACCATTACACTTATATACCTCTAGAACTTGTAAACATCACGCTTCAAGAACATTTGCTGAACAATAAAATCTAGTTATTTAGTTTTAACAAGTACATTTTATTTCCTCTCCCACATCACCTGAAGAATGACACAGGCTGCATTCACACGTAATGTGGAACCAGATTTGGTCAAACCCGCAGTTAATTTTTCAAACCGTGAATCACATTGCAGACATTCATCCAACTGTAGTCCAGCAACCTCTGTTTTCAGAGTAGAGCAGCCCCTCCCTCTTCCTGGTCTTCAGAGGCCACATCTCAGCAAGCTCCGTAGCGCTCATGTCTCTAGACTGTGGGGAAGGTGGCACCACATCTCCTGGGCAACAGCCATTGGCCACGATCTACACAGGGGTGTGCTGAGTGTGATCGCGCCTTTTTGTTCCACGCGCCCTCAGCTGGGAAAGGACATTTACATCCCTTTAAATGCCATGCCGTGCAAGCCCTTCTTCTGACAGTGATTGTTCCGCCACTCTCGTAAGAGCCCCAAAACAAAATTGTCTCACACAAGCACCATTTCTGGTAGATCTTGGGGGGCACAATTTTTTTATTACTCAGGAAAGGGAAGGGAACATGATGACTTCCAAGGATGGGATATGTATATGAGGGAGGGCAAAAGAACCTGGCCTTCTGGATCAAGGATACTCTTGCAATGGCTCACCCCAGCAAAGCAGTCCATGAAGACCAAACCACTCTCCTTCCTCCATGGCAGCTTGCCACCAGGGGAATAGCACTCTCATGAGAGGGCCAGCAACAGAGTAATAGAGTAATGAGAGTGCACTCTTATAGGGAGGACCTTAGGTTTGCCAACCTTCGGTCTTCCATTGGACTACAAGCTCATGAGTTGAGCTAACCCAACAAGGGTAGCTCATGAAAGTTTCTCTCTGTTTAATGATAGAACGTTTGCACAGTGACCCCCCTCATCTCTAGGGAAGCCTTACATGCACCCAAAGGAGATGTTGATGCTCCATATTTACAGACATAGCCAGGTGCACAGACTGGGGAAACACTGTGAACGTGAGCAGATCCTTCCTCTCATTCATATTTCCCAGGTTCGGACCAGCGTTGTGCCATATGCAGATCTATCACCATGGGGAATTGTGGGAGAAGGGAGCCCCGATTTCCAGCAAACCCAGGAGAATGGAGTCACTGTTCTGGGCAAAAATAAAGATGGGCATGTTCTAATGGGTGGACGGGCTAGCTGAGGGCCAGCTTTGACAACTTCTTCATGGCAGTCACCAAGACAAGGAGAGCTATTGTTGGGGTACCCATCCCCATGGCTTGCTTGTACAGAGCAACCTGGGAGGGTCTGCTCCACTGTCTCTATGATTACAGTTCCAGAAACCACAAAAATGTTACTGTTTGTCACAATGACAAGGACTAGTTCTAATGCCAGATTGCTCTGTTATGGGGAACTGAATTAATAAAATGGCAATTTGCATTTAAAGGGGAAAAATCATGTGGATTTTCCAGGAACATTCAATGATTAACAGTTGCAAGGAACCAAATATCCTCCTTGTGAATCTTTCATGTATAATCTACACTGAATTAATTCCAGCATAACACACTCCACCTAAGTTTCTCCATGAAGAAAAACATTGTGTAATAAAATGGCCTAAGGTTGTTTTCACAGGTGGTGCTAGGATGGAACTCACTCTGCAATGGGTTTCCAAAAATTACCACAAACAAATGTAAATAGGCTCTTAGGTTAGCCTATTAGGTAACAACATTCCAACAGAGAAAGAACACCCTTTTGTGCCTCGGAATTTGCATAAAGCCCTCTTGAATGCAGATCAACCTGTGTGTAAATCATTGAGGTTGTTCACATGATCTTTGAGAGTGCTGGGGAGGGTGGGGAGGGAAAGGGCAGGATAGCACCTATCTTCCCCCTCAGGTGATCTGGCATGGTCCCGGGCCGCCCAGATCATGCGCCCACAGGACCAGTATTTTGAAAGCCATGCAATATTATGGAAGCTGGGGAAATGCATTGCAGCCTCCAGATATCCCACAATGCACTGCACGACAAGCACGGTACATTAAGGGATCCCACCCTGAGTCGGGTACTATAGGCAACCAGCTCTGCTTCTGCTTGGGCTGCATGCAGCCCAAGCATTCACATGATCCTGTACCTGGGTAAAAGGGCACCCTTGCATCCTTCTATGCAGGCAAACGGTCAGGTAGAATTCCTAGGCAAGCTGGGAGGAGAGCACCAGGATTGGGCTCAATCCCTGTGCTGCACACAGGTAGCCCAGGCAGGGCTGACCAAGCCTGTGTAGGGTTGCTTGTGTAAAGAGACTCACTGTGTGGGCAATCAACATGTGAGTTCCACATTTATTCCTACATACAAGTGCCTGAGTAGGAATTAAAATGTGTGTGAATGAATCGTGTAATGTGTGAAGCTTAGAAGCTCAGATAAGGGGGACATGTAATTATGTTAAACAAGGAGTCCTAGATTTTGATACTTTATATTTTAATCCTTACAGGAATGAACATTAATCAGATGAAGAATGAGAACTTAGATTTATACAGTGTGATTCAAGGTTAGGAAAGGTTATGACTAATTAGGATGAATTAATAAACCTAAACCAGAGCGGCATACAGTCCCTTCTGGACTCTGTCCACAGGTAAATGGGATGTGACAGTTATGTTAATCATTTAATTAATACCATGCATACAATTAGGAATTTAAGATTATCACTGGCAAATATTAATTACAAAGAGATAAGATGCTGTTGCCTTGCACTGAAAGCTAAGTATTTAACCCTATTTCATTGGCATTTCTGCTCTCTCATTTGTGATAATTTATTAACAAACTGCTGAGAAGCAAAAGCTTACTTCATTATTTGCATAATACCTTGATTATAGTTTGACCTCATCATATCCTTCATAGTACCTGCTTTGCGTGGAAGAGGCTGTTTATTTAAAGCAGTTCCATGTGACACTTTCCAAGCAGAAATGTACATATTTGAGTTGAACAGAAGACTTCTCACTGGATGTGAATTGCCCCTTGAAAAAGGATTTGAGGCTTATTGTTGTCCCTCACTGTTTTAATTATAAAAGTTTACATCACAATGACACTAGGATGTTCTGATAGGCACCAAACGTCTTTGTGATAGAGTGCTACTTAAAGGTTGCGTATACACATTTATGTGTATCATATCCAATGACTGTACCTATTGTACCTTTTGAATAGACTTTGGCTGACATCCAGACTAATGCTTCACTGGTACAATGAACAAAGATACACCCACAAAGAAGGTCATGTAGCTGACCTTCTGACTAAAGTTACTCAATCCCTTGCATTCTTCATCGGCTTGTGCAAGCATTGTCCTTACACAACAAGGATCGTGGATACCGTTGCATAATTCACTGCACAATATATGGATTGAGGAAGAGGTTTTACTCAAGAGGTGTGCCACAGGTTGCTCAAGTGCAGCCCACTTGTGCAACAGTCATCTGGGATAGGGCTGTGTGAATCGTTTTGAGGTAAAATCAATTCTACTCAAATCTTGTCAATTTGAATGATTCAACCTTGAAACAAATCTGCCCAGTTACCCCTGGCCAAATTTGAGCTCTAATTGAATCTTCCCCGATTAGATTTGAATCGATTCGAGATTCGAGTTTTGAGTTCCCCTTATTCATTCCCCTAATTCCCAGCTTTCATTTAAAAAAAAAAAAAAAAAAAAAAGCTAAGCCTTTTCTCCCTTCTAGAAGTTATGGAGTTATGGAGCAAGATGTTTGGTCACTATTTTTTGAAGTGTTTCAACTCTTTGGTATGTAATGACTTTTCCTCATAATGAATCCCTATGAGGATTCATTGCACACCAAAAAGCCAAAACATTTCAAAAAATTCCTAAAAAATGAACGGAGTACCCCACTGCCTTGTAGTGGGGGGTGGATTAGTGGCCCCTTGTGCCAATATATTTTAGGAATTTTAGATATATTTTAGATACATTTTAGGAATTTTTGTGGTGTGTAGACAATTTGGTATGTAATGACTTTTCTTCATGATGAATCCCTAAGAGGATTCATTACACACCAAAGAGTCAAAACACTTGAAACATTCCTAAAAGAAACCCAAAAAAACCAAAATTGAGTACCCCACTGGCTTGTAGGTTGGGGATAGTTGGCACATAGAGTGCCATTAATGTTTCCCCACCTGCAAGGCAGTGAGACACTCGGTTCATTTTTAAAGGAATTTTTGAATTGCTTATACTCTGGTGTGTAATGAATCCTCTAAGGGATTCATTATGAGGAAAAGTCATTACACACCAAAGAGTCTACACATTTCAAAAATTGTGACCACACATTTTGCTCCATAACTCCAGTTCTACAAGGGCTAGAGTTTAATTTTTAAAAAAGAAAGAAAGAAAGAAAGAAAGAAAGAAAGAAAGAAAGAAAGAAAGAAAGCTGGGGATCTAGGTTAGTGTTAGGGTTAGGCTGCTTCAAATCCTCATTATTACTTATGGCAGAAATATACAAAATCACTTTTTAAAAAATCATTAAAAATCAACCAAGTGTCCCACTGCCTTGAAATTTGGGTGGCAGGTTGCACTCATGAGGCCCTCCCGACCCCCCGACCCCCCACTTTGGTGCCCCTTCTACCTTTAAAAGTGGGTCAAATCAATTCAAATCCAAATTGAATCTAACCCAACTCGAATAGAATCTGATCGATTTGAGTTTGCAGATTGGAGTTCAAATCAAATCTGGCTGAGTTGATTTGACCTCAATCGAATCACAAAAATCAATTTGTGCACATCCCTAATCTGGAATTCAAGATTCCAATTTATTATTTATTTTTTATTTATTTTGTGCATTTTTATACCGCCCCAACCCAAGGTCTCAGGGCGGTTCACAACAAATAAAAACAAAACATTAAAATCAATTAAATATTTAAAACAGCTTAAAACAAATCAATAAATAATCCAAAATCTAAAAAGTTACAAAGTTATAAAGCTAAAAGGCCTGGGTAAAAAGAGAAGTCTTTAGACACTTTTTAAAAGCCGCTAGAGATGGGGAGACTCTTAATTCCACGGGAAGTGCGTTCCAAAGTCTCGGGGCAACAACAGACAAGGCCCGTGCCTGGGTGGCCACCAGACAACATGAAGGTAGCCACAGACGAGCCTCCCCTGATGAACGTAGTGGACGATGGGGATCATGCAGAAGAAGATGCTCTCTAAAGTACCGTGGGCCTAAGCTGTTTAGGGCTTTATAGGTTACTAGTATTTTTAAGCCCGTTATGATAATGGGCGCTAGCTTTCTCTCCCGCCGAACACCCTCCCACCCTCCCAGCTGGCCGAGCCCTCCTTTCCCGATCCAGCCCGCGGCAGTCGGGTGAAGTAAAAGCATATCTTGCAAAAAAGAAGAGAGGAGCTCGCAAACAGAGCTCCTCTCTGTGCTAAGCCACTGCCGAAACTGCCGCTATGGATGCAAAGGATGCAATAGGCGTCCTTTGCGCCCAATCACCAGTTCAGGAAGAGGCTTAGCACAGAGAGGAGCTCTTTTTGCGAGCTCCTCTCTTCTTTTTTTCAAGATATGCTTTTACTTCGCCCGACTGCCACGGGCTGGATCGGGTAAGGAGGGCTCGGCCAGCTGGGAGGGCGTGAGGGTGGTTGGCGGCTGCTGCTGCCGCCGCGGAGGCGTTCTCATGGGCCATTTTGGCCCTTATTCATTTGCCGGGGGTGCGGGGAAGGAGTATTCGGGCAGTTGGGTGGGCAGGAGAGCGGTCGGCAGGACACATTTGGGGCAAGGGCAAAGGCAATTTTGGGGCCGGACAAGGGCCCCAAGGTCTCCCAGCCGCTTGTTCTTGTTGCCGCCGCCAGGCCTCGGCGGCGGCTCTGCCACCACCTCAGCTGGGCTTAGCCGGCTCGGCGGCCGCTTCTGGCCACCCAACATGGCCACATGCTCCCTTTTTTCATTTCTGACTGGGCCGTTCTGCGCATGCGCTTTGTGCATGCGCAGAACGGCCGAGGGAGGCACAGACACACGCTTGGTTGTCCACAGACGGACACCAAGCCTTTTATTAGAGAGGATAACCAGCACTTCGTATTTTGCCCGGAAACCTACTGGCAGCCAGTGCAACTCCTGTAATATAGGAGTATTATAGTGGAACTAGCTAGCACAACATCCCTGCACCAGTGCCACATGTTTGCATTAGTGTAGCATCAGTCTGGATGTCAGCCACAGTTTGTAGGATTGCCGGCTTTTTATCTCAAAAATCCTGGTGACCCAGGAATCCCAAAATCCAGAGTGGATGTGGAGCCAGTGGTGGTGTGGAAGGTGTGAAATCATTCCTGCCTGTGATGTGCGAAATAAGTTTTATGCCCCTGTGTGACTTTGCTGTTTGACATGCTGACAAGCTTGGGCTGGGATGTGGCAGTGGCCCTGTTGCTAGGCAGCTGCTTTGTTGGATCAGAGATAGAGGGGTGGAGCAAGTGCTCAGAGAGGCAGCAAGTGATAAGTGCTATAGGCATGGGGCAGGCATGATCCCTGGTGGCCTTCACTACTCTATGATTGTGGTTCCAGAAACTGCACGGAACCACAGTTATGACTTCATCCGTAGTCAGACCTAATGCTGTGGTGGCCAAACCTTGGGTTTTGGCGGTGAACCTTAATGAAAACTGAAGGTTCAGACTGGAGTTTGGTGAGGCAAACTGCAGGTTCCTTTCAGCTTGAAACTGTGGTTGCACGAAATCAGACATAATGGAATTCCAAGCCTGCCACCTCTTCACAGTTTAACTCCGTTTTTGTGTTATGTTCTAATGCAGCCATCATTTCTTGTTTGCTATTTATTCTACATTTTCTTGATTAATTGATACACAGCTTGTTCCATTTTCAGAATATAATCAGGTAATTAGTACTAAGATGTGATTGCAATGCAATGTGCTTTCTTTTCTTTTTCAAATAAAATGTCATGCATAGGCAAACATGGCTAAATTGCATTTTTAAGTTTGTTTCTTGTGTTTGTGTTTGTATTGTGATTTAAAGGATCTCTGAAGTAAGATTCTTCTTTGTTAAAAGGAAGTTATTCCTAAATGAAACTTCAGCAAGACCATTCAAGTAAATGCAATTTACTTCTGAGTTATCATGTGTAGGACTGAGTCACATTATTTTTTCAGCATAGGACTTTTTTTATAGCACTTAGGGAACAGAGAGCTTTTTATTATTGTATGTTATTTTCTGTCTAAAAATGAAATAAATTTAAATATGCATTTAATCTTACTTTACTCCATAATATTGGGAACTGCACACTGTGGGTACCTAGAGACAGCATTTAGCTTTGCCTATAGATAGCCAAAGTTGTCACAAGAATAGAAAGAATTATGTTCCTGATATTTTACCGTTGGTCATACTCCTACACTAAAGTTTGATGATGATGATGATGATGATGACTGATGAATGGCCCACATTCTCTGCAGCCTTACAAGGATGGAGCATGAGCTCTGCCCTTGCAGAGAGCCAGCACTCTTCCTGAGCGGCAGGCTTGTCTAGCAACCCAGCTGGTGGGGAGGAGGATGGAGAAGCAATTGTTGCATCTCTCCTCTCCCCATACAAGCCCTTTTCCCTGCCATGAATATGTGCCTAAGGGCTGTGAGACCCTCAGACACATACTGCTGGCTTTTGCATGGAGGGGAGAGAAGTGAACATTGCTTCCTGATGCACTGGTGCATCCTTGCTCTGCATGTCAGCCAGTGGGTTTTGTTTTGTTTAAAATTGATGTTAATGAGCTATTTTTGTATGTTTCAGTAATCTTAGCTCCCTTGAGCAAATGTTGGAAAGCATATATGTTTAAAATAAATAAATTGAAACATATATACCTTTCATGTTATATATGTTTCAAATAAATAAATAAATGCTCCAATGGATTTTTGGCTTCTCACACTTGTTTCCTTTTCAGAATCTTTGTTCCCTCTGTGAGCAGGGATGCTAATTGGTGCTTTTTAAGCAGCTCATTCAAGCCATCACCCGTCAGCCTTGTTACACACTTTCACCCCCTTTCCTAACAGTCCTTTTCTAAAATTAATGATAAATGGAACAAGACCTCCTACACTAACATCCTTCTATTATTGCTCGTGCTTTCCAAGTTTTTACCAGAAAGAAATTATGTTTTGTATTCCCAGATTTTTCAAAATGTGTCCTGTTCATCCTAAAATGAGTGTGTGTGTGTGTGTGTGTTTTGTTTGTTTTGCCTTTGGTGTAACCCACATAACTAAAGAGCATTATGGTATCTTGGAGGATGGGAAAACATTTAGCAAAAAGCTAAAGGATAATTAGATTAGACTAGAGGTTGGACTAACTTCCAATTTTAGAATTCTGAAATTCTAAATTTTAGATACTAAAATTTTAGATATTCAGAACATTATTCTAGATACTAACAGTGGCCTATCTATGTTCTGTGAGATGTATGGGATAAGGGAGTATTACTTTCTGAAAAGTTTGTCCACATGAACAAATGAAAGTTTTAGCAAACAAAACAAAACAAAAATCCTGGACATTTCACCTGTTCAAACTGGCTGACATTCTCTGCAGCAAAACACAGCCGGTTCAGATTCTGTCCACATTGCTATGTGGTTCTAAATCTCCTGCCAACACTGCTGCACAGGAGGGTGGGGGGATTTAGAACCTCATTGCAGCTTAAGTGCTGATGTCCGAACATAGCATCCGTGACTGATATCTTCACTAAATTTACTCAAGGAAGTAACACTGATTTTAAAAGGACAAATTAGGAATGCCTAACTTGCCCTCCTAATTTCAATGGGACATCCTCAAATAAATAAGATGTTAGCCATTGTGTATAATGTAATTTAAATTATGCAAATGATGTAAAGCCCCAAAACAGTCCATGATGCATTTAGCACAGTCAGGTATATATAGCTCACCAAGATAATTAGAGCCTAGTAATGGTCGACCTATGTAAGGGATAAGGGAATTACCATCTTTTTCTGATTCTAATATGCCCACATACATAATACATACTTAGATGATCATGAGGCAGCTTCCTATGTTTCTATGACTTCTGTGACAAGGAGTAAGCATATAGTGGTAGAAAACAGAGAGTAGGTAACATCAACAACTTTATTTACAAACCTGATTCTCCTCAGAGGGGGGAAGCCTCTGAGCTCAGAGCTAATAGAGAGGTGAGATGGGAGGGGGGGCGGTGTTCATTGTTGGATGTCTCTCTGAGGGTCCTGTCACCATCATCTTCAACAAAACCTTCAAATTCCATCTCTGAATCAGTGGATTAATATATTGCTTGTGGGCATCATCTTCAGAGTCTCCCATCCCATTTGTTAGGCAACATTTCTTGAACCTTCACCATATAATGGCAGGTTCACCATATAATGGCACACCTCTTTGATCCACTGGAAATAACAGAATAGTATAGATTCTTTCGATGGCTTGATGGGTGAATTCCATCACCCTGGAGTTCCCTCACCCCAGTGTGCATTCTGTGTATGATAGCTGCTTGAAGGGCCAATTGCATCTCATATCCATGACCCAGAGGCGTAACTATGGGGGGGCAGGGGGGCACGTGCCCCGGGCGCCATCTTTTCTGGTCACGTGGGGGGCGCCGCCATGACAAAAAAAATTTAAAAAATTTTTTTAAAAAAATTTTTGTTAATACAAATGTTTCCTGCTCAGTGCAGCAGCGCTGCAGCAGTCAAGGGAGCGCGTCGGCGCCCCCTCCCCCATGAGCGGTCCCTTCCGCGCCGCCCGCACCCCCCCCCCATTGCTTTGCTGGCGCCTGGCGGCCAGTCAGTGGCCTGGCTTGGCGGCGGCGGTGGGCGCTTGTGAGGAAAAACCTAAGTATAATGTAGTATGTTGGGGGGATGGGGGGGCGCCATTTCAGTGCTTGCCCCGGGCGCCGTTTTCCCTAGTTACGCCTCTGCCATGACCTTCAACAGGCTCATCACCTCCCTCCCACCAGGATGATTACAAGGTCCAGTTTTTGGAAAGGGTTGATTTTACGAATGACTTTCTGTGGCACCTGAATGCGTCCAGTACTAGCATTTGGTGTCTCCAATGTGTGTGTGTGTGTGTGTGTGTGTGTTTCCAACCAGACAGATCTAATCTAATCCTCAGTTAAATGTCGATCCAGCCATCCCCTGTTCATCTACACATACTATCACCCCACAGGACCATCTCGCATTCTTTTGCAGTGTCTTCCTTTTAAACATGATGTATGGAGGCAACTTCTCACTGTTGCCAAGTGCCCCCAGCATCACTGTGAACTGGTTCCTGTCATTCCCAGTCATTCTCAGCATGACATTTTTAACTCTTTCCTTGAAACCACTTGCCTGTGAGGAAGGTTGAAGTTCAGTGGTGTCTGGTCAGCATTTGCGATTTGTCCAGTAGAGTACCGATGTTGCTTACAGAGCTACAATACAAACTGCCAATACTGGCACAGCTGGTCCTCAAAGTTATGCAGCAGACATTGAGCTACTGAAGCGCGCCTCCAGATGGACGGCTTATGCCGCCAAAGAAAGAGGTGGCACCATTTTGCAGAGGCCTTGAAGGTGCTGAGGGTATCCATCCTTAGCGAAATCTGAATTGTTTTCAAGCAGATTTCCCCAGTGCTGAGAGCACATCCAAAATATACTGGAGCAGTTGCCTTTCAAGTTCTGGGTGCTAAGCCCTGCTGCCACACCCCAGAGCCTGAGAAAGCGGGCTTTGAGATTAAAGGTAGGCCTTCCACTTTTTCCAGAGGTGCACATTTGCCTCATTCACCCCCAATTCTCAGCCTGCTTGAAGGTTGCTGCTAGGGATGTGCATAGAACCACAGCGGGGAGGCTCAAAGGCGGCAGGGTCTATCTTTAAGAATGGGGGAAGGTGCACTTACTCCGCCTGCCGCTTTTCCTCCACTGGCGGCCGTGTTTATCAAAGCCCATCGGGGCAGCAGCATACCTCCTTGATGCAAGTTGCGCTTGCCTTCTGGATATGACCAGAAGTCCGCAGTTAATATAGGGGTTACAATTAAGCTAATCCTATTTGAATCCCCAGTTTCTGAAGCCACTGCAGAGAATCTATTAACAAGTAAGTGTCCAAAATAGTCACTTAGAGTGGTGCTGTACATAAGAACATAAGAACAGCCCTGCTGGATCAGGCCTAAGGTCCAGCATCCTGTTTCTCACAGTGGCCCACCAGATACCACTGGAAGCTTACAAGCAGGAGTTGAGAGCATGTCCTCCCTCCTGCTGTTACTCCCCTGCAACTGGTACTCGGAGGAATCTTGTCTTTGAGGTTGGAGGTAGCCTATAGCCCTCCGACTAGTAGCCATTGATAGACATCTCCTCCATGAAGTCATCCAAACCCCTCTTAAAGCAACCCAGGCTGTTGGCTGTCACCACATCTTGTGGCAGAGAATTCCACAAGTTGATTATGCATTGTGTGAAAAAGTACTTCCTTTTGTTGGTCCTAGATTTCCTGGCAATCAATTTCATGGGATGACCCCTGGTTCTAGTGTTATGTGAGAGGGAGAAGAATTTGTCTCTATCCACTTTCTCCGCTCCATGCATGATTTTATAGACCTCTATCATGTCTCCCCACAGTCGTCTTTTTTCTAAATTAAATAGCCTCAGGTGTTGTAGTCTTGCCTCATAAGGAAAGTGCTTTAGGCCCCTGATCATCTTGGTTGCCCTCTTCTCCAAATTTTCTGGTTCTACAATGTCCTTTTTGAGATGTAGTGACCAGAATTGTACACAGTACTCCAGGGGTGGCCACACCATAATTTTGTATAAGTGCATTATAATATTAGCAGTTTTACTTTCAATTCCCTTCCTAATAATCCCTAGCATGGAATTGGCCTTTTTCACAGCTGTCGCACATTGAGTTGACATTTGCAATGAGCTGTCCCCCATGACCCCAAGATCCCTCTCTTGGTCAGTCACTGACAGGTCAGATCCCATCGGCGTATACTTGAAGTTAGGGTTTTTCATCCCAATGTGCATCACTTTACACTTCCCAACATTGAACCGCATTTACCATTTCATCACCCACTCCCCCAGTTTGGAGAGATCCTTTTGGAGCTCCTCACAATCGGTTTTGGATTTCACTACCTGAAAGAGTTTGGTATCATCTGCAAATCTGGCCACCTCATTGCTTACCCCAACTTCTAGATCATTTATGAATAAATTAAAAAGCACTGGTCCCAGTACAGATCCCCGGGGGACCCCACTTCTTACTTTCCTCCACTGTGAAAACTCTCCATTTATACCTACCCTCTGTTTCCTGTCCTTCAACCAGTTAGCAATCCACACATGTACTTGTCTCCTTATCCCATGACTGCTACGTTTCCTCAGGAGTCTTTGATGATGAACTTTGTCGAAAGCTTTTTGGAAGTCCAGGTATACTATGTCAACTGGATCACCTTGATCCACACACTTGTTGACACTTGCAAAGAACAAAAGGTTTGTGAGGGAAGATTTACCTCTGCAGAAGCCATGCTGGTTCTCTCCCAGCAGGGCCTGTTCTTCTATGTGCTTTACAATTTTATCCTTGAGGATGCTTTCCATCTATTTGTCTGGAACAGACGTTAAGCTATCTGGCCTGTAATTTCCCAGATCACCACTGGATCCCTTTTTGAAAATCGGTGTTACACTGGCTACTTTCCAGTCTGCCAGTACAGAGCCTGATTGCAGGGATAAGTTATGTATTTTAGCAAGGAGGTCGGCAATTTCACATCTGAGTTCTTTGAGGACTCTTGGATGGATGCCATGGTGATTTGTTAGTTTTCAGTTTTTCCAGACAGTTTAGAACATCATCTCGTCACTTCTATCTAACTCAGTTCATTTGCCTCCATCCCCGAAAAGCCTGGTTCAGGAACAGGTATATGCTCAGTATCCTCTGCCCTGAAGACGAAAGCAAAGAACTCATTTAGTTTCTCTCTGACCTCCATGTCCTCCTTAATAATGCCTTTCACTCCCTCATTGTCTAATGGTCCAACCGCCTCCCTGGCAGGTTTCCTGCTTCTGATGTATTTAAAGAAGTTTTTGTTATTCCCCTATATATATGTTATTCCCATATAATATACAACATTATATGCAGCCTGAGAATTACCCAGCAATATCATGATGGCATGTATCTCTGCAATACACAGTAAGATAAGGTATAGTAAGTTGTTGTACTTCCCCCAAATTAAAATATGAGTGGCTGCTGTTAAGATCCCAAAATACACTTCAGCTGCAAAAATGTTTAGATGAAACTTTATAGCAGACACAAGTGCCCCTATCTTAGTGTGCTGTTTTGCTTGGTGGTGTCCAATTTTACATGCCCACATACCACAAGCCAGATTTATGAGCTAACTACTTTAATGGTTGTGAACTCTTCCATACAAATTTATCTTGTATATTCTGATCAGATGCAACACTTCCAATAAGTGTAGATTTATGCCATTCATGAAGGGATTGATATTTCTTTGTATTCTTTGTTCAGCTTGGCGCTTTATATTCCCATCTAAAAAAAAAAACTCTCTGCTACCCTGAACATATTTGTCCAATAACAGTTATCATATAAATCATACTGGACTGCATTTCTCCTGCTGCCAAAGAAATGTAGAGTTAGAGATAATAGGCAATGTCTTTGTGGCCCTTCATTAAATTCTTTTAAGAAGCTTTGCCTGCATTATGAGTAGTGCATGAAAAAGAAGCTAAGGTAATTGTGTTTTCAAATGCTCGGCTTTGCAACACTAAGAAACTGCATTATCTGTATGAGTATGTGGGAATACACCTTGCATCTACTGTCTGGCAACGCACACTCACTCTGGTGCTATAGGAGTTATGATGCTTAGTCATCACGCACACATACATCTATAATGTGATTAATTCCGGTGGCATTCAGGATTGCTATAGGTGTTTTCCCAGGATCTTAGACATCCAAATGAAAATCATACACTTAAAAAAAACTTAATTGTTTTAACTTTTTTATCCCACTCTTCCTCCAAGGAGCCAAGAGTGGTGTACATGGTTATGTTTATCTTCACAACAACTCTGTAAAGTAGGTTAGGCTGAGAGAGAAGTAACTGGCCAAGAGTTACCTAGTGAGTTTTTGAATGGACAGGGATTTGAACTTAGTCCTCACGGTCCTAGACCAACACTTTTACTGCTACACTGTGCTGGCTCTCACACTTGAACCATTATGTCAGTCTCTCCTCTATGATTGGTCCAGAAGGAGCAAAAATCAGGAGTATGGTAAAAACCTGATAGAAACCATGTCCATATATCCTCACAACGGTGCCATCCCTATCTTATAAATGAAGAACCACTGGTTCAGAGTAGAAAATACTTCTGCTTTTCAATTTGACTTTATTTGCCCCTTTCACTGCGATCATGCGTTGACCCAACAAGAAAACAGCAGCCAATCTTCTGTCTTCCATTTTCTGTAGCAAACAAAGGGTTAATATCCATGTTGATTAAAGTTCAAATATTATTTCAGAAAGAAACCAGGTAGAGTTGGAAGTTACCTTAATGCTTCCAGATACATGCATTTGCTACTTCACAAGGATGGAGGAGAAAATTGAGAGAGTCTGGTCAGTGGCATACCAGAGAAATACATCTTTATCCTGTGTGACATGCCATAACTACAGAACAGGTTGCATTTGAGTATTTGGGTCAAAATATATCTGCACTGCAGAATATGCCCAGTTATATTCTGTGTGGTTTTGGTTTCCATTGTTTAAAGCACATATGCATGATGCCACCCACTTTCCCCTTTTACACACATCCTCTTTCCCAGTGTCTGCAAATATTATGTCATGCGGCCATAACAGATCTGTGTTTGGGATGGTCATGCCTGTGATATCTGCCTCTGTCTTTTTGCTGGGAATGTCTAATCTCTGTCATGGCCTGCATTCTCAATGGCTTGCACTTTCTTGTATGTCACTAGTTTGGAGAGCCAAGTCATACATAGCACAGACTGAGATTCATCAAAAAAGATACTGGATCATAGTGTTAGATGAATAGAGAAGGGCAGAAAGAGGGCTGGACAGCAGGAGAGAAATTGATGGGACATTTGGCATACAGGAGGAACAACTAGGAACAAAGACTAATGCAAATAACTATCCTAATTATCTACAACTTGCACTCTTAATAATTTTTTCATAGTCAAATACATTATTGAGAGGGATCTGATCCTCTGTCCACCCAATATGAAAAAGATTATATTCAACATTTTCTTCAAAACATCTACAGCATCCCTCTCCCCCAGTACCATTAAGGGGAAAGCTCACAAGAATCCAGTTTTGTAAGAGATAAACCTAAAAGGACAGTGGCAGATTTTGATAAAAACAGGACAATGATTAAGCAGTAAATTAGCTCAGACTGCAAGCTGCAGACCCAACAGCTTATCCAGGGAATACATATTTTCTTCCTTTGTGCAGCTTGGAGCAGACACTGTATGAGACTCACCATCAGCACCCATTGGCCATTATCATCTTCAGACTCCTGACTCCTGACTCCCATCTCCACAACAATGAACTTCAAACCCACTTTGACTCCCTTGTGATATGACGATAGTTTAGGTCTCCACCACTCCAAATTCTATTCAACTGATTTCCAATGAACTGCTGAGGTATCTGGTCTCCCAGGCAACAAACATTCACCCTGATCAGTGACACTAAACAGCAACACCAATTCCCTATCCATCCATCATGTAGAAGATTGTATCAAGTATTTCCCTCAAGGCATCTGCAGGTTTTTCCCACAGCAGCTCTCAAGACCAAGCTCATAAATGTGTGAATCTGGTTTTGTAAGATATAAACCTGAAGACAATGGCAGATGTTGATTAAAACAGGACATAGGCTAAGGAATAAGAGAACTGCAGCACCAACAGTTCTTCCAGAAAAGAAATAGTTTCTTTGATGGTGCTCTTTTGAGCATGCTTCTCTGGCTAGAAAAACTAAAGGCACTCTTTGGACGATTATTAAGTTTTATTTAAAGTAGTCCCATTTAGGGATGTGTGGGATCGGTTCTGTTTGAACTGGGCCAGTTCAACCAATTCAAACTCAAACTGGACTGGTCTGGACCGCCCCCCACCCAGTCCAGGTTCAAACCGAACCAACTCCGGTTCAAATAGAACTGGTTCAGAACCCATTCAGTGGTTTGAGGGATATGCTTTTAAAGGGGAACGCTGCCTTTAAAATACTTCTAATGGTGGCCGGGGTGGTGACAAGAGGGCACCTTATCACCAGTGGCAGCAGCGGCAGCTCCTCTAAAATCTGGATTGGGTCTGGTGCTACGAGCAGTGTAGCCCAGTTTCGACCTCTGTGCATGCACAGAAGCCATTTGTGTGATAATGTGAATGCGTCACACAATGATGATGTCATGCAAATGGCCTCCATGCATGCACATAAATCACATAAATGGCCTCCACGCATGTATGGAGGCTGGAAATGGACCATGCTGCTGGGAGCGCTGAACCCAGTTTGGAGGAACATCCACTGCTGCTGCCAGCGGTGGTAAAGTGCTCTCTTGCCACCACCACCACCCCCCCGGCCACCATTAGAAGTGTTTTAAAGGCTGGGTTCCCCTTTTCTTGTAAAGGGGAATCCTCACCAGAACTGAATCAAATGGTTTCTGGATTGGTTCAACCCGGACCGACCATCAAACTAAAGTGGGGGCCTGGTTGACTCAAATTGCCTTGTAGACTGGCAGTCTGGTTCAAATTCAGATTGAATTCAAACTGAACCACTGGAATCGGTTCTGTGCACACCCCTAGTCCCATTGAAATTAAAAGGACATGTTAAGCAACTAACTTGGCCTTTTAATTTCAATAAGACTACTTTGAGCACTTTTCCTTATCATTTATCATAATTTAAATAATATTGGGCTTATACTTATTCAAGTTTCCAACAGCTCTGTGATCTGTCACTTTTACTTCAAAAGACAGAATTGGTCTCAGGCAGGGGCAAAGCAAAGTTGCAGTGGATCCTGGTGATGTGTTTTAGAAAACCAAAGCAACTCCATTTTACTTAGAAAACCTAATTCTAACTTAAAGTAACCCCAGCCCAGCCCAGCTCGGCTCAGAGTCATCAAGGCCTCTCATGATCAACGTCATTATCTCTCTCCACTAAAATGTATCTAAAGAAACTTGGTTCTCACAGGACAGTTTAGAAAACAGGATGTAACCAAATAAGGAGTGATCACCAGATGAACAATGAATCATTCGCATGCATACTAGATACTTAGTACACCATTTTGTTGCCACGTATACTATGTCTGGGGTGTCAGCATCATTCAGATTGTTTGTATAAATGTAAGATGCACCTATAACCAATTTGTATTCAATGCAGAGCGATAGTCCATTGAATTACCTTGCTATCTTCAGTAGCAATTAAATACCTCTAATTGATTCCCACTGAGTCTGTTTGATTGGCTAAAAGGCGGACCCAGGGACGAACTGAATTCACATCACTGGGATAAATAGTGAAGATGGGTCCCTGGCCCCTCCCTCCTCACCTTCATTGTTGGAGATAGGAGAGGGGGGAGCAAAGAGCAATCTGTCACTAAGCTGGTGGAGCCCCTCTTCCTCAGGGACCCAACTGAACATTTGTCCTCTCCTGTTCAGTTATAGCTACGTCCCTGGTCTTTTGTCCTTTGCTTTCTGTTAATCCATTACACCGATACTGTTCCATTGAACCTCAGGGAGCTAGTATTTGCAAAATAGGCCAGTGTGGTTCTTTTACAATAGGTATAATATGCAAATATCAGCACCTTTCTTTAATTTGTGTGATTTATGAAATATATAGAATCCTGCTGCTTTTACCAGTCAGAACTCTGAGTGCACAAAGCCCAAGCTATGACATCTTCCCTTAAAATGAATAAAGGGCTTGTAGTGATAGTCAGGCTTGAGGATGGACTAGGCCTCAATTAGAGTAACTGTTTGGAGGGGGAGGCCTCTTCAAATAAGGCAGAAAGCCCAGGATAATCAAATCCCTGTGGCCCAATCCAGAGTGAGGGGCAGGGTTTACTGGACAACAGCCAGTAGAGGAATATTATGCGTGTGTTAGAGTTCAGTTGTTCTCTGGAGGCCTCTGAAGGAGGTCTAATCAGCAACTGTAGGACAAAGGGAATCTAATAGCCTTGGGTTGGGAATCAACTGGGAGTTCCTTACCTGGAAGGAAGTAGGAAGGATAGAGACCAGTTTACCTAGATGTGTCAGGTGAATTTATTTTTAAGTACTTGGATCTGATTGCATGGTTCTTGTAGTTCCTGGGAAAGCATTTTACTTGAATGGAAGCAGTAATTGTTGATGCCTCTATCGTTTTCCTGATCATCCAATTATTAATAAATCCTTGTTGTCACTCCTTATTGGGTCCTGCCCTAGTCACATGCTCTTGAAGGACTAAGACTGCTCAAGCCTTTCTTGTAGGGAGGGGTTTTCCACTTTGCTCTCCCAGAATATTCCCTTGGGAGGGGGAATCTGCTCATTTAAACAAGTGGATGTTGGCAGCCTATCCGGGACTCCTCACAGCTAGAGGATGGTTTTTGTATTCCCCCAACCCCTGATTATTACAGGGCTGCTCTTTCAAACCAGAACACAACAGGAAGGCAAAGGACAACTACAGTGCTGTTCCTGCCAGCTTTATAGAATCATCTATCAAATTTTATACCAGGAGTCTGGGTGGGGAGGTCAAATGGTGGCAGAGGGATAAGGTATAAGGCAGCAAACACTACCTCCAAAATGGGTATTTATTTAACATTGATGAAGACACATTTTTTTTCAAATTAGAATTGACAGTGTCTGAACCCAGAGGTCATTCCTTTAGCAGCTTTGTGGCAGGGAGACATTCAGCAAATTCATTTTCTCCTGTCACTGCAGCAGTGTGTGTGTGTGTGTGTGTGTGTGTGAGAGAGAGAGAGAGAGAGAGATCTCACTATACAAGTTCTCCTTATGCAACTGTTAGTCATGGGGAGTGGTTTGAGCCAGGAATGGACAACACTTGTTCCAATACCCAGCTGCAAAATTTACAGCAATTAATTCCCATGTAGACTGAATGCAGACCTTATTTCAGTGTAAACTAATAATGTCTCCACTTCTAGT